>NC_079499.1:45975184-46292276 GCF_030052815.1 Hevea brasiliensis
GGTAGTCCAGTAGGTAGCCAAGGCACAATGAATCAATTAGAGCAAGGTAGTGCTACAGTCAGAGTCTACGCAATGAGACAGAGAGAAGAGGCTGAGACATCTGATATTGTGGCTGGTACCTTCTCAACTTTTAATCAAGATGTGTTTGTATTATTTATTCTGGGTTCTACCAATTCCTATGTGAGTACTAGCATCATTGATTGCATTGTTGTTCCGTGTACAAAAATGGACTTTGAGGTGCTAGTAACAAGTCCGCTAGGACAAGAGGTCAGAGTCAATAGAATGTATAGGGATTGTCCTTTGGTGATCCAAGGACATACTTTTCTGTTTGATCTCATTGAAATGCCCTTCAAAGATTATGATATCATCTTGGGTATGGATTGGTTAACCAGGCATCATGCCATGATTGACTGCAGACTGAAGATAGTCACTTTTGGTTTCCCTCAGTATAGTGATGTGGTAATACACGGGGAGAGGCAGCTATTGCCATCAAACATCATTTCGGCTACACTAACCAGAAAAATATCAGAAAGGGGTGTGAAGCATACTTGGCACATGTGGTAGACACCCAAGTGGGGAGTTCAGCATTGAGGGACATCCCTATAGTATATGACTTTCCAGATGTGTTTCCTGATGAATTACCTGGATTACCTCCAAAAAGAAAGGTGCAGTCTGATATTAATGTTATGCATAGTGTGGATCCAATCTCCATAACACCATATAGAATGGCACCAGTAGAGTTGAAGGAGTTAAAGGTATAATTGCAAGAACTACTTAAAAAGGGCTTCATCCACACTAGTGTGTCACCTTGGGGAGCGCCAGTATTGTTTGTTAAAAAGAAAGATGGCACTCTCCGCTTATGTATTGACTACCGGCAGTTGAATAAGGTGACAATAAAGAACAGACATCCATTACCTCACATTGATGATCTGTTTGATCAATTGAAGGGTGCAGCTGTATTCTCCAGAATTGATTTGCGATCTGGTTATTATCAGTTAAAAGTGCAAGAGCAGAGTATTCCAAAAACTGCTTTCAGAACTCGATATGTCCACTATGAGTTTCTAGTAATGCCATTTAGGTTAACTAATGCTCCGGCTGCTTTTATGGATCTGATGAACACTATCTTCAGACCATATCTTGACCAGTTTGTGGTAGTGTTTATTGATGATATTTTGATCTATTCAAGGATTGCAGAGGAGCATGACAGACATCTGCGGATTGTACTACAAACTTTGAGGGAAAAACAGCTATATGCCAAATTGTTGAAATGTGAATTTTGGCTAAAAGAAATCTCTTTCTTGGGACATGTTGTGTCAGCTGAAGGGATCAAGGTAGATTCCAGCAAGGTAGAAGCTATCCTTAATTGGAAGCCACCCAAGAATATCATTGAAATTCGTAGTTTTCTAGGTTTAGCTGGATACTATCGCCAGTTTGTGAAAGGGTTTTCTATGTTAGCTTCTCCACTAACCAAGCTACTCGAAAAGATGAAAATTTCAGTGGACAGATAAATGTCAGCAGAGTTTTGGTGAGTTGAAGAGGTGTTTGACTAATGCTCCAATCCTTACTTTACCTACTCCGAGTAAAGAATACACAGTTTATAGTAATGCTTCTACAATGGGTTAGGCTGTGTACTGATGCAAGATCGGAATGTCATTGCTTATGCATCACGCCAGCTGAAACCACATGAGAGGAACTATCCAACACTTGATTTGGAGCTTGCAGCTATTATTTTTGCTCTGAAGATCTGGAGACACTATTTATATGGAGAGAAATGCTACATTTACACAGATCAAAAGAGCTTGAAGTACTTGGGCACCCAGAAGAAATTGAATTTGAGGCAGAGGAGATAGTTAGAACTGATTAAAGACTATGATTGCTTAATTGACTATCAGCCAGGGAAAGCAAATGTGGTGGCTGACGCCTTAAGTCGCAAGACTATGGCAAGTCTCAGAGTTTCTCCTTTGTCCATGGTACATGAGTTGAAAGCACAGCATGCCAATTTGGAGTTTGATGATGAGGGACAGACAGTAGTTACATGGCATGTACAGCCAGTGTTGATTGATCAGATCAGAATGGCTACTCAGAGTAATGAAAAATATTAGAAGCTACTGAAAGAAGTCCAACAGGGTAAGAAACCTGAATTTTCTGTGAGAGATGATGATTTACTACTACATCAGGGCAGAATGTGCATTCCTAATGATGTTAACTTGAGACAAATCATTATGAAGGAAACACATGAGTCTCCTTTTGCTATGCACCCTGGTGGAACTAAAATGTATAGAGGACTGAAAGAGCATTACTGGTGGATGGGTATGAAAAGGGATGTAGCTGATTTTATTTCCAAATGCCTAACTTATCAGCAAGTGAAGGCAAAACATCAAGTTCCAACTAGTTTGTTACATCCATTGCCAGTACCAGAGTAGAAATGAGAACAGATAACTATGGATTTTGTGATGGTACTTCCAAGGACACATAATAGTCATGATGCAGTGTGGGTTATAGTTGACAGACTGACCAAGTTTGCTCACTTTTTGTCAGTTCGGATGGACTATAGCCTGGAAAGATTGGCCAGATTGTACATAAATGAGATTGTAAGACTGCATGGAGTGCAAGTATCGATTGTATCTGACAGAGATCCTAGATTCACTTCTAGATTCTGGGATAGTCTTCAGAGAGCCTTAGGAACTAGATTGAACTTCAGCACGGCATTCCACCCATAGATAGATGGCTAGTCTGAGAGGGTAATCCAGATATTGGAGGATATGCTACGGGCTTGTGTGATTGAGTTTGAAGGTAGTTGGGATACACACTTGCCTTTGATTGAGTTTGCTTATAACAACAGCTACCAATCAAGCATTGGGATGCCTCCATATGAAGCTTTGTATGGCAGAAAGTGCAGAACTCCCCTATGTTGGGATGAAGTAGGTAAAAGGAAGATGATTGGGCCAGAAATTGTTCAGTAGATAGAGCAAAAGATCAGATTGATCAGAGATCGACTCAGGGTTGCATCAGACCGTAGAAGTCCTATGTTAATCTGAAGAGAAGAGATATTGAATATGCAGTGGGTGATAAGGTATTCCTTAAAGTTTCTCCTTGGAATAGGATTATGAGATTTGGCAGAAAGGGGAAACTGAGTCCTCGCTTTATCGGACCATATGAGGTTCTGGAAAAAGTGGGTCCTTTGGCATATCGGTTAGCATTACCTCCAGAGCTAGAAAGGATACACAATGTCTTCCATGTGTCCATGTTAAGGAGGTACAAATCTGACCCATCTCATATTCTATCAGTTAAAGAGATTGAGGTATATCCAGACCTCTCATGTGAGGAAGAACCCGTAGAGATTATGGCACATGAGGTGAAGCAGCTAAGGAACAAACAGATACCCTTGGTGAAAGTGCTGTGGAACCATCATATAGGCCAGGAAGTTACTTGGGAACATGAAGAGGACATGAGGAGACAGCACCCACAACTGTTCAGAGACTGATGCCAGGTAAAATTTCGAGACGAAATTTATTTTAAGGGGGCGAGAATTGTAACACCCCTATGTTCAGATGTGCATTCTCTGTTAGATAACGATTATGCATGCGGACAGCTAGGATGCCTAGAACTACATTTAAATGTTAGTGAGGAGACATAAAATAATGAAATATAAGAAAGGAAAATACAAGAAAAACAAAGGAAAAATAATAGCAATGAAATGTAACCAAGTTAAACGAGCCGAAAACCGTAGCGATGGGTAACCGTACTAGGAAGTTACGGCGTGAACCGTTGACTAGCCCTGGACCGCAGGAAACCCTGGAAAATATTTTTAAGACTTAAATAAACATCTATTGAAGTATAAATAACATTAAAAATATCAAAGAAAAATTAATTAATTAGTACAAAGAAAAATGAGAAATCTAGAAAACGATAAAACTCGGTGTTACCGAAAAATAAGGAATGCAATCCAAATAGGGGCATTGTGGTCATTTGACACCCCGAGTTGTCTTTTGAACTAAATGTCCATTAAAAATAAATGATATTAAACATTGAAAATGTCATGAAAATTAAAAAAGTGGTACCTAATATAATTAGTGAAAGTGTGGTGGCAAAATTGCAAAATTTGGAAACTTTAAATAAACAACTATTGTAAGTTAATTAGTGCTCCACTAAAATTGCATTTGGGACACCTAAAAACTAAAGTGGGACAGGTGTAGAACCATTTATCTTCTTCTTCCTCATCACCTTCACTTTGGCCGAATTCCATGCTTCATGAAAATCCTCCATTGCCGTCCACCACCAAGCTTTAGTCTACCATGATTAAGCCATAAAAACCTTAAGTCTCTTCATTAAACTTAGCCTACACACCTTGGACAGTAATTAGGGAGCAAGGAAGATAAGTTTTGGTGAGTTTTTAAGAAGCTTCAAAAGAGGTAAGTGGGTGTTTTCATTTCTTGTTTCATTAAAATTGTAACTAAGGTTGTGGTTGTTTGATTTATGGAAGAAGTTTTGAGTTTTGATTAGTTAAGGTGCTACTCCATTTTGGCAACCATGGGAGTTCATCATGTATAGCTTGTCTTTGCATGTAAATGGTTGTTTGAGATGTTAAATTAAGTGCTTATATGGATTGAAATTGATTCCCATGTATAAAGTTTGAATAGTGAGCTTGAACAGTCAAAATGAAAGTTTGTAACTTAAGTCATCCGGCTAGGTCAAAATAGCATACCGAAATCCGATAAATTGCAATAAAATGCAATACACTTAAAAATGGAATTAGTAACTTATACCAACACTAAAGGACTATAAAATGTGACATATTAGTACTATTAAACCTAATTCACCTATAGTGCATCAAAGGTAAACATTATAGGTCGACTAAGGAAAGTAATACTAAATTAATTATTAAACCTTATTGTTAGAGACAGTTTAAATGAGTCCTGAAACACTTTAAATTGTGTGTTTCAGTTAGCAAAGACTCAAGGAAGGGGAAGGAAACACTGAGTCGGGGCCAAGAAGTTACACTTCAGAGGTTTGTGCACAACAGTCATTTCTTTTGACTTTTTCAATTGAAATAAATTATGACAATTTGTATGTTATTATTTTAAATTGTGAAAAATTATTTGAATGAAAAATGGATGGATACTTATTGCTTGAAAAATATTGCAAATGGTTTGAAACTACAACTATCATGTATATTTGATTGAATTCCTCGCTAGCTTGTCTAGTGGGACGAATTGACTTTGAATTCCCTCTCTGGCTGAAGTGTTGAGGTGTGTGCCTATTGAGGACGAATATGATGAGTACTCATTTATTTGCTAGCTAGCTATGTTATTCCTCACTATCCATCGGCTTTTGGGACGAATTAGACTATGGAATCATTAAGCTGTGTGTGTGATTTATTGATATTTATTATGATATTGTGAAATGGAGTTTAAATTCTTTATGACATTCTCTGTCTTTTGAATTTAACTATGATTTTAAGTATCCACATTTCATATGATTTATGGTTTATGGTTTTAAATTGTATTTTCTTAATGTTGTGCACTACTGAGATATTGGCTTAGCGATAGCTTTTTCATTGCTGTCGCAGGTAGACAGATGGACAGAGCAGCAGAGTAGGCTGCTTGTGCTACATTTTGAGATTTCGCTGGGTATATTGAGTATACCATATTTTGTAGTATTTATTGTAATGTATGTGCACTGTATGTATATATTGTACTTGGTCTTGAGCAGTTGTAAACTAAAATTGTAAATTATTTTGGCTTGTAAAAATATTATGACATATTTCTCTTATCTCAGCTTTTGGAAACACTGGAAAATTGATGTTGAATTGAGTTGACAAATGTTGAGAAATTTATTGTGTTGAACTATTATTAGAGTTTGGGATGGAAGAAATATATATTAGAAGTGCTTTTTATAGGTTTTTGAAGAACTATTTTATTCAAAAAACAGATGGTACTCTGCCAAAATTTTTATAGAAATTACTGATACTCATATTTGTTATTTGTTTTCACTTGAGTAAAAAATTTTTTAACACCTGTCAAAAGTGCTCACCACTGTAAACAGAAATAAGAAAATGTTTAAAATCCCTTGTAGTGTATTTAATGGGTTATCAGTAGGTGAAGTTGGTAATTCATTAGGTATACTACAGGATCATGTCATGCCTTACAAAGGGTTAGGGTGTGACAGGAGCTGCAACCATGGTCGCAAAGGCGATGCTAAGAATGGCTATAAAGAAGGCAAGGGATTAGGCACCACATTGCATGGAATTGTTCAACTTGTGTCAGCTACTCAAAAACATGGCCACTCTGGGTTGGGATACGAAGAGGATGCTCTAACTAATGGGAGGTTCTGGATGAGAAACATACTCCGAGATCAGAGATTTGACAAATCATCCGAGAAGATGAGGAGCGTCCCGAAAATCACAGACGTTTTCACCAAGCCAATCGCTGAAAATACAAAAGAAGAGGAGGGGGAATCTCTCTCAGACCTGTCTATCAATGTCCTGCAGCCAAATTCTATACCTGAGATGTTGATTTTGCCAATCGTAGAAGGCCAAGAACTTAATAATTGGGAAGCCGAGGATGTCCCTATGTTTTATTTCGAGTAAAGTATATTTTGATCACTCCGTCCATGGTGATAGGTGTGATTTTGTAAATGGACCTTTTTTTTGTGATAGAACATTAATAAATTAATAGCGCATTTTCCAAATTCTGTGTCCAATCTTCTCATTTCAAAGTTCATCGTTAAAATCAATTATTTAATATACTCCATTTTCATTTCTTCAGGATCATTGATCAATCAAGACATAATAATTCAATTGACTTTGAAATTCCCTATGTTAACTTTAAAAGTCCCATAATCGCCATTGATACAAGTGAAGGAACGGAAGCGTGAAAAACACAAGATTATACCATTGAATTCAAAAAAAAATTTCGCCTAGGGTCACATGCACCATGCAAGATTTATTTTTATCTATTTGATTTCAATGATAAAAAACATATTAAAACTCTTTTAATATGTTTTTGGATCTCTATTTGCCATTTAAGATTTTAAAATTAATCAGATTAATTTTAGAACCCTAGATTAAATCAAGAACGATTACACTAACCTCTTGATGCACTTTGCGTATGCTGCGCCTCTGAGATTCGTCTTCAGGACACCAAATGTTGTCCCTCTAGCTTGTCCACACTAAGAACACCTATGGCAGCCCTTGAACAGCCTCTAAAGCTTTTTCTATTAGTTAGAAATTCAAGTTCTGCCTTTTAAGAGATTAGAGATGTAAACAGGACACTAGAAACAATTTCTAGTGTTCTTAATTCAAGAGATTGATGGCTAATCTCTTTGAATTGATGAGAGATGAAGAGAAATAGCTGGAGAGGCTCAAAGTGGCGTGACAAATGAGAGGAGAGGCTGCTGGTTATTTTTCTTTTCATAACCACACTTAAATAGCTAGGTTAACACATTAAACCCTTGCCACATGTCACCCTTTGATTAGCTCTAGGTTTAAGTGACCCAATCAAATTGTGCCAAGTGTCAAACCTATATTTAATCTTGATTTTAATCATCTTACATGATTAAAAAAACATTTGGCAAGCTTATGTGTTATGCCATGTGTCACCATCTCATGATGCCACGTGTCACACTGCAAAATGACCAAAATGCCCCTGTGTCTTAATTTTGAGTTCTCAACCCAAAATAATTATTTTTCTTCTTCTAATTAATTTATATCAAATATAAATTAATTAATTAATCTCTATTAATTAATTTCTCATTAATTAAATTCATATTTAAACACTTTAAATATAAATTTAACTTATATTATACATCCAATAATCTAGATTTGGTTTCAAGTCATGCTAGGGACTTTGCAATCTAATTGCAAACCAAACCTATTTAATTAATCAATTAAACTCTTTAATTAATTAATTAAATCATATTTAATTAGGTGATAACTTGTGTATGTGTGTGACTTACTAGGCTCATCACTAATTGGCAATGAGACATGATATCAACTCTTAATATCATCAGAACTCTTTCTTACCATAAATGATTCCTCTAAATCATTTTATGAACCTCATAGACCATGGTTAACACCTAGCATAGCATGCCATGGCCACCCAATTAGTAATAAGATTTACCTTAAATGAACCTATAATCATATGTTACCATGCACTAGAATCTCTCATTACAAAATCCCAACTCAAAGTGAGTCATGGTTTATGTCAAACTCCATTTGCTATGAATATTATGTTCTCTTTTAATTCCAGTTCATAAAAGATTTTTCTCATCGAAACTCTTTTACGAATAAATCTATCTGTCTGGCAGAACTTGAAACATCAAGAACAATTAAATGAACATAGGATTTTATCTCTATTTACTTAGAGAGCAGATTCCATCTTGATCAACACCTATCTCCATATATAACTAGTAGGAGCCAACACATGCCCATATACCCATACATAGTACAAGTATGAAAGCGATCAAACTCAATCTACCTATATACAAGATAACTGTGCTATCTCAGGTCTAAAGATTATATGCACTGATATGATTTATGACAAAACATTGATAAGAGTAAACTCCATGTGCTTGTCATAAGTGTCACTGGTTCGGCCTACTTATCATTTATAAGTGCCTATCATGTTTGTTATATGGCATGAGACTCACCATTCCATCTTATTTATATCTCATATAAATAACTTGGGAACAAACATGAATACAATCTTTCTGGATAAGTCATGTCCTTATTATGAAGTATCCTCGATTGTGAACCTATTTATGATACTTTGTGCTAGAAATATTGTCACTCATATTCTTAACAACTTTAGAATAATATTTCTAATAAAATATCAATGGACCTTTTCTATTACACATAAATATATTATGTAAACGGAAAAGTGGAAATACCTTTTATTAATAAAATTATGTACAAGATACATACTAAATGATATGCTCTAGGGCATACTACTAACAATCTCCCACTAGCACTAGAGCCATTCATTACAATATCTTAGACCTATCTTCTCAAGATGTCGGTCTAACTGAGTCTGTGACATAGGCTTAGTGAATGGATCAGCTGGATTTTCAGCTGATGCTATTTTCTGCATGGCTACATCACCTCGCCCAACTATTTCTCTGATAATGTGGTAGCGCCTTTCTATGTGTTTGGATTTCTAGTGAGACCTTGGTTCCTTAGCTCAGTATGTTGCTCCATTATTGTCACGGTGTAGTGGAGCTGACTCAATGGAAGGAACTATTGTAAGTTCTAACGAACTTCTTTATCCAACGACTTCTTTTGCGACATCGATGCAAAGAATATACTCGACCTCGATGAGTGGAATCTGCGATGTGCTCTGTTTGGAACTCTTCCAACTGACTGCACCTCCATTACAAATGAACACAGATCCAGAGGTAGACTTTCTATCATCGATATCTGATTGGAAATCAGAATCAGTATAACCATCCAATTGCAAGTCTCCACCTCCATAAATTAAGAATAAATCCTTAGTTCTTCTCAAGTACTTAAGGATATTCTTGTGACTATCGATGTTCCAAACACGGATTGGATTGATACCGCTAGTTAAACTAACGACATATGCGATATCAGGCCTAGTACACAACATTGCATACATCAAACTTCCAATAGCCAAGCATATGGAATCACGCCATCTTATCTCTTTCTTCAGGTGTCTTTGGAGACATCTCTTTAGAAAGATGGATACCATGTCTCACTGGTAACAATCCTCTCTTGGAATCAAGCATGTTAAACCTCTTTAACACCTTTTCCAAGTATAGACTTTGGGATAAATCTATTATTCTTTTCGCTCTATCTCTATAGATGCGAATCCCAAGAATATAGTTTGCCTCCCCTAAGTCTTTCATGGAGAATGTATTTGACAACCATACCTTTATAGTTGTCAACATACCTGTGTCATTACCTATCAACAGTATGTCATCCACATATAAGACAAGGAAAGTGATAGCACTGTCACTAACCTTCTTATATACACATGGCTCATCCTCATTTTTGATAAAACCAAAGGATTTAATGGCTTCATCAAAACGGATGTTCCAACTCCTCGAAGCTTGTTTCAACCCATAAATGGATCGCTTTAGCTTGCATACCTTGGAACCATCTTGGGATTCAAATCCCCTAGATTGTTCCATGAAAATGTTTTCTTCAATGTATCCATTGAGAAAGTCGCTTTTGACATCCATCCGCCAAATCTCATAATCATAGTATGCGCTATTGCTAATAAAATCCTAATTGATTTAAGCATGGCAAATGCACAGAAAGTCTCCTCATAGTCTATTCCTTGCCTTTGGCGAAACCCTTTCGCTACTAGCCTTGCCTTATAGGTCTCTACCTTTCCATCAGAACCAATTTTCTTCTTGAAAACCCATTTGTTCCCTATAGGTATAATACCTTCAGGTGGGTCAACAAGATCCCAAACTTGATTCTTATACATGGAATCAATCTCGGATTTCATAGCATCAATCCATTTTGAAGAGTCTATATTTGATATAGCTTCTTCATAGGTAAGTGGATCATCTCCATGATCTACTTCTTCATGAGTAGACAACTCTTGTTCTTCTTCATGAAGAAAACCATATCTCACTGGTGGGTGAGATACTCTGGTTGTTCTACGAGGAACAGCTGTAGATGTTTCATCAATGGGTATAGGTTGACTAGATGGATCTATATCCATCTGATCTGTTGGTTGGTCAGAATTCTCCAATTCTAACTCTATTTTCCTTCCTTTGCCTCCTTCTTGAACAAACCGTTGTTCAAGAAATGTGGCATCTCTACTTATCACAACCTTTTGTGAAGTAGGCAAATAAAAATAATATCCAAAACTATCTTTTGGATATCCAACAAATCGACCTTTTACGACCGCTCTCCAATTTATCAGTGTTCAGCTTTTTGATATAAGCTGGACAACCCCAAATCTTAACATGCTTTAGACTTGGTTTTCTTCCATGCCATATCTCATAAGGTGTGGAAGAAACTGATTTTGATGGAATCCTATTCAGAATATATGTGACACCCCTTACCCGACTACAGTGTAGCCGAGCAAGTTATGCCACTCAGTGTGCCGGAGCACTCTATTTTATCTTAATTCATTTTTATCATAGTTTTGAAAATAATTTGTGAAATATAATTCATTTATTGAAATTGTAATTTATTTGAGGTTCCAAAAATTTTAAAGAAAATCCGGCAGAGTACCGGCTAAAAATGGAGAAAACCGTTCTTCGGAACCTGTGAAAAACACTTCCTATATTCTTATTCATTCATCTCAACTCCATTTATCAAAATCTCAATATTTTTCAGTTCACATTCATTTCTCAGTCATTCATTTCATGTGATAATCATATATATATCACAGATAAACATTCACTTTTTCATTTACAAACACAATTCTCATTATTTACATGAGCATCAAATTACATTTCATAAGTTCATTTACACATGAGAAAATAAGATTAATTACAAAATACCAAAATGACACCTAGTGTCCTACCAATGCAATCAGAGTTTGTGAGGTGACACGGACACTATGCGAATCGCAGGATGGACTTACCCAACTGCGTGGTCTACGGCTCTCGATCAAGATCTTCGGTACTCACGCGTAAAAGCGACGCGCTAAGCATAAACCTGAGTGGTGCAAATAATAAAATAGAAAGAAATAATATGCAATAAAAATCATAATTTCTTAGCCATTGTGTTCATAAGAACTGAATAATTACCAACTTAATGTTTAGTCGAGGGCTAATTACGTTTTATGATATTAACTTCTTCATGCATTTTGTTTATTTATTTTCTTCATGATCTTGAGTTTCTTTGTATTCTATCGTAATCATTTCGATATTTAATTTTCGTATTTTCTTTAACAATCAGTTCAATTACGCTTATACTTTTCCATGCCCAAGTAACCTATACAAATTGACCGGATGGATAAACGGGTAAACTAGCACCGGGTACCGTGTACCTCGCCACACACCATCGGTCACAATGTGTCTCCGTGTGCAAACAGAATGGCTAATAAGCCTTATAAGCAAAGGCATAAAGCCAAGTAAAACATCATAATCGATAGCCATAGGCTATCACATCACGTAATGGCAATGAAGCCATACATCATACGCGATCGCTATCGTAACCCTATTGGCATGCCAACCTATCCAAACCGATCACATTAGGCCTACTAGGGCATTTGATACTTTTGAATTCTTCAATTTTTGAATTTCAAGTTTTTATGTCACTATTCACTTCAATAGTCAACAAAAAGTTGACTTTTGCATAGATCATAGGTGCATTGGTTTTAACACTCCCAATGTACCACATTTTGCATTTAAAACTTGTTGGTTTTGGTCACTTTCTCAAAGCTTAGGTCATTTTGGCAAAATTGCCAATTTTCGGTTTTGGTGCTCCGAAGTTGCACTGTTCTATTGGTCGATCTACTGTTGGAATTTGATAAAACTTCCTTCATAGAAAATGTTCCTTATTTTGTCTAGTTGAATTTCTTTTTTTGAATCACTCCATTTGGAGTTTTGTAGCTCAAGTTATGGCCAAAATAAGTTTACTGTTCACGTGCACTGTTCATGCTGCACTTTTGGGTTTTGGCAGATTTTGGTCCAACTTTGGTCAGTAATTTGACCAAGTTAAGTTCATAATTTGGTCTAACTTTCTTCATATGAAATGTTCTACTATGCCTTAGGTTTCCATCGGTTCAAGAATCGCCTAAATCCAAGTTTTCTAGAGAGAGTTATAGCCATCCAAACATTACTGCTCAAATCAAAATCTGCAGAGTTGCAGGTTTGAACAGTGACTGTCACTGCCATTTGGGTTAGGTTTTGGTCATAATTTGGGGTAGGTTTCTTCATGAAAGTTGTTTGTCTATGTCTTAACTTGTTGCTGTAAAAATTTCAGGTCAATTGACCAAATCTACAGTGAGTTATGGCCAAATGAACAGTTATTGTTCATTTGGTCATTCTGCAGGGGCTGTTTGCAGGGTATCCGGATTGGGGCCAAGTTTTGGTCCTCTTGCTTTGGTCTTTCGGACATGGTTTCTTCAGAAAAAATGTGCCATTACAAGCCTAGTTTCATTTCAAAATGGCCAAACACCAATTGGACCAACACAGCCCAAGTTATGGCAGTGCAAGTGGATTGAATTTTCAGTCCCTCTACTGCTGTCCTAGGGCAGCCTACCTCTTCACTTTGCAATTCTATTTTTCAGTCCAAATTGTGCTTAACTTACCTAAAATGGTCACTAATTGACCATTATAATGTTCTTTAATCAATTCAAATGCCAAGTCCAATTTTTCACTTCTCAAAACCCTAATTCCTATCTCCATTTCACCACATGCTTGAATTTACTAACTAATCCATTTTACTTATATTTATATACTTTAAACATAATCCCTAGTGCACTCCAAGTCCATTAAAGCACTAAATCTTGTTCCTTACTTAGGGGCAGCCAAAATTGATGGCATACATACACATAGTTTTTATTCATTTTAATTACAAATCCTTACTTATTTCAAGTCTTTAACATAGAAATAAAGAGCTTTAGGTGTATATGTGCACTAACCTTGAATGGGGCAGAATTTCCAGCCACCCAAACTCCTTTCTTTCTTCCTCTTTTGGCTGCCTAGAGGTTGCTCAAGTTGCTATGTTAATTTTTTGTGAAGCTAGGTTATGATTTTGTTGGGTAGAAATGGGTGAATCAAGCTTTGAAAAGCTTGAATATGCTTAGCTATGGAAGAGGTCACGTTTGAGGAAGAAGAAGAAGAAGATGACCAGAATTTTTGGTCCTCTTTGACTCTTTTAAGTGTTTTAAAAATGCTTATTTGAATGCAATTGGTGGAGACTTGTAAGTGACATCATAAAGATGTCATAAATTGCTTTTTATGGATTTTTCTTTCCTTTTCTTTTCTAATCATTTTCAATTCAATTTCTAGCAATGTTTATTCATATTTTATGTGATATTAATTATTTACTCAACTGGACAAGTCGGCCAAAAATCACCTCTGAAGGCGAAATGACCAAAATGCCCTCCGTTTGGCTGAACGGGTCGAAATTGTCTGTACCGATTGAAAAATTTTTCTAAATATTTTCTTGGCATTCTAATGCCATAGGAACCTTAATGACCCTTCTCTGGAGTCCCAAAAATTATTTTATAATTTTTCCCCCGGGTCTAGGGCTCCTCATTACGAGAACCGCAACTTCCCTCTAGTTACCCATCGCTTGGGCACCGGCTCATTTGACTTAGTTGTATTTTATTTCTAAAATTTTTACTAAATTTTTCTTATTAATATTTGAGTTAATTATGGTCCCTCACTTTGATTTAAATATTTTTTCGGACGTTCTAGCTGTTCGGACCAACACCGGTCACCGGAACAGTAGAATGTATGGAGTGGCTACCGGGAGGGTGTTACAATATACAAAGCTGATTCTAATGCAAATCCCCAAAAGAAGATTGGCATATCAGTATAGCTCATCATACTACGTACCATATCCAATAGGGTACGATTTCTCCTTTCAGATACGCCATTCAGCTGTGGCATTCCTGGAGGAGTCAGCTGAGAAACAATGTCATGCTCTCTCAAGTATTCATCAAATTCAGTACTCAAATATTCACCTCCACGATCTGATCGAAGAGCTTTAATATTCTTTCCTGTTTGATTTTCTACTTCAGATTTAAATTCTTTGAACTTTTCAAAAGATTCATGTTTGTATTTCATCAAATACAAATACCCAAACCTTGATTTATCATCAGTAAAGGTAATAAAATAATGAAAGCCCCCTCTAGCCATTTCTTTAAACGGACCACATACATCACTATGTATTAATTCCAAAATATTTTCAGCTCTTAGCCCTTGTCCAACAAAGGGTGATCTAGCCATTTTGCCCTGAAGGCAAGATTCACAAGTTGGAGTAGGCAGAGCCCAATGAGGATGAAATCCCCATTTTCTCCAGTTTTGCAATCCTATCTTCTGCAACATGACATAACCTTAAGTGCCAAATATATTTTGAACTTGAGTTGGTTTTCACCATGGCATTGCATTCATTTAGATTGCTATACTCTGGCCAATGGAAACACTTTCTTACTGGCAATGGAAACACTTTCCTGTTGGTAATGGAAACACTTTCCTGTTGGCAGTGGAGACACTTTCCTTTGCCTTTATCAGCTTTAGTCTTCCTTTTCTGTTTAGCTATTTTCTTGGAAGGACCAAGAATCTGAGGTTTCTTTTTCTTATTGCCCTTCTTCTTGTTGGACTTTCCAGCAGAAGAAGATGCAACCAAAGCTACCTCTTTTCCTTTATTGCCTGGAATATTCTTTTGGGCAATAACCAGCATGTGAGTAAACCAGCTAAGGTGCATTCCTGTTTAGTCATATGGAAATTTGTCACAAAATTCCCAAAAGACTCAGGAAGGGACTGAAGGATCAAATCCGTTTGTAGTTGGAAATCCATGTTGAAGTCAAGATGTTCCAACTGCTCAATCAGCCGAATCATCTTGTGGACATGATCCCCAACATTCTGTCCCTCAGACATCCTCATACGGAATAGCTGTCTAGATATCTCATGCCTAGCATTCCTGCTGTGCTCACCATACAACTCTTGTAGGTGAAGGAGGATCTCACTCGCACTCTGCATGTTCTCATGTTGCTTCTGTAACTCATTACTCATGGAAGCAAGCATGTAACACTTAGCTCTCATATCATGCTCCTTCCACTTGTCCAAAGTTTCATGTTCCTCTTGTGTGGCCTCTGGAGGTAAGGGACCAGGAACATTTGAATCTAGAACATATCCTATATGTTCAAGGTTCAGACAAGTTTCAAATTTCTTAGCCAATCAGACAGTTAGGTCCTGTCAACTGTTGTGATCAAGTATGCTTGCAAGGATATTGGATGGTGGTGGTTGTTTTGTGCTCATTTTTATCGAGAAAATTAGCTGCAGAAAATAACCAGATTAATTAGTAAATGTATCATGTAATTAACCAAAATGATTATGGTTTTTAATCAAATTGGTCCTCCCACTAACTTAGCGAATCCTACACTTCCAGGTAAGCGGAAATCCTAGTTGGATGGATTTCTAGTGGGTGATTAAATTCTTATAATTCTATTGATCATCCTCAGGTACATCCATTATTGGAATTACAATAAACTATAAGTGAGCAACTCCTTGCCCATCACATCTCATGTGAGGTTCAATCCTTTACCTAGCCCCTAATGCTCAAAATCTCAGGTACATTCATTATTGACTTATCTTGCATTAGTTAAGTTGATCCCATTGAGCCAGTAATTATGCAAATAATTTTAATGTCCTCAGGTACATCCAATATTGGCCACCAAACCATTTACATATTTACAACATCTCATGCTTAACAATTATTCTTAAGAAAATCTCTTAAATTAATTACATCTCATGCAACTATTTAAAATTTCTTAAAATAATTGCCCCAATGGAGGGCTTATGTTATAATTACTTTAATTATAGCATTTCCAACTTAATCATTCATGGATAAGCAGTAAATATGGTATGAGCATGGACTTTCTAAGGGATTCAATTCTGAGCCACCAAGAATTGAATCAGGGCATTCCTAGGTGCATTTCATTCATTCATTTTACAAGAGTTGCTGAAGGAGTACATAATCAACACATGATATTGAATTCCTCCCACTGGTCCCACCAATGCTCCTGACCTCCTTGAACTTCTTGCAATCCAATATTACATAGTAATCCTTGGCATACCAAGGCGAATTTACAAGAACTTAAATAAATGAAATTACAACCCAAAAATATTACAAACTTAATAATACATGCCCAAAATAAATTAAAATAAATTAATTAATTTACAATCCCAAAGAAACATAAAAGAAATAAATCCAATCACATTGGTCTTTTATAATCCATGATCATCCATCATGCATATCACTATTTAACAATTAAATAAAACATACATACTTAAATTAAATTGAATATCTCATATTCAACTTAAAAATCCAGATTTGAATATGATTCAAATAAATTTAAAAATTCAGATTTGAATCTCATTCAAACAAATTTAAAAATTCAGATTTGAATCACATTCAAACAACTTCAAAAATTCAGATTTGAATCACATTTAAACATTTTTTAAAAAATCAGATTTGAATCACATTCAAATATTTTTTAAAAAATCAGATCTGAATTTTATTGAATCAATTTTTAAAAAATCAGATTTAAATATGATTCAAACAATTTTAAAAATTCAGATTTGAATCACATTCAAACAACTTTTAAAATTCAGATTTGAATCACATTCAAACAATTTTTAAAATTCTGATTTGAATCATAATTTAATTGTGTGATTAAAACTACTAATTAAAAACTTTAATTAGTCAAAGAATAGGCCTTAGATCATACAACAATTGTAGAATTAAAAGCCAAACCTTGAACCACCCATGGAACCAATGTTGCCGCCACCAATGGTGGTTTCACCATGTGTGCCGCCACACCTCTTGATCCAACCAGCAATGAATCAATCATCTCATGATCAAATCACACAATTAAATCATATAATCAACAATCTAAATGGCAAATATAGTGGCTCTGATACCAATTGAAGGAACGGAAGCGTGAAAAACACAAGATTATACCATTGAATTCAAAAAAAAATTTCGCCTAGGGTCACATGCACCATGCAAGATTTATTTTTATCTATTTGATTTCAATAATAAACAACATATTAAAACTATTTTAATATGTTTTTGGATCTGTATTTGCCATTTAAGATTTTAAAATTAATCAAATTAATTTTAGAACCCTATATTAAATCAAGAACGATTACACTAACCTCTTGATGCACTGCAGCGTGTCTGCGCCTTTGAGATTCATCTTCAGGACACCAAATGTTGTCCCTCTAGCTTGTCCACACTAAGAACACCTATGGCAGCCCTTGAACAGCCTCTAAAGCTTTTTCTATTAATTAGAAATTCAAGTTCTGCCTTTTAAGAGATTAGAGATGTAAACAGGACACTAGAAACAATTTCTAGTGTTCTTAATTCAAGAGATTGATGGCTAATCTCTTTGAATTGATGAGAGATGAAGAGAAATAGCTGGAGAGGCTCAAAGTGGCGTGACAAATGAGAGGAGAGGCTGCTGGTTATTTTTTCTTTTCATAACCACACTTAAATAGCTAGGTTAACACATTAAACCCTTGCCACATGTCACCCTTTGATTAGCTCTAGGTTTAAGTGACCCAATCAAATTGTGCCAAGTGTCAAACCTATATTTAATCTTGATTTTAATCATCTTACATGATTAAAAAACATTTGGCAAGCTTATGTGTTATGCCATGTGTCACCATCTCATGATGCCACGTGTCACACTGCAAAATGACCAAAATCCCCTGTGTCTTAATTTTGAGTTCTCAACCCAAAATAATTATTTTTCTTCTTCTAATTAATTTATATCAAATATAAATTAATTAATTAATCTCTATTAATTAATTTCTCATTAATTAAATTCATATTTAAACACTTTAAATATAAATTTAACTTATATTATACATCCAATAATCTAGATTTGGTTTCAAGTCATGCTAGGGACTTTGCAATCTAATTGCAAACCAAACCTATTTAATTAATCAATTAAACTCTTTAATTAATTAATTAAATCATATTTAATTAGGTGATAACTTATGTATGTGTGTGACTTACTAGGCTCATCACTAATTGGCAATGAGACATGATATCAACTCTTAATATCATCAGAACTCTTTCTTACCATAAATGATTCCTCTAAATCATTTTATGAACCTCATAGACCATGGTTAACACCTAGCATAGCATGCCATGGCCACCCAATTAGTAATAAGATTTACCTTAAATGAACCTATAATCATATGTTACCATGCACTAGAATCTCTCTGTTACAAAATCCCAACTCAAGCTGGAGTCATGGTTTATGTCAAACTCCATTTGCTATGAATATTATGTTCTCTTTTAATTCCAGTTCTTGATTAAAAAGATTTTCTCATCAGAAACTCTTTTCTGAATAAATCTATCTGTCCTGGCTAGGAACTTGAAACATCAAGAACAATTAAATGAACATAGGATTTTATCTCTATTTACTTAGAGGAACAGATTCCATCTTGATCAACACCTATCTCCATATATAACTAGTAGGAGCCAACACATGCCCATATACCCATACATAGTACAAGTATGAAAGCAGTATCAAACTCAAACTACCTATATACAAGATAACTGTGCTATCTCAGGTCTAAAGATTATATGCACTGATATGATTTATGACAAAACATTGACAAGAGTAAACTCCATGTGCTTGTCATAAGTGTCACTGGTTCGGCCTACTTATCATTTATAAGTGCCTATCATGTTTGTTATATGGCATGAGACTCACCATTCCATCTTATTTATATCTCATATAAATAACTTGGGAATAAACATGAATACAATCTTTCGGGATAAGTCATGTCCTTATTATGAAGTATCCTCAATTGTGAACCTATTTATGATACTTTGTGCTAGAAATATTGTCACTCATATTCTTAACAACTTTAGAATAATATTTCTAACAAAATATGAATGGACCTTTTCTATTACACATAAATATATTATGTAAACGGAAAAGTGGAAATGCCTTTTATTAATAAAATTATGTACAAGATACATACTAAATGATATGCTCTAGGCATACTACTAACAACAAGTGATTCTGAAGAAGAGTCTGTGAAAGAGCAAAGGGAAGTAGATGAGCCCGCCCTGGTGCCTTATGGAAATGAGATGAGCACTTTAAATTTGGGGACTGAAGAAAATAAAAAGGAGCTTAAGGTCATAAATAACAAGGAATTAGAGGACATGATTCAACTGCTAAAGGTGTTCATTGATGTATTCTCATGGAGCTATGATGACATGCCACAATTGGATCCTCAAATAGTGACACATAAGATCCCTCTAATTCCTGGGACAGCCCCAGTGAAATAGAAACTGAGAAGAATGAATCCCAACACGCTACTCAAAGTTAGGGATGAAGTTAAAAAGTAATACAATGATGGATTCTTGAAGGTGATAAATATTCTGAATGGGTAGAAAACGTCGTCCCAGTAATGCAGAAGGATGGCAGAGTAAGAGTATGCGTTGATTACAGGGACCTCAATAAGGCAAGTTTGAAAGATGATTTTCCTCTCCCACATATAGATGTGCTAGTGGATAATACAGCAGGACTAGGAAGATGCTCTTATATTGATGGAGCCTCAAGATATAATCAGATTTTGATGGATGAAGATGACAAAGAAAAGACTACCTTTATCACCCAGTGGGGAGTGTTTTGCTACCGAGTGATGCCCTTCGAATTGAAAAATGCGGGAGCTACCTACCAACGTGCCATGATCACATTATTCCATGACATGATGCACAAAGAGGTAGAAGTCTGTGTGGATGATATGATCATTAAGTCTAGGGGGACTGAAAGCCATCTACAGGTGTTAAGAAATGTGTTTGAGAGGCTTTGAAAGTATCGACTAAAACTAAACCCAGCAAAATGCATGTTTGAGGCAAGATCGGGAAAATTACTAGGATTCATAGTCAATGAAAAAGGAATAGAAGTAGACCCGGAGAAAATTCGAGCCATTCAAGAAATGCCATCCCCAAAGACAAAAAGGGATTTGTGCAGTTTCCTAGGAAAGTTGAACCACATTTCAAGATTTGTTTCTAATTTCACCGCTAAGGCTAAGCCCATTTTCAAATTACTTAAGAAGAACAGTACCGTAAAGTGGGATGAAGCTTGCCAAGAAGCCTTCGAAAAGATTAAGCAATATTTATCAAGCCCACCTGTATTGGTTCCCCCAATGACGGGCAGGCTGTTAATTTTGTACATGGAAGTTCAACAGAGCTTAATGGGCTGTGTTCTGGGACAACATGACAACACTAGAAGAAAGGAAAGAGTCATTTATTACTTAAGTAAGAAATTCAATGAATGCGAGTCAAGGTACTCATTCCTAGAAAAGACCTGCTGTGCATTGGCATGGATAGCTAATCAACTCAAACACTATATGTTGAATCACAAAATATGGCTCATCTCTAGGATGGATCCAATCAAGTATGTATTCGAAAGCCTATTCATACCAGGAAGACTAGCAAAATGGCAAGTCATACTTTCTCAATATGACATTGTCTACATGACTATAAAGGTAGTAAAAGGTAGCATGATAGCATATCTCTTAGTAGAAAATCCAATTGATGATTATAAGGCTTTGGATTTTGAATTCCCAGACGAGCATATTAATGCAGTAGATAGTGAGGCTAAGGGACAAGATGATGTGTGGGAGATGTATTTTGATGGAGCGATCAATCTATCTGGTAATGGGATTGGAGCGGTGCTAATATCCCCAGACAGGAAACATTTCCTGATAGCTAGAAGCGAACCTGCATACTGCTTTATGATTAAAGAAGAAAGGGATGGCAAGCCCTGGTATCACAACATTCGGATGTATATCAAAACTAGGGAATATCCTGCTAGTGCAAGTAAAAATGAAAGGAGAATGATCGGAAGGTTAGCACTAGGATATTTCCCCAATGGCGAAATCCTATACAAGAGGAGCTCCAATGGTGAATTATTAAGGTGCATGGACACAAGAGAAGCAAGGAAGATTCTCTTTGAAACTCATGAGGGAAATTGTGCTACTCATGGTAATGGGCACATGATGGCTAAGCAAATCTTGAGGTGAGGTTACTTCTGGACTACGTTGGAAAGAGATTGTATCGAGTATTTCTGGAAGTGTTATAAGTGCCAAACCTATGCCGACCGGATGAACATTCCACCTCATCAACTCTATAACCTTGTCGCTCCTTGGCCATTTGCTTTATGGGGAATTAATGTTATTAGTCCAATTAATCCGAAGGCATCCAATGGTCACAGGTTCATTTTGATGGCCATTGATTACTTTACTAACTGGGTTGAAGCTACCTCATATACTCATATCACTCAAAATGCATTTGTGAAGTTTTTCAGAAATAACATCATCTGCAAATATGGCCTTTCTGGTGAGATTGTCACCGATAATGCTAATAATCTGAATGGCTTGAATGTTCAGAAGCTCTGCGATTAGTATAAGATACGTCATCTCAACTCATTGCCTTACCGACCCCAGATGAATGGGGCGGTGGAAGCTACCAATAAGAATCTCAAACGAATAATCGAAAGGATGACCATCACTTACAAAGATTGGCATGATATGCTTCCATTTGCCCTTCATGCCTATCAAACCACTGTAAGGACATTAACTGGGGCAACCCCTTACTCGTTAGTCTATGGAATGGAAGCTGTCTTATCCATAGAGATCGAGATTCCCTCTTTGAGAGTTCTAAAGGAGGCTAGGTTAGATGAGACAGAATGGATTCAATCAAGGATAGATTAGTTGAATCTGATCGATGAGAAAAGATTAGCAGCAGTATGTCACGGGCAGTTAAACTAAAGAAGGATGGCCAGAGCATTTGACAAAAACGTACGTCCACATGAATTCCAACTAGGGGATCTAGTCTTAAAGAAGGTGCTTCCAAATAAAAGCGATTCTCGGGGCAAATGGTCACCAACTTATGAAGTGCCTTACGTGGTTAAGAAGGCATTTTCCAGGGGTGCACTAATCTTAACTCACATGGATGGGGAAGAGCTACCTAGGCCAATAAATGCAGACACTGTGAAAAGATTTTACGCATAAAAAAAATAAAAATAAATTAAAAAAAAAAAGAGAAAAAGAAAAAGAAGTGGGAGTGAAAACTCAAAAGGGCGCTCCTAGTAAAATGAGAGAAAGAGAGCGAAAACCAGCAAAGGCACTTACTGCAAAATGAGCGAATGGTGAAAATCTAAAAGGGTGCTCTAAAAAAAAAACTGGGAGTTAAAACCCGAAAGGGCGCTCCTAGTTAGAGGCAATGGAAGTAAGGGAGCTCAAAGTCAAGGAATACCATGGCGCAGAGACTCTTTGGAAGGTTGCTTGAAACACTGACAATTGAGGGACTTCAAAGTTAATTAAGAGGAATTCATGAGATCCATCCATGTAATCCTTTCTTTTAAAAAAAAATTGTACCCTTATCCCTTGATTCATTAAAATTATAATTATCTCTTTATTCTATAAACAATTCGTTTTTAGTTCATTTAGTTTATGCGCTATTAATTTGTCAAAGTTTTATTATAAGATAAAGATTTTAAACATAGATAAATCTATATACTTTGCTTTAAGATTTACAGGGGACAAGTAATCTGCAGGCAATCGGTGTATCAAAAAAAAAAAAAAGAGGTAGGAGTAAAAACCTGAAAGGGCGCTCCTAGCAAAATGAGAGAAGAAGGCGCTTTCTGCAAAATAAGTGAAGGGTGAACATCCAAAAGGGTGCCCTGAAAGAGAGAGATGAAAAAAAAAATTAAAAAAAGGGAAAAAAGAAAAAAAGAGAAAAACACCATTATGAAGCAAAACAAGGAGAAGTTGCTAGAGATTTCAAAATATTGGGACCAGAATAGCTTATGAGCCAGGATTGTGGGTTTGTTCTTACTTCTCTCATCAATCATTTAGTTTTGGGATCTCGTTAAGTAACTTTAATTGGATGAATGCCTCACATCAGATCTACTTTGTATTCTGAGCATTAAAGGTACATATATAAAACTCAAGCTAGTTCTTAAGTTTAATTTAGAATCAAGTTGATTTTAATTTTCAATATTTAATTTCCTGTTATTAATTTCTGGATTCAAGATCCAAGTTGATTTTAATTTTCAGTAGTTAATTTCCAAGTCATCAACCTCTGGATTCAAGATCCAAGTTGATTTTATCCTCTTGTTATCAACCTCTAGATTCAAGATCCAGGTTGATTTTAATTTTCTGTTATCAACCTCTGGGTTCAAGATCCAAGTTGATTTTAATTTTCAATATTTTAATTTCTGTTATCAACCTCTGGATTCAAGATCCAAGTTGATTTTAATTTTTAGCATTTTAATTGCCGTCATCAACCTCTAGATTCAAGATCTAAGTTGATTTTAATTCCTGTCATCAACTTCTGGATTCAAGATCCAATTTGATTTTATTCTCTTATTATCAACCTCTGGATTCAAGATCCAAGTTGATTTTAATTTCTTGTTATCAACCTCTAGGTTCAAGATCCAAGTTTATTTTTAATTTTTAACATTTTAATTTCTGTTATCAACCTCTGAGTTCAAGATCCAAGTTGATTTTAATTTCAACACTTTAATTTCCGTTATCAACCTTTGAATTCAATATCCAAGTTCATTTTAATTTCTGTTATCAACATCTAATCCAAGATCCAAGTTGATTGTAATTTTTAGCATTTTAATTTCTGTTATCAACTTCTGGATCCAAGATCCAAGTTGATTGTAATTTTTAGCATTTTAATTTCTATTATCAACCTCTGAGTTCAAGATCCAAGTTGATTTTAATTTTTAGCATTTATTTTTCATTGACTTAAGTTAATTTTGATTTAATTTTTCTGTTAACAACCTCTGGATCCATGACCCAAGTTGATTTTAATTCCAGCATTCCAATCACCCAAAACATGGTTCTAAATCTTTACATGATTCCTATACAAGAGAATTTCATTCTCTTTAATAGAAAACATGTAAAGAGGGGTAGCTGTAGACACCATATTTTGGCTGATCTTCAAATTCATAGTTCGAATAATTGTAATTATGTCAATCTCCCTAGTAGGCGTTTGACTGATCTCAACCAGTTACTCGACCACAGGTCATTTCCTTTGAGCTAGTAACCTCCCAGATAAATAATAAACTTCAAAGTGTGCTCAAACTAAGTGTTTTCCAATCTCCCCAACCTGTTTTGATTAATCTTCAAACCATGTGATTTTGTATTTTTGTTTTCCAATCTCTTCATGTTCAAGATTCCAAATTCTAGGACGTATTGTGATCAGTTACCTTGCTCGAATTATTCAAGTATTTAACCAAGTTAATATTTTAATCAATCTTTAAATAAGCAGTCCCGAACTTAGCAAATTCAGGCTAGGACTCAATCTCAAATCACTTTTATATGTCTCCAAGTTCTGATGGATTTTCGTTCACAAGGCTTTCCGATCTCGCATTCGTGATTAATATTATCGAATCTCTTTAAGTAATCATGTTTCATAATTAATAATCGATCTTAAGTTCTATGTCCAAGCTTATCCGATCAAGTGGGAGTTGAGCCTATACTCATCTATGCTTAGTTTGATATTTTCTAATCTTATCAAGAATTGATCACAAAAGAAAAACTTTCAAATTCATTTCAAGAAATAAAATATACAAGTCATTCAGCAGGAAGCTCTTCCCAAGCCTGCTCTTCGGCTACATTTTCAATGATCTCTTCCTCCTATCTCTCTTGGTCCTCTTCACTCTCGGCCTCGACTTCCGGGGCAAGCTTCTCTAGCCAGGAGAAGTCTTCTTCAGGGTTGCATTTTACTAGCTTGGCTAGAAGATCGTTATGGGCGTTCACATAGGCACCGGCTTCCTTCACTCATCTTCCATGGCCCTTATCTCATCATAAAACCTAGCCAGGTCGGCAGCTCAGTGAGCTCGAGAATGCTCAAGTTCCCACTACAGTTCTGTGACACCCCTTACCCGTCTATAGTGCAACCAAGTAAGATATGCCACACAATATACCGGAACACCATATTTTATTTCAATTATTTTTATCCTTCCTTATTTATTTCTTTCATAGTTATAAAGTACAATTTATGAAGTATAATTTATTTAAGTCATTTATGGAAAACAGAAATTTATTTGAGGTTCTATAAATTTTATAGAAAATTTGGCAGAGTACCAGCTAAAAATGGAGAAAATAGTTCTTCAGAACCTGTGAAAAACACTTCCAATATGTTTTCAATCATTCCCAAACACCATTTTATCAACAAAGTCTCAATATTTTTCAACAATATTTCCATTTCTCATTCATTCATTTCACATGATATTCATATACAAGTCATAAATAAATACTCAATTTTTCATTTATAAACACAAATTTTCACTATTTACATTAATACCAAAATATATTACATAAGTCTCAATTACACATGAGAAAATAGAAGTTAATTACAAAATACCAAAATGAAACCTAATGTCCTACCAATGCACTGAGGTCGATGAGGTGACACGGATACTATGCAGAGCTATAGAGGGTCTCACCCAGTCTGTGGTCTACTGGGCTCTCTATCAGTCTCTCCAGAACCTACGCGTGGAAAAAAGCAATGCGCTAAGCAATAATGCTTAGTGGTGCCAATAATATAA
Organism: Hevea brasiliensis; assembly: GCF_030052815.1. Taxonomy (NCBI): domain Eukaryota; kingdom Viridiplantae; phylum Streptophyta; class Magnoliopsida; order Malpighiales; family Euphorbiaceae; genus Hevea; species Hevea brasiliensis. The sequence continues at coordinate 46,001,446 of NC_079499.1, forward strand.
TAAAAAGAAATAACAGGAAATAAATATGCAGTGAATGTATTGATGTCTCATTGCAAAAAATTTTAGATGATTATTTGTAGTCTTATTTATTTTGCACTTTTTATATTCATTATTTCATTAAATTCATCCACTTTCATTTTTGGTTGCCCAAGTAACCTATACTGGATGACTGGACTGGATAAACAGGTAAACTAGCATGAGGTATTAAGTACCTCGATCCGTCACACCATCGGTCACATATGTATCTCCCGGTGTGCAACAGAACAACTAATAAGCTGTAATAAACATTAGGCACAAGGGCAAGTATCATCACAATGTCAGAATGGCTAAAAGCCATAAAATCACAGAATTGCATAATGCCATGTGCAGTTGTAACACCCTCCCGGTAACCATTCTGTACATCCTACTGTTCCGGTGACCGGTGTCGGTCTGGACAGCTAGAACGTCCGGAAAAATATTTAAACTAAAGTCAGGAACCATAATTAACTCAAATATTAATAAGAAACACTTAGTAAAAATTTTAGAAATAAAATACAACCAAGCAAAACGAGCCGGTGCCCAAGCAATGGGTAACCGGAGGGAAGTTGCGGTTCTCGCAACGAGGAGCCCTAGACCCGGGGGAAAAATTATAAAATAATTTTTGGGACTCCAGAGAAGGGTAATTGAGGTTCCCATGGCATTAGAATGCCAAGAAAATACCTAGAAAAATTTTTCAATCGGTACAGACGATTTTGACCCGTTAAGCCAAACGGAGGGCATTTTGGTCATTTCGCCTTCCGAGGTGATTTTTGGCCGACTTGTCTAGTTGAGTAAATAATTAATATGACATAAAATATGAAGAAATATTGCTAGAAATTAAATTGAAAATGAGTAGTGGAGGAAAGAAAAGAAAATGCAATAAAATGCCCATTTATGACATAATGTGAGTTCACTTAAAAACTTCCACCAATCACACTTAAGCAATCCTTTGACTAACTATTAAAAGACATAAAATAAGACCAAAATAAGAAAGAAAAACCAGCAGCCATCCTTCCCCAAAAGACCAGCCGAAATCCCTATACCCCTTTCCTCCATTGATGCTCAAGTTTAGCTTTAAATCTTCCAACATCCAACCTTAAAACCTTAAGTTATCTTCACAAAAATTTGCCCTAGTACCTTGCTAAAGCTCTTGGCAGCCAACAAGAGGAAGGAAATTGAAGTTTAGGGCTTTAGAAATTCTGTCCAAACAAGGTTAGTGCACTTATACCCATTAAACTCTTTATTTCCATGATTTTGGACTTGAACTTAGTAAGATTTGTAGTTTAAATGAACAAAAAACCTATGGGTATGAACACTTGAATTTCGGCAGCCCTAATAGAGGAATGGTTTTGGATGTTTTTAATGGACTTAGCATGAATTGGAGGTTATGTTTAAGCTATATACCTATATAGATGTTGAACTAGGGTGCTAGTTGAGGTTTATGTCTAAATTGCATTGGATATTAGGGTTTTGAGGCATGAAAAATTGACTTGACTTACTAAACTGTTAAAGAACAATCTAATAGTCAATAAGTGACCATTTGAGGTATGTTGAATACAATTTGGACTGAAAAATGGGAGTGCCAAAGTCAATGTACATATTTGCTATCAAAAAGTCAACATTTTAGTTGACCATAGAGGTGAATAGTAACACCAAAACTTGGAATTCAAAGATTGAAGAATTTAAAAGTTTCAAATGCCCTAGTATACCTAACAAGATTGGTTTGGATAGTTTGGCATGCCAATAGGGTTCAGTTAGCAGTACTGCACATGGAAAAAATGCCATTCTGTGATTTCATGGCTTTTAGCCATTCTGACTTTGCATTGAGACTTGGCCTTGTGCCTGAGATTATTTACAGCTTGGTAGTCGCTGCACACACGGTGATGCATATGCGATCGATGGCGTGACGCCCGAGGTACTAGATACCAGTGCGGTTTACGTTATCGATCCGATCGTCTAGTGTAGGTTACTTGGGCAACCAAATGAATGAAAATGAGTAATGTAGAAAAAATAAATGAATGGATATACAAATACATGACAAACAAAACATGTACATGCAATACATATTTATATCTGTTATTTCTTGTTATTTTATTATTGCACCACTAAGCATTATTGCTTAGCGCGTTGCTTTTGCCACGCGTAGGTACCGGAGATCGATCGTGAGCCCGTGAGACCACGTGATCGGTGAGTCCATCCTGCAGATTCTGCAGTTGTCCGTGTCACCTCACTACCTGCAGTGCATTGGTAGGGCACTAGGTGTCATTTTGCCATTTTGATATTTTGTAGCAGATTTTTACTTTTTCATATGTATTTGAACTCATGTAATATATTTTGATGTCCATGTAAATAATGAAAGTTATGACTATGAATGCAAAAATTTGAGCATGTATTTATCGCTTGTATATGAGAAATGGATGTTTGTGAAATGAAAAGATTATTGAGAATTTGCTATTGAGAAATATTGTTGAGATTTTGGATATTGGAAGTGTTTTTAACAGGTTCCGAAGAACAGTTTTCTCCATTTTTAGCCGGTACTCCGCCGGATTTTATTTAAAATTTTCGGAACCTTAAATGAATGATACTTTTGATAAATGGTTTAAATAAATTGTATTTCATAAATTATATGCAAAAGCATAATATAAATTAAGTGAGGAATATTAGAGTGTGCTTGACACCGTGTGTGGCATTACTTACTCGTATATCTTGTACGGGTAAGGGGTGTCACATTTAGTGGTATCAGAGCACAGTTTAGGCGTTTCTGGTCCTAGATTGAGTCCATACCATGCATTGCATTTGTAAGAGTCGAGGTGACACTAACGCAGATCTGTTTATCCTTCTTATTTTGAATAGGATATGGACCCTTCATCTCAGAGAGCCATTGAGGAGGAAGTGGAGAGTCATGCTCCACCTGCAGCAGCTGAGACTGGGGGCATGAGAGAATCTGCTCCGCCAGCTCAAGCAGAGCCTGCTCAGCCTCCACAGGCCATGTTCCAACAAATGGCCGACTTCTTTAGACAAATGGCCGGGGTAATGCCAAGACCACCACCACCACCAGCTCCACAGTAAATCACACTGAAAGGCTAAGGAAGTTTGGAGTGGACTTCTATGGCAAGAGAGAAGATGACTGCATTGCGGTAGAATTGGTTGAACAGAACAGGCAGAGTACTAAAACAACTCCACTGCACTCCAAAGCAAAACCTGGAAGCTGCCATCTCTTTACTGCAAGATGATGCATATGAGTGGTGGGACACCGTGTCCAGTGAAGTGCAGCCAGAAGCTGTAACTTAGGACTTCTTTCTCTCTGAGTTCAAGAAGAAGTATGTGGGTACTGTATACCTAGAAGAGAGAAGAAGAGAATTTATTAACCTGAGGCAGAGACAATTGTCAGTTGCTGAGTATGAGAAAGAATTCGTCCGATTAAGTCGCTATGGAAGGGAGATAGTCCCAAATGAAGCTGAAAGATGCAAGAGATTTGAAGAGGGACTAAATGACAACATCAAGATCCAGCTCACTGCCTTGGGAATCACAGAATTTACCAAGTTAGTGGAAGCTGCAATAAAGGTGGAAAAAATAAGAATTAGTGAACAGACCAGAAGGGATAGACAGCAGAAGAGGGGACCAGGTCAGTCTAGCTCCGCTCCTGGATTTGGGAAGAAGTTTAAGGGTCCTCTTGCACAGAGTTCGGGTCAGCCACAGGGCCAGGGTCAGTCTCAGGGGCCCAGGCCACAGTTCACCCCTAGGAGAGGTCAGTCCACACCATCAGTGGGCAGCTCTCCAGGGATGGGGTTCAGGGGACCAGCCCCAACATCTTCTGCATGTCCGCATTGCCTGAAATGGCACAAGGGGGAATGTTGGAGAGTGACTGGTGCTTGCTTGAGGTGTGGGTCAGCAGAGCATCAGCTGAGAAACTGTCCACGCAGAACTACTACAGCTGCTCCAACACAAGCAGACAGACCTGCTCCTGCACCACCAAGGGGTAGAAAACTGAAAATCCGGCCGTGGGACCATCTCGAGGCTCAGATCCGAGCCGCAGAGAGGCCGATAATGCACCACTGCCGTAAATTATGCCTTGAGAGCTCGGAGGAGCAAGATGTCGGGACGTCATCGAGTGCACGTTCTCCTCTACAATACTCCTGTGCATGCATTGGTGGATCCAGATCCACTCATTCCTACATTTGCATCAACCTACCCGTAGAAAGGGGGATACTAGTAGGGAGAGTGACCAAGACATTCGGTCACTAATCCATTGGGCCACAGGTGGTAGTGAACAAAGTATACAAGGGTTGCCCGTTAAGGATTCAGGGGTATGAATTCTTGGCAGACCTAATTGAGTTGCCCTTCCATGAGTTTGACGTGATATTGGGAATGGACTGGTTGTCACGTCATCAGGCAATAGTTGATTGCAAATTGAAGAGAATCTCTAAAAACTTCAGAGGGTAATAAGATCACAGTTGTGGGGGAAAGGACAGATTTCTTGTCCAATGTCATCTCAGCCACAGTTGCAAGAAGAATGATGAGAAAAGTATGTGAAGCCTACCTAGCACATGTGGTGGATACTAGGCAGGCTAATCCAATCATGAGTGACATACCCACAGTGAGAGACTTCCTAAGTATTTCTGAAGAGTTTCTGGTTTGCCACCGTAAAGGGAAGTCGAATTTGCTATTGAGACACCGCCGGCACAAAGACCTATTTCCATTGCTCCTTATAGGATGGCACCCACTGAATTGAGGGAGTTGAAAACTCAGTTGCAAGAGTTGCTTGATAAGGGGTCCATACGCCCCAGTGTGTCACCATGGGGAGCTCCAGTGCTGTTTGTGAAAAAGAAGGATGGGACTTTGAGACTTTGTATTGACTACCGGCAGTTGAATAAAGTGACTGTGAAGAACAAATATCCGTTGCCTAAAATTGATGATCTGTTTGATCAGTTGAAGGGGGCAGGAGTATTTTCTAAGATTGATCTCAGATCAGGGTATCATCAGTTGAGGGTGAAGGATGTAGATGTGCCCAAGACTGCATTCAGGACCCGGTATGGGCATTATGAGTTCCTGGTGATGCCCTTTGGCCTAACAAATGCATCAGCGGCATTCATGGACCTTATGAACCGTATCTTCCATCCATACCTGGATCGGTTCGTAGTGGTTTTTATTGATGATATTCTGGTGTACTCTAAGACCAGGGAAGAACATGATGAACATTTGAGAATTGTTCTGCAAACCCTGCGGGAAAAGAAGCTGTATGCTAAGTTGTCCAAGTGTGACTTCTGGCTGAATGAGATTGCATTCCTTGGACACATAGTGTCAGCTGATGGGATTAGGGTGGATCCCAAGAAAATAGAAGCAGTGATGGAATGGAAGCCTCCCAGGAATACAACTGAGGTCAGAAGCTTCTTGGGGTTTTTTTTTGCCTTCCCAGGATGGTAGTCAATTACACAGTCATAGTCCTTCAGGAACTCAATCCATCGCCTCTGTCTAAGGTTGAGTTCCTTCTGGGTTGGCAAATATTTCAGGCTCTTGTGGTCTGTGTAAATGTAGCACTTTTCACCATACAAGTAATGCCTCCATATCTTCAGTGCGAAGATAATTGCTGCAAGCTCTAGATCATGGGTAGGGTAGTTCTGTTCATGTGGCCTTAACTGCCTGGAAGCATAGGCTATCACTTTCCCCTCTTGCATCAATACACACCCTAACCCATTATGAGAGGCATCACTGTAGACCACAAAGTCCTTTCCGACCTTGCCGTGTTAACACTGGTGCCTCACAACATAGCCTTCAACCTCTCAAAGCTGTGCGACATTTGTCATTCAAGTCAAATCTGACATTCTTGTGTAACAACTTGGTCATTGGAGCAGCTATTAGGGAAAATCCCTTCACAAATCTTCTGTAATACCCAGCTAGCATTCAAATGGCCCCATATGAAGCACTGTATGGGAGAAAATGTAGAACTCCAGTGTGCTGGACTGAATTGGGCGAAGACAAACTGGTAGGGCCAGACCTGGTGAAACAGGCTGAGGAGAAGGTGAAATCAATCAAAGCCAACTTAAAGGTTGCCTCGCATGCATGTAAATCTTATGCCGACCTGAAGAGAAAGGAAATAGAATATGTGGTTGGCGATAAGGTGTTCCTCAAGGTGTCACCATGGAAGAAAGTATTGAGGTTTGGAAGGAAAAGTAAGTTAAGCCCTAGGTTCATTGGCCCATATGAAGTCATTGAACGTGTGGGTCCAGTAGCCTATAGGCTAGCTTTACCACCAGAGCTGGACAAGATCCATAATGTGTTCCACGTGTCCATGCTCAGAAGATACCGCTCAGATCCTTCGCATATCATCTCCAGAGAAGAAATTGAAATACAGCCGGATTTGATATATGAAGAAGAACCTCTACGGATCCTAGCTCGGGAAGTGAAAGAGTTGAGGAACAAACAGATTCCATTGGTGAAAGTGCTATGGAGGCACCACAACACCGAGGAGGCAACTTGGGAAAGTGAAGAGACGATGAGGCAACAGTTCCCTCAACTGTTTGCATCAGGTAAATTTCGAGGACGAAATTTAAATTAGAGGGGAAGAGTTGTAACACCCTCCCAGAACCATTCCGTACATCCCATCGTTCGTGATCGGTCGGTCCTGACAGCTAGAACGTCCAAAAAATATTTAAACTAAAGTCAGAACCATAATTAACTCAAATATTAATAAGAAACACTTAGTAAAAATTTTAGAAATAAAATACAACCAAGCAAAACGAGCCTGCCCAAGCAATGGTAATCGGAGGGAAGTTGCTTTCGCAACGAGGAGCCCTAGACCCGGGGGAAAAATTATAAAATAATTTTTGGGACTCCAGAGAAGGGTAATTGAGGTTCCCATGGCATTAGAATGCCAAGAAAATACCTAGAAAAATTTTTCAATCGGTACAGACGATTTTGACCCGTTAAGCCAAACGGAGGGCATTTTGGTCATTTCGCCTTCCGAGGTGATTTTTGGCCGACTTGTCTAGTTGAGTAAATAATTAATATGACATAAAATATGAAGAAATATTGCTAGAAATTAAATTGAAAATGAGTAGTGGAGGAAAGAAAAGAAAATGCAATAAAATGCCCATTTATGACATAATGTGAGTTCACTTAAAAACTTCCACCAATCACACTTAAGCAATCCTTTGACTAACTATTAAAAGACATAAAATAAGACCAAAATAAGAAAGAAAAACCAGCAGCCATCCTTCCCCAAAAGACCAGCCGAAATCCCTATACCCCTTTCCTCCATTGATGCTCAAGTTTAGCTTTAAATCTTCCAACATCCAACCTTAAAACCTTAAGTTATCTTCACAAAAATTTGCCCTAGTACCTTGCTAAAGCTCTTGGCAGCCAACAAGAGGAAGGAAATTGAAGTTTAGGGCTTTAGAAATTCTGTCCAAACAAGGTTAGTGCACTTATACCCATTAAACTCTTTATTTCCATGATTTTGGACTTGAACTTAGTAAGATTTGTAGTTTAAATGAACAAAAAACCTATGGGTATGAACACTTGAATTTCGGCGCCGGAGCACCCTATTCTATCTTGTCATGTATAATATTAATTCATTTATATTATATTATGTGTAGAAATTTTTTTTTTATCCCATTCTGTCACATCATTTCTCATGCTAATCGTTCATGTACCATATTATAACATTACTCTTAATATTTTCAAATAAAATAAACCTGCATTTTATTCATATAACATTACTCGCAATAATATACAATTTTATATATAATCCAAAATTTAGCTGCATATCTCCATCTGATTTATTACATACAATAACCAAAATACAAAATTTAACTATACATGAGCCCTACCAAAAAGAACTGGTGAGGTGACAATCTACACTGTAGCAGATCTGCTCAAGTCCTGTCTAGGCTCTACTGCTGCTGCTGCTGTGGCTCTCCTGTACCTACGCGTGGTAAGAACCAACGCGCTAAGCATAATGCTTAGTGGTGCATATATTGAAATAAAAATAAATAAATAACTGAAATAATTATTCTACGTGTATTCTTATAAGAAAATATAAAATTTTATGAATTTTCTAGGTCTTTTACATGTTTATAGAACTTTGGACAAAATAGATTAATCGGAGTCTTTTTATCATGTATCTTATGTTTGATTCATTGAAGTTCACCTTAACAATCTTCTCATGTATTTATTTCAATTAAGGATTTATACTCATTTCTGTGCCCAAGTAACCTATGACAGACTATAAAGACTGGATACACGAGGGTATACAAGTTAGACAGCCGTATGTCTATCAAGTATACAACGGTCATATCAGGCACAAGGCCAGCGGGCAGGCATAAGCCAATAATAATAAAAATTGGCACTATGGCCATCGGGCAGGCATAAAGCCAGTAGAATAATCATGTTAGACATATGTTGTCTGTCAATGATTATCCCTATAGGCAGTACTGCAATATGTAGTCCCTAATTGGTATACCAATCGATCCAAGCTATATAAATGAGTCTAGGTGTACTTTGGGCAGAATAATATTATTAAGTAATTATAATTTCATTAATTCATATTATTTTTATGCTTAACAATTTATTCTAATTCATTTCGTGTCATATGCCTAATTGTTTTATGGACTTTTCTTTACGTCCAGATTTGGTGCACTGTCTTTACATAGCAGATTGACTAGGATGTGGCCACTGTTTAGCCACACTCCCTTCATAGAATTTGTTTCTCTATGTCTTATAGTCACTCAAAAATTTTTATTACAATTTTTCAAGTTCTGTAGAATTAATTATGGCCAAATCACTGGCCTAGACTCATGTACCCTGTTCTACCAGGACTCATGTTTAAATCAGAAACTTTGACTCCCATTTTGGGGTTCTTATGTTCATAATTTGAGTACCAAGTCTAAAACAAAGTTGGAGCCCTGTTTCTTAGGGTTCCAGATCTGTATGGCCCAACCTAATTGGAGTTTTCTTGTAGGAGATATAGCTAAATGTGTGTTCTGAGGTCAAATGGTTCTTTTGAAAATTTCCAGAATTTATATGTTAACTTAACCTAGTCAATTGACCTAGTTCCCTAGGTTTCTGGGTTTTGGTTAAAAGATCAATATTGTATATCTATGTCTTATAAAACTTTTGCCGTTGGTTTCATTGCATTTGGATTTTTATAGACCAAGTTATGGCCATTTTGCCAAAACTGGTCGGTGAGCTTTAATCCAGAAAATTCTGGGCAGAATAGTGCAGGTCAGTTTCGTGTCCCGAATTGAGTCAACAATTTCATTTGGTTAGAGGCATTTCTGGGCTTGGTGTTCTCAATGAAAGTTTTAGTCCTAGGTCTAATCTATCCACTGGTTAAAATTCAGATCATTTAGACTTTTCTAGAAGAAGTTATGGCCAAATGAACATGTACTGTTCATTTGGTCAATTTTCTGGGTTCAAGGTCTGGACATCCGAATTGGGACAGTAATTTGGTCAACTTATGGACAGAATTTGGGCATGGTTTCTTCATGAAAAATGGGGCATTTTGTCCTAGGTTTCATCTCCAATTGGCCTCATACCAATTGGAGCAACACAACTCCAGTTATAACTCAAACAATGCACTGGACTCAAAAGTCCGATTTTCCTGCATGAAAATCAACACTCCCAAACTCAATTCTCCCAACTCCACAAACTTCATTTAACATATATAGCACTTCTAATGGTCATTAAATCATCTCAACATCATCCATTTCAAGACACACATCAATTTCCTCAAGGTTAGGTCAAAAACCCTAACTCACAATTCTTCAATTCATGTAAACACATGCCAATCAATTTGTTCATCACAATTACTCATCAATATCACTAATAAACACAAATAATTTCCTCAAAACCATAAAACTACAACTCATATAATGGCTGATGAAATTTATAAATTTTCTATCCCTACAAATTTCTTTTAATTTTATATCAATCTAACTTAATTTAGTAAGCTTATCATACTTAGAAAAGAAATAGAAATAAATTAGTGCACTAACCTCTTTGAGATCAATTTCTTGGCTTGTTAAAACTTTGAGTTTTCTTTACTTTATAACAATCAAAATGTTCCTCTTGATGTGGAGATTAATTTTTATGAAAGGTGTTTAGGGTTTTGGGGTAGAAAGCTTAGGAAAAATCAAGCTCAAAGTTTGATGAAAATGGGGGAAGGGAACTCTAATGGTGGACGGCTTATAGAAGAAAGAAGATGAGGAGATAAAATATGAAATTTTAATCAATTTTTATCTCATTTTAACTCTCCTTATCTCTTCATAATAGTTGTTTAATTCCTATTGGTTACTTTCTCCTTTAATGATGTCATTATAAATAATTATATTTTTAATTCTTTCCTTTTCCTTTTCTTTCCTTTTCTTTTCTACTAAATTTCAATTTAATTTGTAGCAATATTTATTCATATTCTAGATTATAATAATTATTTATTTAACTGGACAAGTTGGCCAAAAATCATCTCTAAAGACGAAATGATCAAAATGCCCTCCGTTTGGCTTAATAGACTAAAATTGTCTGTACCGATTGAAAAATTTTTCTAAATATTTTCTTGGCATTCTAATGCCATAGTAACCTCAATGACTCTTCTCTAGAGTCTCAAAAATTATTTTATGAATTTTCTCACTGTCCTGGGGTGCACTGTCATTACCGATACTTCCCCTGCGATCACCCATCACTAGGGCACCGGCTCATTTAACTTGATTGTATTTTATTTCTAAAATTTTTCCTTAATTTTTCTTACACTTATTTGAGTTATTTATGACTCCTCACTCTAGTCTAAATATTTTTCTAGACGTTCTAGCTGTCCAGACCGACACTGGTCACCGGAACAGTAGAACACAGCAGGGTACAACATGTAGAACACAGCAGGCGTTTTTGGAGCAAATGACTCAGATGCTCCGCCAATTTACCAGAGCCACCCCACAGCCTACACAACGGTCTCCACTAGAGAAATTAAGAAAGTATGGGGCCGTTGACTTTATGGGTGAGAAGGAAGATGACCCATCCGCTGCTGAGCATTGGCTAGAGCGGACTGAGAGAGTGCTGAGGCAGTTACATTGCACGCCGGAACAACAGTTAGAGTGTGCTCTGTCGTTACTACAAAGGGAAGCCTACCAGTGGTGGGATACTGTGTCTAGAACGGTACAGCCAACGGAGCTTACTTGGGATTTCTTTTTGACTGAATTCAGAAAGAAGTATATTAGTCATATATACTTAGAGGCCCGAAGGAGAGAGTTTCTGACCTTAAAGCAGAGACAGTTAACGGTTTCTGAGTATGAAAGAGAGTTTGTGAGGGTGGGTAGATGTTCATGAGAGGTAATGCCTACAGAGGCAGAGAGATGCCGTAGGTTTGAGGATGGACTGAACGATAATATCAGAATTATAGTGACGGCACATGGTTATACAGATTTCTTCCGGCTAGTGGCTGCATCACTTAATGTAGAGAGAGTACGAAATGAGGAGCAGTCTAGGAGAGATAGACAGCGAAAGAGGAGTCCTGGACAAGGTCAGTCCAGTACACCAGTTTCTGAGGGTAAGAGGCCCAAGGTTTCCCAGGGCCAGCGCCAGGGCCAGAGACAGGCGTCCCAGTTTACTCAGAGAGGAGGACAGTCCAGAGCGTTAGTGGGGAGTTCTCCTGGCACAGTGGTAGGGGGATCTGCCTCCATACCATTATGCATCCACTGTGAGAGGAGGCACCGAGGAGAGTGCCGATTGTTGACTGGGGGATGTTTCCGATGCGGAGCTACAGACCATTTTCTACGAGATTGTCCCCATAGGAGTGTTTCCACTGCCCCACCACCGACTGAGAGATCTGTCCCTGCAGTTCAGAGGGGTAGACGACCTGCGAGACCAGAGGTGATGGGTACCTCACAGAGACCAGCTTCTGAAACGATTGAGCGACCCGAGGCTCGAGTAGCACCTCGTGTGTATGCTATGAGGGCACAGGAGGAGCCAGAGCTGGCAGACATTGCTAGAGGTATATTTCTCATTATAAAATTTTAGTATATGTAATAATAGACCCTATGTATGAGATAAAAGTAAATAGGTACAGAACTAGTTAAGAACAAGATCGTAAAGCCAGAACTAGTAAAACAGACTAAGGAGAAGTAGTTCCTCGACTATTTACACCGAGTAAATTTCGAGGACGAAATTTTTGTTAGAGGGGAAGAATTGTAACACCCTCACTGTAGCAATTCTGTACATTCTACTGTTCCGGTGACCAGTGTCGGTCTGGACAGCTAGAACGTCTAGAAAAATATTTAGACTAGAGTGAGGAGTCATAAATAACTCAAATAAGTGTAAGAAAAATTAAGGAAAAATTTTAGAAATAAAATACAATCAAGTTAAATGAGCCGGTGCCCTAGCGATGGGTGATCGCAGGGGAAGTATCGGTAACGACAGGTACCGACCCCAGACCCGTGAGAAAATTCATAAAATAATTTTTGAGACTCTAGAGAAGAGTCATTGAGGTTACTATGGCATTAGAATGCCAAGAAAATGTTTAGAAAAATTTTTCAATCGGTACAGACAATTTTAGTCTATTAAGCCAAACGGAGGGCATTTTGGTCATTTCGTCTTTAGAGATGATTTTTGGCCAACTTGTCCAGTTAAATAAATAATTATTATAATCTAGAATATGAATAAATATTGCTACAAATTAAATTGAAATTTAGTAGAAAAGAAAAGGAAAGAAAAGGAAAAGGAAAGAATTAAAAATATAATTATTTATAATGACATCATTAAAGGAGAAAGTAACCAATAGGAATTAAACAACTATTATGAAGAGATAAGGAGAGTTAAAATGAGATAAAAATTGATTAAAATTTCATATTTTATCTCCTCATCTTCTTTCTTCTATAAGCCGTCCACCATTAGAGTTCCCTTCCCCCATTTTCATCAAACTTTGAGCTTGATTTTTCCTAAGCTTTCTACCCCAAAACCCTAAACACCTTTCATAAAAATTAATCTCCACATCAAGAGGAACATTTTGATTGTTATAAAGTGAAGAAAACTCAAAGTTTTAACAAGCCAAGAAATTGATCTCAAAGAGGTTAGTGCACTAATTTATTTCTATTTCTTTTCTAAGTTTTGGATGTTTTTAATGGACTTAGCATGAATTGGAGGTTATGTTTAAGCTATATACCTATATAGATGTTGAACTAGGGTGCTAGTTGAGGTTTATGTCTAAATTGCATTGGATATTAGGGTTTTGAGGCATGAAAAATTGACTTGACTTACTAAACTGTTAAAGAACAATCTAATGGTCAATAAGTGACCATTTGAGGTATGTTGAATACAATTTGGACTGAAAAATGGGAGTGCCAAAGTCAATGTACATATTTGCTATCAAAAATTCAACATTTTAGTTGACCATAGAGGTGAATAGTAACACCAAAACTTGGAATTCAAAGATTGAAGAATTTAAAAGTTTCAAATGCCCTAGTATACCTAACAAGATTGGTTTGGATAGTTTGGCATGCCAATAGGGTTCAGTTAGCAGTACTGCACATGGCAAAAATGCCATTATGTGATTTCATGGCTTTTAGCCATTCTGACTTTGCATTGAGACTTGGCCTTGTGCCTGAGATTATTTACAGCTTGGTAGCTGTTCTGTTGCACACCGGGTGATGCATATGCGACCGATGGTGTGACGGCCCGAGGTACTAGATACCCAGTGCCAGTTTACCCGTTATCCAGTCCAGTCGTCTAGTGTAGGTTACTTGGGCAACCAAATGAATGAAAATGAGTAATGTAGAAAAAATAAATGAATGGATATACAAATACATGACAAACAAAACATGTACATGCAATACATATTTATATCTGTTATTTCTTGTTATTTTATTATTGCACCACTAAGCATTATTGCTTAGCGCGTTGCTTTTGCCACACGTAGGTACTGGAGATCCTGATCGTGAGCCCAGTAGACCACAGACTGGGTGAGTCCATCCTGCAGTTCTGCGCAGTGTCCGTGTCACCTCACTACCTGCAGTGCATTGGTAGGGCACTAGGTGTCATTTTGCCATTTTGATATTTTGTAGCAGATTTTTACTTTTTCATATGTATTTGAACTCATGTAATATATTTTGATGTCCATGTAAATAATGAAAGTTATGACTATGAATGCAAAATTTTGAGCATGAATTTATCGCTTGTATATGAGAAATGGATGTTTGTGAAATGAAAAGATTATTGAGAATTTGCTATTGAGAAATATTGTTGAGATTTTGGATATTGGAAGTGTTTTTAACAGGTTCCGAAGAACGGTTTTCTCCATTTTTAGCCGGTACTCTGCCGGATTTTATTTAAAATTTTCGGAACCTTAAATGAATGATACTTTTGATAAATGGTTTAAATAAATTGTATTTCATAAATTATATGCAAAAGCATAATATAAATTAAGTGAGGAATATTAGAGTGTGCCGGTACACCGTGTGGCATTACTTACTCGTATATCAGACACGGGTAAGGGGTGTCACAAAGAAGATCGCTTAATCGAACCCTATTGACATGCCAACCTATCCAAACCAATCTTACTAGGTGTACTAGGGCATGTTACACTTTTAAATTTTACAATTCTTGAAATTTAAGTTTAGGTGTTACTATTAATTTCATTAGTCAACTAAAATGTTGACTTTTGCATAGACAATAAGTACATTGGTTCTAATACTCTCAACATACCTCATTTTGCATCCTAAAGTTGTTGGTATTGGTTGCCAATACCATTTCTAAGCTTAGTGTTAGTTCTTCATAATTTTCAGATTTCAAGCATTATGTTTACTGTTCCATTAATCATTTGTACAGTAAGAATTTGGCAAAGTTGTCTTCATGAAAGTTGTTCCTTAATGTGTCTAGTTACATTTTTTTTTTCAAATCACTCCATTTGGAGTTTTGTAGCTCAAGTTATGGCCTAAAAACCATAACTGACCTGATTGGACAGAATCCAAAATTCTAGGCAAAACTGGTCCTGCCAGATTTAGTAACCTATGTTTGGTTGGAAATTTGACTAGGTTATGGTCAGAATTTGGATTTGTGTTCTCATGAAAGTTGTAGGTCTATGTCTCAGCTTTCTGCTAGTAAAATTTTAGGTCAATTGGACCTTTCTACACTGAGTTATGACCAAATGAATAAACATTGTTCATTTGGTCATTTTGCCCAGGTAGAATGCAAGTCATCCGGATTAGGGCAATTTTTAGGTCAACTTCGTTTGGTTTTCTGGGTAGGGTTTCTTCACCAAAGTTGTGCCATTAAGTGTCTAGTTTCATGTCCAATTTTCCTGGCACCAATTGAACCTCTACAACTCCATTTATAACTGCCCAAACCTGCTGGACTCCTAACTAATCCTGCAAGACACCAAGGGTAGCACACCTCATTTCAACACCATCATCCTTACTCACTTCAATTCCTTCTCACACACATTCAAATGGTCACTAATTGACCATTACAAAGTTAATGCACCATTACATGAGCAGACCCTAATGGTGTTCAATTGTCCAATTTTTCATGTTCATACATGCCTAATCTTTGCATTTCACTTACACAATTATGTTCACTCACTCATTTAATACCAAGGGCTGCTCATTACCACTTTGCTCTCAAGAAAAATCACCAAACCTTAACCAGCCCTAGCTGTCAAAATTTTTAAAGTGCACACACACACATTTTTATTTTGGTTTCTTACATTTCCTACTCATTACATGCCATTAAACATGAACTAAACCAAAAATGGTAAGAATTGGACACTAACCTTGTTGAAGTTGAATTTCAAGTTAACCAAACTTGCTTTTTCCTTCCTCTTTTGGCTGCCTAGATAATTTCCAAGTTGCAAGATCAAATTTTTGTGAAGCTAAGTAGTGGTTTCAAGGTGAGATGAGGCGAGGTTGGGAGCTTTGGTGAGCTTTCATGGAGCAAATGGCTATGGGAGAGGGAGACGGCTGGTTGGGTTGTGCGTGTGGCTGATAACTTTTTTTTTTCTTTATTCTTATCTCTTTTTATTTGTTTTAAGTGGGCTTGATTAATTGTAATTGGTGGTAAATGTTTAATGACATCATGGTAATGTCATAATTAGCCTTTTATCTCATTTTCTCTTATTTTCTTCTCTACTCATTTTCAATTTAATTTTTAGCAATATTTATTCACATTTTATGTTATAATAATTATTTACTTAACTAGACAAGTCGGCCAAAAATCACCTCTAAAGGCAAAATGACCAAAATGTCCTCCGTTTGGCTCAACAGACTAAAATTGTTTGTACCAATTGAAAAAAAATTTTAAGCATTTTCTTGGCATTCTAATGGTATAAAACCCTCAATGACTCTTCTCTGGAGTCTCAAAATTTATTTTATGAATTTTTACTCGGGTCTAGGGCTCCTAGTTGAGAGAACCGTAACTTCCCACTGGGTTACCCATCGCTGGGGCACTAGCTCATTTAATTTAGTTGTATTTTATTTCTAAAAGTTTTCCTAAATTATTTTCTCATTAATATTTGAGTTAATTATGGTTCCTTACTTTAGTTTAAATATTTTTCCAGACGTTTTAGCTGTCCGGACCGACACTGGTCACCGAAACAGTAGAATGTACGAAGTTGCTACAGTGAAGGTGTTACAAGTTCAGCCATCCCCTCCTCATAGGATTTCATCCGATCTTCTAATTCAGTAATCTGATCATTGGCCGCTGAGAGTTGTGTCTTTGCAGCTGCTGTTTACTTCATCTCCAACACTTTTCGGGAGAGCTCCCTCTTCCGCTTGTGACTCTCTTTTGCAGATTCGCCTCCAGCCATACTTGCACATAAAAAGTTAGTGAGTTCACTAAGGTTATAAGACCTAAAGTTCAAGTTTTACTGGGCCCAGGGCCGAGGTCAAAGAGTTGCAACTCGTAGTCCTCGTGGGCGATCAATTGTATCATCCACCATTTCAGCTTGGCCATAATCACATCCAAACATGAGTATTTGTGAATGGTCGCCTGGCTCTTCAACTCCTTCACCATGGCATCCTCGTCTTTATTTAAAGTGATCTTCTTTGGCACTTTGGGGACCAAATAATTCTAGCTACGCGAAACGCCCTCAAAACCATTCAGATCGTTATCCCTAAGTATGAAGAATCGATCTTTCTAGGTTTGCAGTGAGGAAGGGAGATCGGTGAAGAGCCTGCAGTTTGGCTTGGCTTGGAAAAACCAGTATTCGTCATCCTTTCGCTGAGTAAGCCTATGTAATTTAGCAAAAACCTTCACCGTAGGCTCAAGTCCCTTAGCTCAGTAAAGACCTCTGAAGGCCACCATAGTTCGCCAAGAGTTCGGATGCACTTAGGCTATACAGACGTGGTGAAACTTCAGAATAGTTTTATAAAATTCATCTACGTGAAACCAAAAATTATTTTATGAATTTTTCCTCGGGTCTAGGGCTCCTAATTTAGAGAACCGCAACTTCCCACTGGGTTACCCATCGCTAGGGCACCGGCTCATTTAACTTAGTTGTATTTTATTTCTAAAATTTTTCCTAAATTATTTTCTTATTAATATTTGAGTTAATTATGGTTCCTCACTTTAGTTTAAATATTTTTTCAGATGTTCTAGCTGTCCGGACCGACACTGGTCACCGAAACAGTAGAATGTACGGATTTGCTACAGTGAGGGTGTTACAACTCTTTCCCTCTAATTTAAATTTCACGCTCGAAATTTACCTGATACAAACAGTTAAGGGAACTGTTGCCTCATTGTCTCTTCACTTTCCCAAGTTTCCTCCTCAGTGTTGTGGTGCATCCAAAGCACTTTCACCAGTGGAATCTACTTATTCCTCAACTCTTTCACTTCCCAAGCTAGGATCCGTATGGGTTCTTCTTCATATGTCAAATTCGGTTGTACTCAAATTTCTTCCATGGAAATGACAAGTGAAGGATCTGAGTGGTATCTTCTTAGCATAGATACTTGGAACACATTGTGGATTTTGTCCAGCTCTAGTTGTAAAGCTAGCCTGCAGGCCACTGGACCCACACGTTCAATGACTTCATATGGGCCAATGAACTTAGGGCTTCACTTACCTTTTCTTCCAAACCTCAGTACCTTTATCCACGGTGACACCTTGAGGAACACTTTGTCGCCAATCGCATATTCTATTTCTTTTCTCTTCAAGTTGGCATAGGATTTCTGTCTGTTTGAGGCAACCTTCAGATTGGCTTTGATTAGTTTTACCTTCTCCTCAGTCTGTTTCACCAAGTCTAGGCCTACCAGTTTGTCTTCGCCCAATTCAGTCGAGCACACTGGAGTTCTACATTTCCTCCCATACAGTGCTTCATACGGGGCCATTTGGATGCTAGCTTGGTAGCTATTGTTGTATGCAAATTCTGCCAGTGGGAGGTATCTATCCCAACTTCCCTCAAACTCAATGACACAACTCCTCAGTATATCCTCAAGGACCTGACTTATATTTCATGTTATTATTATCATTTTAGTTCAATATTTGTATTAGTTCAATTGGTTTCAATTGTTTAATGGATTACCCTTTCTGATTGCCCATTCGGATGAGGATGGAAAGCTGTGCAGAAGTGGAATTGTGTACCCAAGGATTCATGAAACTTCTTCTAGAATCTTGATGTAAACCTTGGGTCTCGATCAAATATGATGGAAAGTGGAATTCCATACAGTCTAACTATCTCACTGATATATAATTCTGCTAACTTCTCCAGTGAGTAGTCAATCCTAACTGGCAGAAAGTGGGCTGACTTTGTCAATCTATCTACTATCATCCATACTGCATCATGCTTCTTCTGGGTGAAAGGTAGACTACTTATAAAATCCATGGTGACCCGATCCCATTTCCATTCAGGTATGCGTATAGGCTATAACAAACCCGATGGAACTTGATGTTCTGCCTTGACTTGCTGACATGTCAAGCATTTAGTCACATAGTCAGTTATGTCCTTCTCCATACCAGGCCACCAATAATGAAGCTTCAAGTCATGATACATTTTTTTACTTCTTGGGTGCATAGCATAAACACTAGTGTGTGCCTCTTTCAAAATATTAGCTTTCAATTCCCCATTATCTTGTACACATACTCTTCCTTTGTAATACAGACACTCATCTGCTTTCACCTCATAGTCAGTTGCTTTCCCTTCTGATATTTTACTCACAGTCGTCATTAACTTTTCATCTACCTTTTGCCCATCTAAAATCTGTTGTAGCAGGTTTGGCCTCACTTACAACTCAGCCAAAATAGCTCCATCTCGAACTAAGGATAGACGGGCATTCAATTGTAACACCCCTATTTGCATAGCCTGGTATATTTCACTATTTCGATGATCGGTGTCGGTCCGGACAATTAAGGAGATTATAACCACACTTAAGACAACTAGATAATCCTTAAACCCAAATAATTAGTAATTTTCAATTAGTTAAGTATAAATAAGAAAAACAGAACATAAGAAGTTAAACGAGCCGAGAGTCACAGCGATGGGTGACCTTCTCAGGAAGGACTGCGAAGTCGATTTAAACTCAATTTTTGAACCGTAAAATGTGACACCGCGATCCTTAGGACTATTATGAACATAGTGGAAAAGAGAAAATCACGAAAAAAAATTGTTAAGCTAATCAAATAATTAGGTCAGAGAGTCGAAAGAAATATTGAATTATTTGCAAACTGGGTTAAATCGGTGAGGGGCAATTTGATCAATTGACCCCGAGAGCTGACTCCTGACCTAACTGTCAAATAAAATTGGAGAAAAGAAAATTTCAGAATCGAGAATTAAATTAAAGAACTAATGGAAAAATAAATAAAAAAAAAGAGGAAAAAGGAAAAGTAAAAATTGATGACATCATGCATGACCTCATGCATGATGCAATAACTATATAATTAATAAATTTAATTAATTTGATTTTATGGTCTTCCATAAGACTAAAAACAAAAAAAAGAAAAGAAAGAAAAAAAAAAAAAGAGACTTATCTTCTTCCTTTGCCGGCCCATATCCCTCTCTCCCTCACCCTCACTTTCCTCCATTAGAGCTCTTTTGTGAGCTTGAAGAAACTAAATTTCAGCCATAGAAATTGCAAGTTCCATAATTAAATTTTGTTTGGGCAACTAGAAAATAAGAGCTAAGGAGAAAAAAAGAAGAAAGGAAGGAGTTGAAGAGGAAGAAAATTCTGCACTAAGGTTAGTGACCCTGTCACACCCTACCCCTCTGTAAGTTATAACATGATCCCGTAGTATACCTAATGAATTACCAACTCCGTCTACTGATAACCCATTAAATACACTACAAGGGATTTTCAAAACTTTTCTTACTTCTTTTACAGTGGTGAGCACTATTTACAGGTGTTAAAAACTTTTGTGAACTGAAGTGATAGAACTAACACATTTGACTTATTTGGAGTTTCTGTAAAAATTTTGGCAGAGTGCCATCTGTATTTTGGATAAAACAGTTCTTCAGAAAACCTGTAAAAAGCACTTCAATATATATTTGCAAATCTCAACTCCAATATATTTCTCAACACAACATTTTTCTCAACTCAAATCCGCAATGATTTTTCAAAGACTGAGATACAAGAAATATAATACAAAACTATTCAAGTAAATGAAATCTCAAATTTACATTTACAATAATTTACATTTAATTACATACCAAAATATTTTACAAGAGTTTCTATACAACTGCTCAAATAATTTACATACATATTATTACATGCATACATCAAAACCTATGTACATGGGTATACCTATGATATACCTGGAGCTGATTTGAATATATCTTCAAGGAAATTTACTTACTGCTCTATGCTCTTCTTACCTGCGACAGCATACAAAGCTATCGCTGAGTGGTAAACTCAGTGGTGCACAACTATAATTTAAAACATAGTACAATATACATTGACAAAATTTACAGTAAATAATTTGGGAATCTGAATACTCATCAAATTCCAAAACTCAAAATATTCATTGCCAATAATGTAAATCATTTGTCTAAATGACATTGATCACAAAATTCAATTTATCAAATCATGACTAACCATTTAAATAATTCTAACGAAATCAATTATACATAAACCATAATGGAAATCAAAATTCCTTACCATTCAAAAGCCATTCTGTATCTCAAAAATCATTATGTATTTCAAAAATCATACTGTATCTCAAAAATCATACTGTATCTCAAAACTCATTATTTATCTCAAAAATCATTCTTTATCTCAAAAATCATTCTTTATCTCAAAAATCATTCTTTATCTCACTAACCATGCAAGACTAATCCGAAAGGGCCATATTCGATGTGATTCTAACTCCCTATGGTCGGGGAGGTCGAATCAGATTCTAACTCCCTATGGTCGGGGAGGTCGAATCATCGTGCACAGTACCATCACAATAATGAATCTTCCGCAAGGGCCATAACGATAAAATAAACTTAGATCTAACCTCAAATCAGAGGAAAATCTAAGCACATTGCATGTACCATGGTAATCAAAACACAACTAACTCCATTGTCTTCTCAACAAATGAGAGAGACGGGTAATAACCTAGTCAAGCATCTATAGTGAGATATAAAACAATATTACAATCCATTTAGTGAGCATAAATCACAATATAATTCGATTCAAAGTCAATTCTAATATCCAATAATTTTTATGCTCATCACAATTCAAATCATAAATTTGCATTTTTCCATGAAAATTACCTTCACAATTCAAAACATGTTCTATCACAATTTTCCAAAACATAATTTGTTCAATCCATAACAATGCTTAATACTTGTGGAAATACCATTTCACAAAGCTGAATTCATACATACTATAGCAATTTTCAATAATCATTGAATTAAATCCAATGCTTGTTAAACATAATACATAAGAAAAATATGTCATTTAATCATATGAAATATTCAAAGTAAAATCAGTTAAAAACTAGTTGTGCACAAACCTCGATAATTGTCTCTGGTCTTGACTCAGTATTTACGCCTTTTCTTTGAGTCCTTGTTAATCGAGAAACACAATTTGAAGTGTTTGATGCTAAATTAATTTGCCTCTAACGATAATGTTCGATAAACAATTCACTGAATACCTTTATTTGCTTAATTACCTAATATACCGACCCTCGATGCGTTTAAGGTAAATTAGGTTTTGGTGTCCTTAATATGTCACATTCGATAGGGTTTTAGGGTTGGTACGTTTTACCAAACTCATTTCCTTGTTTAGTGCATTTTCTTGCAATTTGCTGGATTCCGGGATACTAGTTTGACCTAACCGGACGACCTAGTTCCCTCGGTTTTCGGGTTTCGGTCAAAACTAAAAACTTGTAGATCTATGTCTTATTGCACGCGGGGCAAAATTTTAGGTCAATCCGAGTTAAGTAGACCAAGTTATGGTCATTATACTATTGCTGGTCAATTAATATCAAATTAGGTCAATTTTAGGTCAATTTGGTCAACTTTGGTTCGGCCAGTTTTTGGACCCGAACTTGTGCAAGCTTTTTGACTTGCGTCTGGTCATTTCTGGGTTTTGGTGTCTTCATAAGACTTGTAGGTATGGGTCGTAACTATTCATGGTTAAAATTTCAGGTCAATTGGACCTGTTTTGAGTGAGTTATGGCCTAAACACTCACTGCTGCCCAATTGGTCATTTTTCAGGTCCTAATTGCACCTAATCCGAATTGGTCATTTTCTTAGGTCACCTTGCAAGCAGAATTTTGGTATGTTTTCTCAATGAAAGTTGGCACATTTTGTGCCTAGTTCCACCTCCAATTGGTCTCATACCAATTGAGGTTACACATTTAAACTTATTGGCTAAAATGTACACTGCCCTTGGTTACTTTGCTTAACACACATCAATCACACACATTTACCTTGCAATATGTTTACTTCCCTACCAAATCTGTTTTGGTACATTACCAAAACCACATCCCACTTTACATTATCCTCACTTTGGGCAGATTACAATTATCTTCAATACACCAATTAAAGTTCACATTTACAAAGTCTAAATACAATCACATACACACCTAAACATCACTAATTCTCACATACACTTTACAAATTAATTTCATACACATATCCATCACTCCTTCTATGTCAACATTCTGCCAACATTTCCATGAATATATACATTTATTCAAGTGTCCCCAAGCTGCCGAAAATTGTCCTTCAACACCAAGTGTCCTACAATTCATTAAATCTCATTCAAGTGCAAAGATCACCTTATACATGTGAAGTAATTCACTAGGTTTATTAAATCATCATAACTAACATAATTCTCATCAAATATATGTACAATTACTTCATCAATACATGATTACATGGCTGCCCAAAAATGGATATCTCAATACTCTTCAAACTTAAAAATTTCCTTCACAAAACCAACACCCATAACATGTATACAAAGTTTATCAAAGAAATCTTCAAAAATGCTAACTTACCTTATGGTTAGAGCTTGTTAAACCTTGCTTAAACTTCTTAAATTTGGTATCAAACTCTTCCTTGTGATGTGTAGACAAACTTTAATGAAGAACCCTAGGTGATTGGAGTTGAAATGGAGGAGTGCATGGAGCTTGATTGAAAAATGGCCATGGAGGATTTTTCTTCTTCAATTCGTCTAAGTTAAGGAAGTGAGGAAGATGAACATTCTGCTGGATATAGTGGACTTACACCTGCCCCATTATGTGTTTATTATATTCCTTTAGTGGCCCACTCACTCAATTTTAACTATATAATAAGCTTACATGTTTTATTTACACATTTTTCACTACATTTTGGCTATTTAAAGTAGGAACCACTAAACAAATTATTCATTTTATTTTCTAAGTGTAATATTATTTATTTTTAATTGACATATAGATAAAAAGACAATTCGGGATGTCAAATGACAATAATGCCCTGTTCGGGTTGCATTCGATTTTTCAGATATCTGGGTTTTGTCTGTTTTTCGATTTCTCACTTTTCTTTGTACTAATTATTTAATTTTTCTTTGATCTTTCTAATGATATTTATTCTTCAATAAAGGTCTATTTAAGTTCTAAAAATGTTTTCCATGGTTCCCCGCAGTCCAGGGCTAGTCAACGGTCCACGCCGTGACTTCCCGGTGCGGTCACCCATCGTTAGGTTTCCCGGCTCGTTTAACTTGGCTACATTTCTTTGCTATTATTTTTTCTTTGTTTTTCTTGTATTTTCTTTTCTTGTATTTCATTATTTTATGTCTCCCCACTCATATTGAAGTGTAGTTCTAGGCATCCTAGCTGTCCGGACAACACTGGTCACCGGAACAGCAGAACGCACTACCGAACTTAGGGGTGTTACAGACCCAACTTGAATTTTTTTTGTTTGATTCTAGTGTTTATGATTGCATGAACTTGGAAATAAACTTCAAATGAAATGAAAACAAGTGTTAGGGGATAAAGTTGAATTTTGGCCAGCTAGGGTTTGATGGTGTATACATGTGTTTCGATTGAATTAGTAGAGTAGGTAAGCTTGAATGAGTTAAGGAAACATGTGTATAGGTGTTTAATTAGTTAAATGCAACAAATGGCATGAACTAGGGTTTTGGCATCTAGGGTTTTAGAGACAAAAATATGAGAATTGGTCAAATGGTGTGTTTGACCTTGTTTAAAATGAAAAATGGTCATTTGTGACCAATTGAGATGTGTTGGAAGTGTTAGAAGTGAGTTTAAATTCGGATTGAAAATGGTCATGCTGCAGGCAACAGGACCAAGGCCCTTTCAGGGACCAAAACTGAAAATTTACAAGTCCAATTGGTGTGAGGTCAATTGGAAATAAAAATAGACACAAAATGGAACATTTTTCATTTAGGAATTATGCCAAAAAGTGACCAAAACCTAGTGAACAAATTGACCAAATCTGGATTTATGCAGTCTGACCTGTATAAAAATGACCAAATAAACAGTGTTTATTCATTTGCCATAACTTGGGCTAGGCAAGTCTAAATGACCTGAAATTTTACTAGTGGAAAACTGAGATATAGACCTAAAACTTTCATGAAGAACATAAATCCAAATTATGCCCTTAACCAAGTCATTTGGCCACCCAATATTGGTGACCTAAAACTGCTAGAACTAGTTTGGTGCCCAGAAATCTGGGTTAAGTCCAATCTGGCAGCCATGATTCAAATGGCTATAACTTGAGCTACAAAACTCCCATTGGAGTGATTCAAAAAGGAGAATAAAGTTAAGACAATAGGGAACATTTTATATGGAGAAAATTTTGCCAAATTCTAATAGTAAAATGACCAATAGAATAGTGCAACTTAAGACACCAAAACTGAAAATTTGCAAATTTGCCTAGAAGACTTAGAATTTGAGTAAATAACAAAAACCAACAAATTTAGTAACCAAAATGCGGTATGTGGGTGAAGTTGGAATTCCCATACCTATTAAGCCTTAGAAAGTCAACAAACTGACTTGAATAGTGTCTTAAATAGTAACCCTGAAACACAAATTTTAAAGAACATCAAGTTTAGCACATTAGAGCTAGGTAAAAGTGAATTTAAATTTATTTTTAGATTTATGCTAAGTTATGATCTTTGAAACACTGTGGCTTGTGTGTTTCAGTGGAAAAGAATACCGGAAAGGAACCCGAGGTGTCGAGTCAAGGCCAAAAGGCGACTCATATAAGGTTTGTATACAACGTAGAATTTCTGTAAATTTTCTTCTGCATATTGTTTTGAATAAATTGAAATATTAAATTGTGACATCATTGTGATGAAATATTTATTATGCTTTTGATTTAAACTGTTGAAAGTTATTTGTGTATATTTGAGATGGCATAAATGTTTAGTAAATTGTTAAGATAAGTTTTAAAACCACAGTGTCATGACCATATATTTGAACACCTCACTAGCATGACTAGTGGGGGAAATCAGTTTCGAATTTTGATTCCTTCTCTGGCTGAAGTGTTGAGGTGTGTGCCAGTAGAAAAAGAAAAAGAATGGGTTCCCATATATTTGAGCTAGCTATCCTTGTGACGTGACTTCTCTTTAGCCTCTGGCTATTGAGATTATATTTGTTTCAAATGGCATGATATAACCGTGGGTTGTATGAAATTGGTTTTGACACTTCGAAATGAAATTGTTTGGATTAAAGTCTCATAATTCATGTTTTGTACTTAATTCTCATGTTCAGTTCTATTTTTTAATAGATATGATTAAAATTCTACATAAAGATTATTTTAGTATGTTATGCACCACTGAGTCCTAGTACTCAGTGATGGCTGTTATTGCTATCGCAGATTTAGAAACTAGAGGAGCAGCAGATTGAGCTGCTGAGGACTGAGGAGCTACCTGCTTTGAAGTTATCGGGTGTATTTTATACCTTGACTGTAAAAATTTATTTTGATGTATGTAATGTATGTAAAGGTATGGACATGTAAAACTGGTCTTGAGCAGTTTGTATAAAGTTTGTAATAAATTTTAGTTTTGATTTTCCTAACGTAAATTTTTAGTATGATGTACATAAGTTGTTTTACATTTAATTACATATGAATGGAAGTATTTTATTTTAATTTGAATGAAAGTAATTAGTAATATTTTGGATGGTATTTGAATTGGAAATTGTGGATTTGAATTTTTGGAAGTTGATAAAAGATGTTGAAATTGAATGTGAAATTGAAGAAGTTATTGAGACCAATTATTGGAAGTGCTTTTTATAGGAATTTGAAGAACTATTTTCTCAAAATACAAACGGCACTCTGCTAAAATTTTTATAGAATTTGTGAAAAAATAAAATGGGATAAAAATCTTAACTAGTTTTCAAACTCTAATTAAATGTTGGGATACGTATTAGAAAATGCTCACCACTTATAAAAAGTAAGAAAATTATTTTAAAATCCCTTGTAGGGTACTTAATGAGTTATCGGTAGGTGAAGTTCGGTAGTTCATTAAGTATTCTACGAGATCATGTTATGCCTTACAGAGGCGTAAGGTGTGACATCAATGATCTCAAAGTTATGATAGATTTTCTGCTCAAAGCATCAGCAACTACATTTTCCTTCCCAGGATGGTAGTCAATCACACAATCATAGTCCTTTAGGAACTCAATCGATTGCCTCTGTCTAAGGTTGAGCTCCTTCTGGGTTGGCAAGTATTTTAGACTTTTATGGTCTATGTAAATGTAGCACTTTTCACCATACAAGTAGTGCCTCCATATCTTCAGTGCGAAGATAATTGCTGCAAGTTCTAGATCATAGGTAGGGTAATTCTGTTCATGTGGCCTTAGCTGCCTGGAAGCATAGGTGACCACCTTTCCCTCTTGCATCAATACACACCCTAACCCATTATGAGAGGCACTACTGTAGACTCTGGTGCCTCTATCAACATAGCCTTCAACTTCTCAAAACTGGCCTAACACTTGTCATTCCAGTCAAATCTGACATTCTTGTGTAACAACTTGGTTAGTGGAGCAGCTATTAAAGAAAATTTCTTCACAAATCTTCTATAATACCTAGCTAGCCCCAAGAAACTTCTGACCTCAATTGTATTTCTTGGAGGCTTCCATTCCATCACTGCTTCTATTTTCTTGGGATCCACTCTAATCCCATCTATTGACACTATGTGTCCAAGGAATGCAATTTCATCTAACCAGAAGTCACACTTGGACAACTTAGCATACAGCTTTTTTTCTCGCAGGGTTTGTAGAACAATCCTCAAATACTCATCATGTTCTTCCCTGGTCATGGAAATCACCAAAATATCATTAATAAAGACCACTATGCACCAATCTAGGTATGGATGAAAAATATGGTTCATAAGGTCCATGAATGCTGCTGGTGCATTTGTTAAGCCAAAGGGCATCACCAAGAACTCATAATGCCCATACCGGGTCCTGAATGCAGTCTTTGGCATATCTGCATCCTTCACCCTTAACTAATGATACCCTGATCTGAGATCAATTTTGGAAAATACTCCTGCTCCCTTCAACTGATCAAATAGATCATCAATTCTAGGCAACGGATATTTGTTCTTCACTGTCACTTTATTCAACTGCCGGTAATCGATGTATAACCTTAAAGTCCCATCCTTCTTCTTCACAAACAGCACTGGAGCTCCCTATGGTGACACATTGGGGCGTATGAACCCCTTATCGAGTAACTCCTGTAACTAGATTTTCAGTTCCTTCAATTCTATGGGTGTTATCCTGTAAGGAGCAATAGAGATTGGTGTTGTACCCGGCAATATCTCAATAGCAAATTCGACTTTCCTTTCTAGTGGCAAGCCAGGCAATTCTTCAGGGAACACATCTGGGAAGTCTCTTACTGTGGGTATGTCACACAGATCTGGCTTAGCTTACCTAGTATCTGCCACATATGCTAGATAGGCTTCACAGCCCTTTCTCATTAGTTTTCTTGCAGGTGTGGCTGAGATGACATTGGACAAGAAATCTGTTCTTTCCCCCACAACTGTGATCTCATTACCCTTAGGAGTTTTCAAAGAAATCCTCTTTAATTTACAATTAACCATTGCCTGATGATGTGACAACTAGTCCATTCTCAAAATCACGTCAAACTCATGGAAAGGCAATTCAATAAGGTCTACCAAGAATTCATACCCCTGAATCCTTAATAGGCAACCCTTGTACACTTTGTTCACCACTACACTGTCGTCCAATGGATTAGTGACCAGAATGTCTTGGTCAGTCTCCCCTACTAGTATCCCCTTTCTACGGGTAAGTTGATGCAGATGTATAAATGAGTGAATCCTGGATCCACCAATGCATGCACAGATGTATTGTAGAGGGAGAACGTACCCCTGATTGTAACACCCCTATTTGTAACGCCTGGTATATTTCACTGTTCCAGTGACCGGTGTCGGTCCGGACAATTAAAGAGATTAGAACCATATTTAAGACAACTAGAGAAACCATAAAAACAAATAATTAGTAATATTCAATTAGTTAAGTATAAATAAGAAAAACAGAATATAAGAAGTTAAATGAGCCGAGAGTCACAGCGATGGGTGACCTCCTTGGGAACGACTGCGAAGTCATTTTAAACTCAAATTTCAAACCGTAAAATGTGACGCTGCAGTCCTTAGGATCCTTATGAACACAGTGGAAAAGAGAAAATCACGAAAAAGAATTGTTAAGCCAGTCAAATAATTAGGTCAGGGAGCCGGAAGAAATATGGAATTATTTGCAAACCGGGATGAACCGGCGAGGGGCAATTTGGTCAATTGACCCCGAGAGCTGACTCCTGACCTAACTGTCAAATGAAATCAGAGAAAAGAAAATTTTGGGATCGAGAATTAAATTAAAGAACTAATAGAAAAATATAAAAAAAATGGGAAAATGAAAAAGTAAGGGTGATGACATCATGCATGACATCATGCATGATGCCATAAGTGTATAATTAATAAATTAATTAATTAGATTTTTTTTATGGTCTTCCATAAGCAAAATAGATAAAAGGAAAGAAAAGAAAAGAAAAATAAAAACCTCTTATTCTTCCTTTGTTGCCGCCTCACCTTCTCCCAAAATCCTCCATGAAAATTCTTCATTTAAGCTTACACTTAAGCTTAATTTTCCTTCACTCAACCTTCATCACTCCCCTAAAAACCTTACTAGAGCTTGTTATTGCAACTTAAGAAGAAGATTACAAGAAGAAAGAAGAGCAAAAAATAGAGATTTGAAGTTTTAATAGAGGTTAGTATGTTAACTTGTTATTTTCCATTTTAAATGCATAATTAGTTGTTGAAATGAGCTTAGAAACTAATGAAATGAAATAAAAATATGGGGGGAGGACCAAACTGAAATTTCAGCCAAGTTGAAGGGGAGCATGATTTTGTATGGTTTAATGCATTTGAATGAGTTTAAAAACCTTATTTAGTTGAGTGGTTGAGATTGAAATACTTAAATGTGATTAAATGCAACAATTTAGTGTGATTAGGGTTTGGAGGCTTAGGGTTTTGAGGCAAAATTTGGAGAAATGAGTAAATGGTGTGTTTGACCTATTGTGAAGTGAAAAATGGTCAATTGTGACCAAATGAGTTGTGTTTGAATTGTTGGAGTTGAAGCTAAATTCGGAGGGTGTATGGTCATGCTACTGGCAGCATGACCAAGTCAACTTTGAAGGATCAAAACTGAAATTTTACAAGTCCAATTGATATGGCACCAATTGGGGATGAAAATAGACATAAAATGACACAATTTTCATTTAGGAACCATGTCCAAAAAGTGACCAAAACCTAGTGAACAAATTGACCAAAGTTTGATAAGTGCGATGCACATTGTACAAAGCGACCAAATGAACAGTGTTTGTTCATTTGGTCATAACTCGAGCTAGGCAGGTCAAATTGACCTGAAATTTTACCAGTGGTTAGATGACATATAAACCTAAAATTTTCATGCAGAACACAAGTCCAAATTCTGCCAGCAACCAAGCCATTTGGCCACCCCAAGTTGGTGACCCAAATCTGCCAGCACCAAAATTTACCCAGAAAATCTGGGTTGTGTCTAACCTGGCAGCCCTGGTTCAAATGGCCATAACTGTGACACCCCTTACCTGTGTACAGTATACCTGAGTAAGTAATGCCACACGGTGTATCGTCACACTCTAATATACCTTAATTAATTTATATCATGCTTTTGCATATAATTTATGAAATATACTTTATTTAAGCCATTTAGCAAAATTTTTATTTATTTGAGGTTCCGAAAATTTTATAGAAAATCCGGCGGAGTACCGGCTAAAAATGGAGAAAACAGTTCTTCGGAACCTGTTAAAAACACTTCCAATAAACAAATTCATTCATTCTCAACTCCAATATCATCACAAAACTCAATATCAAGATCTCAACAATTTTTCAATTTCAGGTCTCAACAACCTTTTCATTTCTCAAACATCCCTTTCTCAGGGTTCTCATATATAAACAACAATTAAATACTCAAATTACTTCCATACATAACCATAAATCTTTATTATTTACATGAACCTCAAAATACATTACATAAATCCCAAATACATATGAGAAAATAAAAATTTAATTACAAAATGACAAAATGACATCTAGTGTCCTACCAATGCACTGCAGGTGACGAGGTGACACGGACACTGTGCAGAACTGCAGGATGGACTCACCCAGTCTGTCTCTTGGGCTCACGATCGGGATCTCGGTACCTCTGGCGTGGCAAAAGCAACGCGCTAAGCAATAATGCTTAGTGGTGCAATAATATAATAAAAAGAAATAGCAGGAAATAAATATGTAACGAATGTATATGTTTTATTTGTTTGGTATTTGTATATCATTTACTTTGTCCACTTTTATTCATTTGGTTGCCCAAGTAACCTACACTAGACGACTGGACTGGATAAACGGGTAAACTGGCTCTGGGTACCTAGTACCTCGGGCCGTCACACCATCGGTCACATATGCATCTCCCGGTGTGCAACAGAACAGCTAACAAGCTGTAAATACATCAGGCACAAGGCCAAATCTCAATACAAGGTCAGAATGGTTAAAAACCATAAAATCACAGAATGGCATATTGCCATGTGCGATCGCTAATCTGAACCCTATTGGCATGCCAAACTATCCAAACCAATCATGTTAGGTATACTAGGGCATTTGAAACTTTTAAATTCTTCAATTTGTGCATTTCAAGTTTTGATGTCACTATTCACCTCATTGGTCAACAAAAATGTTGACTTTTGGATAGAAAATAGGTGTATTGGTTTTAACACCCCAAACATACCACATTTTGTATTTAAAACTTGTTGGAATTGATTGCCATTTCCATTTCTCAACTTAATTCTAAGAGGGCAGAAATTTCAGTTTTTGAGACCCAACTTTACTGTTCCATTGGGCCCTGTTGCAGTGGGAATTTGAGGAAATGACAAACATGAAAGTTGTTCCTTATTTTTTCTAGTTGAATTTCCTTTTTTGAATCACTCCATTTGGAGTTTTGTAGCTCCAGATATGGTCCAAAAACCACAGCTGGCCGGATTACCATTCTGCAGAAATTATCATATCTACAGTAACATGAACAGTGACTGCCACTGCCATTTGGGTTAGGTTCTGGCCATAATTTGGGGTAGGTTCCTTCATGAAAGTTTTTTTTCTATGTCTTAACTTGTTTCTGTAAAAATTTCAGGTCAATTGATCATATCTACAGTGAGTTATGGCCAAATGAACAGTTACTGTTCATTTGGTCAATTCTGCAAAATCAGTTGCAGGGTATCCGGATTGGGGCCAAGTTTTGGTCCTCTTGCTTTGGTCTTTTGGGCATGGTTTCTTCAGCAAAAATGTGTCATTATAAGCCTAGTTTCATTTCCAATTGGCCAAACACCAATTGGACTAACACAGCCAAAGTTATGGCTGTGTAATTGGACTAAAATCTCAGTCCATTGCTGCTGTCCCTAGGCAGCATAGTCCTTCCCTTTACCATGCTATTTTTTAGTCCATATTATGGTCAAATCTCCTCAAATGGTCACTAATTGACCATTAAAATGTTCTCTAACAATTTCATAAGCCAAATCAATTTTCACTCCCCAAAACCCTAGCTTCACATTATGTTTTCTACAAAATGCCTTAGTTAGCATACCAACTTATTATTCTTATGTTTATAAACTTCCAACATGATTCTAGTTCACTTCAAGCTCATCAAAAACACTCCTTCCTATTCCTTAACTAGGGCAGCCGAAATTCATGTACACATACACATGAATTTTGTTCATTTAAATTACATTTTCTTACTAAATTCAAGTTCCTATTCATGAAATTAAAGAGTTTTAGGTATATAGTGCACTAACCTTGAATAGGGCAGATTTTTCCCAACTCTAAACTTCACTTTCCTTCACTTTCTAGGCTGCCAAAAGGTTGTTTAAGGTGTGGAATAAAATTTTAATGAAGAGAGGTTAGGGTTTTATGGTGAAACAAAGTAGAAATCAAGCTTGAGAAGTGAGGTTTAATGGAGGTTGAGAGAGGGAGAGAGAGAGACTGCCGTTTGATGAAGGAAGAAGAACAGAATTTTTGTTTCAATTTTGCCTCATTTTCCCTTTTTAATGAAATTGCTTGATTGTCATTGGTGGAGAGAAAGTTTAATGACATCATGTGATGTCAAAAGTCCCATTTTTTTCATTTTTCTTTTCTTTTCTTTTCTACTAAATTTCAATTCAATTTTTAGTAATGTTTATTCATATTTTATGTTATATTAATTATTTACTCAACTGGACAAGTCGGCCAAAAATCACCTCTGAAGGCGAAATGACCAAAATGCCCTCCGTTTGGCTTAACGTGTCAAAATTG
Source organism: Hevea brasiliensis (assembly GCF_030052815.1). NCBI lineage: Eukaryota > Viridiplantae > Streptophyta > Magnoliopsida > Malpighiales > Euphorbiaceae > Hevea > Hevea brasiliensis. The sequence goes on from NC_079499.1 coordinate 46,034,689, forward strand.
TCTGTACCGATTGAAAAATTTTTCTAGGTATTTTCTTGGCATTCTAATGCCATAGGAACCTCAGTAACTCTTCTCTGGAGTCCCAAAAATTATTTTATAATTTTTCCCCTGGGTCTAGGGCTCCTCGTTGCGAAAGCATAACTTCCCTCTGAGTTACCCATCGCTAGAACACTCGTTTAACTTGTTTGTATTTTATTTCTAAAATTTTTACTAAATTTTTCTTATCAATATTTGAGTTAATTATGGTTCCTCACTTTAGTTTAAATATTTTTAGGACATTCTAGGTCAGGACCGACCTGATCAGGAGCAGTAGGATGTACGGAGTAGTTACCGGGAGGGTGTTACAACTCTTCCCCTCTAATTTAAATTTCATCCTCGAAATTTACCTGATGCAAACAGTTGAGGGAACTGTTGCCTCATCGTCTCTTCACTTTCCCAAGTTGCCTCCTCGGTGTTGTGGTGCCTCCAAAGCACTTTCACCAGTGGAATCTGCTTGTTCCTCAACTCTTTCACTTCCCGAGCTAGGATCCGTAGAGGTTCTTCTTCATATGTCAAATCCGGTTGTATTTCAATTTCTTCCCTGGAGATGACATGTGAAGGATCTGAGCGGTATCTTCTGAGCATGGACACGTGGAACACATTGTGGATCTTGTCCAGCTCTGGTGGTAAAGCTAGCCTATAGGCTACTGGACCCACACGTTCAATGACTTCATATGGGCCAATGAACCTAGGGCTTAACTTACCTTTTCTTCCAAACCTCAATACCTTCTTCCACGGTGACACCTTGAGGAACACTTTGTTGCCAACTGTGTATTCTATTTCCTTTCTCTTCAGGTCGACATAAGATTTTTGTCTGTCCGAGGCAACCTTCAAGTTGGCTTTGATTAGTTTCACTTTCTCCTCAGTCTGTTTCACCAGGTCTGGCCCTACCAATTTGTCTTCGCCCAATTCAGTCCAGCACACTGGAGTTCTACATTTTCTCCCATACAGTGCTTCATACGGGGCCATTTGGATACTAGCTTGGTAGCTATTGTTGTATGCAAATTCTGCCAGTGGGAGGTATCTGTCCCAACTTCCCTGAAACTCAATGACACAACTCCTCAGCATATCCTCAAGGACCTGACATATATTTCATGTTATTTTTATCATTTCAATTCAATATTTGTATCAATTCTATTGGTTTCAATTGTTTACCTGGATTACTCTTTCAGATTGCCCATCCGTCTGAGGATGGAAAGCTGTGCTGAAATGGAGTTGTGTACCCAAGGACTCATGCAACTTCTTCCAAAATCTCGATGTAAACCTTGGGTCTCGATCAGATATGATGGAAAGTGGAATTCCATGCAGTCTAACTATCTCACTAATATACAATTCTGCTAACCTTTCCAGTGAGTAGTCAGTCCTAACTGGCTGAAAGTGTGCTGACTTCGTCAATCTATCTACTATCACCCATGCTGCATCATGTTTCTTCTGGGTGAGAGGTAGACCACTTACAAAATCCATGGTGACCCGATCCCATTTCCATTCAGGTATGCGTATAGGATGTAGCAAACCTGATGGAACTTGATGTTCTGCCTTGACTTGCTGACATGTCAAGCATTTAGTCACATAGTCAGCTATGTCCCTCTTCATACCAGGCCACCAATACTGAAGCTTCAGATCATGATACATCTTTGTACTTCCTGGGTGCATAGCATATACACTGGTGTGTGCCTCTTTTAGAATACTGGCCTTCAATTCCCCATCATCTGGTACACACAGTCTTCCTTTGTAGTACAGACACCCATCTGCTTTCACCCCATAGTCAGTTGCTTTTCCCTCTGAGATCTTGCTCATAATAGTCACTAACTTTTCATCTGCCTTTTGCCCATCTAAAATCTGCTATAGCAGGTTTGGCCTCACTTGCAACTCAGCCAAAATAGCTCCATCTCGAATCAAAGATAGACGGGCATTCAATGATCTCAAGGCTGTCATGGATTTTCTGCTTAAAGCATCAGCAACTACATTTGCCTTCCCAAGATGATAGTCAATTACACAATCATAGTCCTTCAGGAACTCAATCCATCGCCTCTGTCTAAGGTTGAGCTCCTTCTGGGTTGGCAAATATTTCAGGCTTTTGTGGTCTGTGTAAATGTAGCACTTTTCACCATACAAGTAGTGCCTCCATATCTTCAGTGCGAAGATAATTGCTGCAAGCTCTAGATCATGAGTAGGGTAGTTCTGCTCATGTGGCCTTAACTGTCTGGAAGCTTAAGCGATCACTTTCCCCTCTTGCATCAATACACACCCTAACCCATTATGTGAGGCATCACTGTAGACCACGAAGTTTTCACGACCTTTGTGTTAACACTAGTGCCTCTGTCAACATTGCCTTCAACTTCTCAAAACTGGTCTGACACTTATCATTCCAGTCAAATCTGACATTCTTGTGTAATAACTTGGTCATTGGAGCAGCTATTAGGGAAAATCCCTTCACAAATCTTACGTAATACCCACTAGCCCCAAGAAGCTTCGACCTCGGTTGTGTTTCGGGAGGCATCCATTCCATCACTGCTTCTATTTTCTTGGGATCCACCCTAATCCCATCAGCTGACACTATGTGTCCAAGGAATGCAATCTCATTCAACCAAAAGTCACACTTGGACAACTTAGCATACAGCTTCTTTTCTCTTAGGGTTTGCAGAACAATCCTTAAATGCTCATCATGTTCTGCCCTGGTCTTGGAATACACCAAAATATCATCAATAAAGACCACTACGAACCGATCTAGGTATGGATGGAAGATACGGTTCATAAGGTCCATGAATGCTGCTGGTGCATTTGTTAGGCCAAAGGGCATCACTAGAAACTCATAATGCCCATATCGTGTCCTGAATGCAGTCTTTGGCACATCTGCATCCTTCACCCTCAACTGATGATACCCTGATCTGAGATCAATCTTAGAAAATACTCCTGCTCCCTTCAACTGATCAAACAGATCATCAATTCTAGGCAACAGATATTTGTTCTTCACAGTCACTTTATTCAATTGCCGGTAATCAATGCATAGCCTCAAAGTCCCATCCTTCTTTTTCACGAACAGCACTGGAGCTCCCCATGGTGACACACTGGGGCGTATGAACCCCTTATCAAGCAACTCTTGCAACTGAGTTTTCAACTCCCTCAATTCAGTGGGTGCGATCCTATAAGGAGCAATGGAAATGGGTGTTGTACCCGGCAGTGTCTCAATAGCAAATTCAACTTCCCTTTCTAGTGGCAAACCAGGCAACTCTTCAGGAAGTACCTCTGGGAAGTCTCTCACTGTGGGTATGTCACTCAGGTTTGGCTTAGCCTGCCTAGTATCCACTACATGTGCTAGGTAGGCTTCACAGCCTTTTCTCATCATTCTTCTTGCAACAGTGGCTGAGATGACATTGGACAAGAAATCTGTCCTTTCCCCCACAACTGTAATTTCATTACCGTCAGGAGTTTTCAAAGAAATTCTTTTCAATTTGCAATTAACTATTGCCTGATGACATGACAACCAGTCCATTCCCAAAATCACGTCAAACTCATGGAAGGGCAACTCAATCAAGTCTGCCAAGAATTCATACCCCTGAATCCTTAACGGGCAACCCTTGTACACTTTGTTCACCACTACACTGTGACCCAATGGATTAGTGACCAGAATGTCTTGGTCACTCTCCCCTACTAGTATCCCCCTTTCTATGGGTAAGTTGATGTAGATGTATGAATGAGTGGATCCTGGATCCACCAATGCATGCACAGGTGTAGTGTAGAGGGAGAACGTACCCCTGATGACGTCCGGGGCATCTTGCTCCTCCTGAGCTCTCAGGGCATAATTTCTGGCAGGTGGTGCATTATCCGGCCTCTCTGGCTCGGATGCAGCCTCTGTGATGGTCCCACCGCTTGGACTTACAGATTTTCTACCTCTCGTAGTGCGGGAGGCAGTGCATGCGCTTGTGTTGGAGCAGCTGTAGTAGTTCTACGTGGGCAGTTCCTCAGCTGATGCTCTGTCGACCCACATCTTAAGCAGGCACCAGTTACTCTCCAACACTCCCCCTTGTGCCATTTCAGACAGTGTGGACATGCAGAAGATGTTGGGGCTGGTCCCCTGAACCCCATCCCTGGAGAGCTGCCCACTGATGGTGTGGACTGACCTCTCTAGGGGTGAATCGTGGCACTGGCCCCGAGGTGACCACGACCACGTGGTGAGCTGAACTCTGTGCAGGTGGACCCTTGAACTTCTTCCCAAATGCAGGAGCTGAACTAGATTGACCTGGGCCCCTCTTCTGCTGTCTATCCCTTCTGGTCTGCTCACTGATTCTTACTTTTTCAACCTTTATTGCAGCTTCCACTAACTTGGTAAATTCTGTGATTCCCAAGGCAGTGAGCTGGATCTTGATGTTGTCATTTAGTCCCTCTTCAAATCTCTTACATCTTTCAGCTTCATTAGGGACTATCTCCCTTCCATAGCGGCTTAATCGAACAAATTCCTTCTCATATTCGACCCACCGGTGTCTCTGCCTCAAGTTAATAAACTCTCTTCTTCTCTCTTCCGGTATCTGATACCCACATATTTCTTCTTGAATTGAGAGAGGAAGAAGTCCCAAGTTCTGACTTACGGCTACACTTCATTTGGACACGGTGTCCCACCACTCATATGCATTGTCTTGCGGCAAAGATATGGCGACTTCGGGTTTTGCTCGAGTGCAGTGGAGTTGTTTTAGGACTCTGCACTGCCTGTTCAACCAATTCTACCGCAATTGAGTCATCTTCTCTCTTACCATAAAAATCCACTGCCCCAAACTTTCTTAGTCTTTCCAGGTGTGATTTCTGCTGTGGAGCTGGTGGTGGTGGTGGTGCTGGCATTACCCCGGCCATTTGTCTAAAAAAATCGGCCATTTGCTGAAACATGGCCTGTGGAGGCTGAGCGGGCTCTGCCTGAGCTGGTGGAGCAGGTTCTCCCATGCCCCCAGTCTCAGCTGCTGTAGGTGGAGCATGACTCTCCACTTCCTCCTCAACAGCTCTCTGAGATGAAGGGTCCATATCCTATTCAAAATAACAAAGACAAACAGATCTGCATTAGTGTCACCTCGACTCATACAAATGCAATGCATGGTATGGACTCAATCTAAGCCCAGAAACGCCTAAACCGTGCTCTGATACCAATAAATGTGACACCCCTTACCCGTGTACAGTATACCTGAGTAAGTAATGCCACACGGTGTATCGTCACACTCTAATATACCTTAATTAATTTATATCATGCTTTTGCATATAATTTATGAAATATACTTTATTTAAGCCATTTAGCAAAATTTTTATTTATTTGAGGTTCCGAAAATTTTATAGAAAATCCGACGGAGTACCAGCTAAAAATGGAGAAAACAGTTCTTCGGAACCTGTTAAAAACACTTCCAATAAACAAATTCATTCATTCTCAACTCCAATATCATCACAAAACTCAATATCAAGATCTCAACAATTTTTCAATTTCAGGTCTCAACAACCTTTTCATTTCTCAAACATCCCTTTCTCAGGGTTCTCATATATAAACAACAATTAAATACTCAAATTACTTCCATACATAACCATAAATCTTTATTATTTACATGAACCTCAAAATACATTACATAAATCGCAAATACATATGAGAAAATAAAAATTTAATTACAAAATGACAAAATGACATCTAGTGTCCTACCAATGCACTGCAGGTGACGAGGTGACACGGACAATGTGCAGAACTGCAGGATGGACTCACCCAGTCTGTGGTCTACTGGGCTCACGATCGGGATCTCCAGTACCTACGCGTGGCAAAAGCAACGCGCTAAGCAATAATGCTTAGTGGTGCAATAATATAATAAAAAGAAATAGCAGGAAATAAATATGTAACGAATGTATATGTTTTATTTGTTTGGTATTTGTATATCATTTACTTTGTCCACTTTTATTCATTTGGTTGCCCAAGTAACCTACACTAGACGACTGGACTGGATAAACGGGTAAACTGGCTCCGGGTACCTAGTACCTCGGGCCGTCACACCATCGGTCACATATGCATCTCGGTGTGCAGCGAGCGGCTAACAAGTCAGTAAATACATCGAGCACAAGGCCAAATCTCAATACAAGGTCGAATGGTTAAAAACCATAAAATCACGAATGGCATATTGCCATGTGCGATCGCTAATCTGAACCCTATTGGCATGCCAAACTATCCAAACCAATCATGTTAGGTATACTAGGGCATTTGAAACTTTTAAATTCTTCAATTTGTGCATTTCAAGTTTTGATGTCACTATTCACCTCATTGGTCAACAAAAATGTTGACTTTTGGATAGAAAATAGGTGTATTGGTTTTAACACCCCAAACATACCACATTTTGTATTTAAAACTTGTTGGAATTGATTGCCATTTCCATTTCTCAACTTAATTCTAAGAGGGCAGAAATTTCAGTTTTTGAGACCCAACTTTACTGTTCCATTGGGCCCTGTTGCAGTGGGAATTTGAGGAAATGACAAACATGAAAGTTGTTCCTTATTTTGTCTAGTTGAATTTCATTTTTTGAATCACTCCATTTGGAGTTTTGTAGCTCCAGATATGGTCCAAAAACCACAGCTGGCCGGATTACCATTCTGCAGAAATTATCATATCTACAGTAACATGAACAGTGACTGCCACTGCCATTTGGGTTAGGTTCTGGCCATAATTTGGGGTAGGTTCCTTCATGAAAGTTTTTTTTCTATGTCTTAACTTGTTTCTGTAAAAATTTCAGGTCAATTGATCATATCTACAGTGAGTTATGGCCAAATGAACAGTTACTGTTCATTTGGTCAATTCTGCAAAATCAGTTGCAGGGTATCCGGATTGGGGCCAAGTTTTGGTCCTCTTGCTTTGGTCTTTTGGGCATGGTTTCTTCAGCAAAAATGTGACATTATAAGCCTAGTTTCATGTCCAATTGGCCAAACACCAATTGGACTAACACAGCCAAAGTTATGGCTGTGTAATTGGACTGAAATCTCAGTCCATTGCTGTTGTCCCTAGGCAGCATAGTCCTTCCCTTTACCATGCTATTTTTCAGTCCATATTATGGTCAAATCTCCTCAAATGGTCACTAATTGACCATTAAAATGTTCTCTAACAATTTCATAAGCCAAATCAATTTTCACTCCCCAAAACCCTAGCTTCACATTATGTTTTCTACAAAATGCCTTAGTTAGCATACCAACTTATTATTCTTATGTTTATAAACTTCCAACATGATTCTAGTTCACTTCAAGCTCATCAAAAACACTCCTTCCTATTCCTTAACTAGGGCAGTCGAAATTCATGTACACATACACATGAATTTTGTTCATTTAAATTACATTTTCTTACTAAATTCAAGTTCCTATTCATGAAATTAAAGAGTTTTAGGTATATAGTGCACTAACCTTGAATAGGGCAGATTTTTCCCAACTCTAAACTTCACTTTCCTTCACTTTCTAGGCTGCCAAAAGGTTGTTTAAGGTGTGGGGTAAAATTTTAATGAAGAGAGGTTAGGGTTTTGTGGTGAAACAAAGTAGAAATCAAGCTTGAGAAGTGAGGTTTAATGGAGGTTGAGAGAGGGAGAGAGAGAGACTGCCGTTTGATGAAGGAAGAAGAACAGAATTTTTGTTTCAATTTTGCCTCATTTTCCCTTTTTAATGAAATTGCTTGATTGTCATTCGTGGAGAGAAAGTTTAATGACATCATGTGATGTCAAAAGTCCCATTTTTTTCATTTTTCTTTTCTTTTCTTTTCTACTTGATTTCAATTCAATTTTTAGTAATGTTTATTCATATTTTATGCTATATTAATTATTTACTCAGCTGGACAAGTCGGCCAAAAATCACCTCTGAAGGCGAAATGACCAAAATGCCCTCCGTTTGGCTTAACGGGTCAAAATTGTCTGTACCGATTGAAAAATTTTTCTAGGTATTTTCTTGGCATTCTAATGCCATAGGAACCTCAGTAACCCTTCTCTGGAGTCCCAAAATTATTTTATAATTTTTTCCCCAGGTCTAGGGCTCCTCGTTGCGAGAACCGCAACTTCCCTCTGGTTACCCATCGCTAGGGCACCGGCTCGTTTAACTTGTTTGTATTTTATTTCTAAAATTTTTACTAAATTTTTCTTATCAATATTTGAGTTAATTATGGTTCCTCACTTTAGTTTAAATATTTTTCCGGACATTCTAGCTGTCCGGACCGACACCGGTCACCGGAACAGTAGGATGTATGGAGTAGTTACCGGGAGGGTGTTACAATAACTTGAGCTACAAAACTCCAATTGGGGTGATCCAAAAATGAGAATAAACTTAAGACAATAAGGAACCTTTTCTATGAAGGAAGTTTTGTCAAATTCCAACAGTAGATTGACCAATGGAACAGTGCAATTAGGGACACCAAAACTGAAAATTTGACGATTTTGCCAAAAGGACTTAAGCTTTGAGAAAATGACCAAAACCAACAAATTTAATGACCAAAATGTGGTATGTGGGTGAAGTTGGAGTTCCCATACCTATTAAGCCTTAAAAAGTCAACAATTTGACTTGAATAGTGTAGTAAATAGTAACCCAAAACGCAAAAACTTTGAGAACGTCGAAATTAGCACATTAAAGCTAGGTAAAAATGAAGCAAAATTTATTTTTGGATTTATGCTAAGTTGTGGTACTGAAACACTGTGAAATTGTGTGTTTCAGCTAAACAAGACTTGGAAGCTCTGAGAGACTGAGTCAAGGCCTAGAGGCAACTCACGTCAGGTCTGTGCACAGTAATTATTGTTTAAATATATGATTCTTGAAAATTTGATTTTTCTTGAGTTAATTACGAATTGTGTTGCCATTTATGATTGTGAATATGACTTTGAAAATTTACTAGATTTCCAATAAATTATTTGAATAAATTGTTTTGAATTGATTTTATGTTCACACTTAGCATAACAGTATCACATTATTCCTCCTCCATTTATGGGGTTGAGATCGTTTATTTTCCTCCCTCTCTGGCTTGCCAGTTGAGGTTAAGATCGGATGAGTACTCATTAGCTAGCTAGCCACCTCTCTCATTGATTTCGATTAATGGGGTTGTAGATTGCTTTGTCGTGGTGTACAACATGACATTGATCGGAAATTTTGTGTCATGACTTAAGTGTATATGATTTTGGCAACACTGTGTTTAATAAATTATTTGACTAAATGGTGTTATTATGAGCTTTGATATTTGTGAAATGTGATTAAGAAGTATTCAAATTGTGTTTCATCAATGAACGATTTATGTATTGCATTTTAAATTTTTATTGTGCACCACTGAGTATTTTTATACTCAACGATAGCTTATTTTGCTGTCGTAGATAAGAGCAAGGAGAAAGCAGCAGAGTGAGCTGCTATCGAATTGTGGACCACATTGATCATTTTGTACGGGTATTATTTTATACCATTGTAGATAATTTTGATGTAAATATAGAAATGTTGTATGTATCAATGTAAGTTGAGCAGTTGTAAATAAATTGTAATAATATTATTTTGGATTTCCTTCTGTAAATTTAATATTTGTACATGTGAATTTCATGTTTTATGCCTTGTGAATGAAGTATCAAATATTTTGAGATGATGAATTTTGATTTGTATTGCGGAATTACTTTGAAGTGATTTGAATTGAGTTGATTGAGATTTATTGGAGGTTGGGAGTTGTGAAAAATTTTTGGAAGTGTTTTTCTCAGGTATTTGAAGAGCTGTTTTCTCCAATTACAAACGGAACTCTATCAAAATTTTTATAAAATTTGCGGCAAAATTAAAATAGACAAAAAATTTTACTAGTATTTAGACTTTGAATAAATGGTTTTTAATTCCTACCAAAATGCTCACCACTTCCAAAATGTAAGAAAATTGTTTTAAAATCTCTTGTAGGGTACTTAATGAGTTATCGGTAGATGAAGTTCGGTAGTTCATTAAGTATTCTACGGGATCATGTTATGCCTTACAGAGGGATAAGGTGTAACACTGATGACGTCCGGGGCATCCTGTTCCTCCTAAGCTCTTATGGCATAGGCTCTGGCAGGTGCTCTGGCCTCTGGCCTCTCTACTGGCTTAGATGCAGGTCTTTGTGATGGTCCCACTGCCTCAGATTTACCAGACTTCCTACCCCTTTGTGGTACAGGAGCAAGTCTGTCCGTTTGTGTTGGGGCAGCTATAGCAATTCTACATGGACAGTTCCTTAATTGATGCTCTATCGACCCACACCTTAAGCAGGCACCCGTCGCTCTCCAACAATCCCCCTTATGCCACTTCAAATAATGCGGACATGCAGAAGATGCTGGGGATGGTCTCCTGAACCCCGTCCCTGGAGAGCTGCCCACTGATGGTGTGGACTGACCTCTCCTAAGGGTGAACTGTGGCTTGAGCCCCCTGGGACTAACCCTGACCTTGTGGTTGACCTGAACTCTGTGCAAGTGGACCTTTAAACTTCTTTCCTAGTGTAGGAGATAAGCTAGACTGACCCGGGCCCCTCTTCTGCTGTCTCTCCCTTCTAGTCTGCTCACTTATTCTAACCTTTTCAACTTTTATTGCAGCGTCCACTAACTTGGTGAAGTCTGTGATTCCCAATGCAATAATCATGATTTTTATGTTGTCATTTAATCCCTCTTCAAATCTCTTACACCTCTCGGCTTCATTAAGGATTATCTCCCTTCCATAACGACTCAGTCTGATAAATTCTTTTTCATACTCTGCCACTATCAGCTGTCTCTGCCTCAGGTTAATGAACTCTCTTCTTCTCTCTTCCAGGTATACACTACCCACATACTTCTTCTTGAATTCTGAGAGGAAGAAGTCCCAAGTTATTAATTCTAGTTACACTTCACTAGACACTGTATCCCACCATTCGCAGGCATCATCTTGCAACAGAGATACAGCAGCTTTTAGATTTTGCTCTAGAGTACAGTGGAGTTGTTTTAAAACTCTCCCTGTTCTGTTCAACCAGTTTTCACTGCAACAGAATCATCTTCTCTCTTGCCAAAGAAATCCACTGCTCCAAATTTTCTTAATCTTTCTAGGTGTGATTTCTACTGTGGAAGTGGTGGTGGTGGTGGTGGTGGCATTACCCCAGCCATTTGTCTGAAAAACTCAGCCATTTGCTAGAACATGGCCTGTGGAGGCTAAGAAGGCTTTGCTGGAGCTGGTGGAGCAGGTTCTCTCCTACCCCCAGTCTCAGCTACTGCAGGTGGAGCATGACTCTCCACTTTCTCCTCAACTGCCCTCTGAGATGTGGGGTCCATATCTTATTCAAAATAACAAAAATAAACAGATCTGCATTAGTGTCACCCCTCGACTCTTACAAATCCAATACATGGTATGGACTCTATTTAGACCCAGAAACACCTAAAATGTGCTCTGATACCACTAAATGTGACACCTCTTACCCATCTACAGTGCAACCGAGTAAGATATGCTACACAGTGTACCGGAACACCATATTTTATTTCAATTATTTTTATCCTTCCTTATTTATTTCTTTCATAGTTATAAAGTACAATTTATGAAGTATAATTCATTTAAGTCATTTATGGAAAACATAAATTTATTTGAGGTTCCGTAAATTTTATAGAAAATCCGGCAGAGTACCGGCTAAGAATGGAGAAAACAGTTCTTCGGAACCTGTGAAAAACACTTCCAATATGTTTTCAATCATTCCCAAACTCCATTTTATCAACAAAGTCTTAATATTTTTTAACAATATTTCCATTTCTCATTCATTCATTTCACATGATATTCATATACAAGTTATAAATAAATACTCAATTTTTCATTTATAAACACAAATTTTCACTATTTACATTAATACCAAAATCTATTACATAAGTCTCAATTACACATGAGAAAATAAAAGTTAATTACAAAATACCAAAATGAAACCTAGTGTCCTACCAATGCACTGAAGTCGATGACGTGACACAGATACTATGCAAAACTGTAGAGGGTCTCACCCAGTCTGTGGTCTACTGGGCTCTCTGTTGGTCTCTCCAGAATCTACGCATAGCAAAAAGTAATGCGCTAAGCAATAATGCTTAGTGGTGCCAATAATAGAATAAAAAGAAATAACAGGAAATAAATATGCAGTGAATGTATTGATGTCTCATTGTAGACAAATTTTCGATGATTATTTGTAGTCTTATTTATTTTGTACTTGTTATATTCATTATTTCATTAAATTCATCCACTTTCATTTTTGGTTGCCCAAGTAACCTATACTAGATGACTAGACTGGATAAACTGGTAAACTGGCACTAGGTATGAAGTAGCTCGAGCCGTCACACCATTGGTCACATATGCATCTCCCGGTGTGCAACATAACAGCTAATAAGCTGTAATAAACATTAGGCACAAGGTCAAGTATCATCACAATGTCAGAATGGCTAAAAGCCATAAAATCACAGAATGGCATAATGCCATGTGCAGTACTGCTAACTGAACCCTATTGGCATGCCAACCTATCCAAACCAATCTTACTAGGTGTAATAGGGCATGTTATACTTTTAAATTTTACAATTCTTGAAATTAAAGTTTAGGTGTTGCTATTCATTTCATTAGTCAACTAAAATGTTGACTTTTGTATAGACAATAGGTACATTGATTCTAATGCTCTCAACATACCACATTTTGCATCCTAAAGTTGTTGGTATTGGTTGCCAATACCATTTCTAAGCTTAGTGTTAGTTCTTCACAATTTTCAGATTTCAAGCATTATGTTTACTGTTCCATTGGTCATTTGTACAGTAAGAATTTGGAAAAGTTGTCTCCATGAAAGTTGTTCCTTATTGTGTCTAGTTACATTTCTTTTTTTTGAATCACTCCATTTAGAGTTTTGTAGCTCAAGTTATGGCCTAAACACCATAACTGGCTGAATTGGACAAAATCCAAAATTCTAGGCAAAACTGGTTCTGCCAGATTTGGTAACCTAAGTTTGGTTTGCAATTTGACTAGGTTATGGTCAGAATTTGGATTTTTGTTCTTCATGAAAGTTGTAGATCTATATCTCAGCTTTCTGCTGGTAAAATTTCAGGTCAATTAAACCTTTATACACTGAGTTATGACCAAATGAATAAACACTATTTATTTAGTCACTTTGCCCAGGCAAAATGCAAGTCACCCGGATTAGGGCAATTTTTAGGTCAACTTGGTTTGGTTTTCTAGGCAGGGTTTCTTCACCAAAGTGTTGCCATTATGTGTCTAGTTTCATATCCAATTTGTCTTGCACCAATTGAACCTCTACAACTCCATTTATAACTGCCCAAACCTACTGGACTCCTAACCAGCCCTACAGGACACCAAGGGCAGCACACCTCATTTCAACACCAACATCCTTACTCACTTCAATTCCTTCTCACACACATTCAAATGGTCACTAATTGACCATTACAAAGTTAACATACCATTACATGAACAGACCCTAATGGTGTTCAATTGTCCAATTTTTCATGTTCATACATGCCTAATCTTTGCATTTCACTTACACAACTATGTTCACTCACTCATTTAATACCAAGGGCTGCTCATCACCACTTTGCTATCAAGAAAAATCACCAAACCCTAAACAACCCTGGCTGCCAAAATTTTTGAAGTGCACACAAACAAATTTTTATTTTGTTTTCTTACATTTCCTACTCATTTCATGCCATTAAACATGAACTAAACCAAAAATGGTAAGAGTTGGACACTAACCTTGTTGAAGCTGAATTTCAAGTTAACCAAACTTGCTTTTTCCTTCCTCTTTTGGCTGCCTAGATAATTTCCAAGTTGCAAGATCGAATTTTTGTGAAGCTAAGTAGTGGTTTCAAGGTGAGATGAGGTGAGGTTGGGAGCTTTGGTGAGCTTTCATGGAGGAAATGGCTATGGAAGAGGGAGACGGCTGGTTGGGTTGTGGGTGTGGCTGATGGCTTTTTTTTTTCTTTATTCTTATCTCTTTTTATTTGTTTTAAGTGGGCTTGATTATTTGTAATTGGTGGTAAATGTTTAATGACATCATGGTGATATCATAATTAGCCTTTTATCTCATTTTCTCTTATTTTCTTCTCTACTCATTTTTAATTTAATTTTTAGCAATATTTATTCACATTTTATGTTATAATAATTATTTACTTAACTGAACAAGTCGGCCAAAAATCACCTCTGAAGGCGAAATGACCAAAATGCCCTCCGTTTGGCTTAACAGACTAAAATTGTCTGTATCGATTGAAAAATTTTCTAAGCATTTTCTTGGCATTCTAATGGCATAGAACCCTCAATGACTCTTCTCTGGAGTCCCAAAAATTATTTTATGAATTTTCCCCTGGGTCTAGGGCTCCTAGTTGAGAGAACCGCAACTTCCCACTGGGTTATCCATCGCTAGGGCACTGGCTCATTTAACTTAGTTGTATTTTATTTCTAAAATTTTTCCTAAATTATTTTCTTATTAATATTTGAGTTAATTATGGTTCCTCACTTTAGTTTAAATATTTTTTCAGACGTTCTAGCTGTCTGGACTGACACTGGTCACCAGAACAGTAGAATATACAGAGTTGCTACAATGAGGGTGTTACAAGTTCAGTCATCCCCTCCTCATAGGATTTCATATGATCTTCCAATTCAACAATCCAATCATTGGCTGCTGAGAGTTGTGTCTTTGCGGCTGCTGCTTCCTTCATCTCCAACACTTTTCGGGTGAGCTCCCTCTTCCACTTGTGACTCTCCTTTGCAGATTCACCTCCAGCCATACCTACACATAAAAAGTTAGTGAGTTCACTAAGGTTATAAGACCTAAAGTTCAAGTTTTATTGGGCCCAGGGCCGAGGTCAGAGAGTTGCAGATCGTAGTCCTCGCGGGCGATCAATTGCATCATCCACCATTTCAGCTCGGCCATAATCATATTCGAACATGAGTATTTATGAACGGTCGCCTGGTTCTTCAACTCCTTCACCATGGCATCCTTGTCTTTATTTAAAGTGATCTTCTTTGGCACTTTGGGGACCAAATAATTCTAGCTACGCAAAACGCCCTCGAAACCATTCAAATCATTATCCTTAAGTATGAAGAACCAATCTTTCTAGTTTTTCAGTGAGGAAGGGAGATCGGTGAAGAGCCCGTAGTTTGGCTTAGCTTGAAAAAACCAGTATTTATCATCCTTTTGTTAAGTAAGCCTATGTAATTTATCAAAAACCTTCACCGTAGGCTCAAGTCCCTTAGCTCAGTAAAGACCTTTGAAGGCCACCATAGTTCGCCAAGAGTTTGGATGCACTTAGGCTATACAGACGTGGTGAAACTTTAGAATAGTTTTATAAAATTCATCTAGGGGAAACTAGAGCCTAGCTTTTAATTGCTCTTCATACACCATGATCTGGTTGTTTTTATCAAAGAAGTGATCGGCTCGCAGACCCACATGGCATCTTATTGAAGGAGCGGAAGCATGAAAAACACAAGTTTATATCATTGAATTCAAAAATTTTCACCTAGGGTCACATGCATCATGCAAGATTTATTTTTATCTATTTGATTTCAATGATAAACAACATATTAAAACTCTTTTAATATGTTTTTGGATCTGTATTTGCCATTTAAGATTTTAGAATTAATCAGATTAATTTTAGAACCCTAGATTAACTCAAGAACAAGTGCACTAACCTCTTGATGCACTGCAGTGTGTTTGGCACCTTTGGGATGCGTCTTTAGGACACCAGATGTTGTCCCTCTAGCTTGTCCACACCAAGATCACCTATGGCAGCCCTTGAACAGCTTCTAAAGCTTTTTCTATTAATTAGAAAATCAAGTTTTGCCTTTTAAGAGATTAAAGATGTAAACAGGACACTAGAAATAATTTTTAGTATTTTTAATTCAAGAGATTGTTTGCTAATCTCTTAGAATTGATGAGAGATAAAGAAGAAGAGAGAATGGAAGCCTCAAGGGTGGCGGCACAAAGGGAGGTAGCAGCTGGTTGTATTTTTTTTTCTTTTCATAACAACACTTATATAGCTAGGTCACCACTTAAAACCCTGCCACATGTCACCTTCTGATTGGCTCTAAGTTTAATTGACCCAATCACATTGTGTCGAGTGTTAAACCTATATTTAATCTTAATTTTAATCATCTTACATGATTAAAAGACATTTGGCAAGCTTATGTGTAGTGCAATGTGTCACCATCTCATGGTGCCACATGTCACCCTGTGAAATGACCAAAATGCCCATGTATCTTAATTTTGAGTTCTCAACCCAAATAATTATTTCTCTTCTTCTAATCAATTTATATCAAATATAAATCAATTAATTAATCTTTATTAATTAATTTCTCATTAATTAAATTCATATTTAAACACTTTAAATATAAATTTAACTTATACTAGACATCCAATAATCTAGATTTGGTTTTAAGTCATGCTAGAGACTTTGCAATCTAATTACAAACCAAACCTATTTAATTAATCAATTAAACTCTTTAATTAATTAATTAAATCATATTTAATTTAGTGATTACTTGTGTATGTGTGTGACTTACTAGGCTCATCACTAATTGGCAATGAGATATGATATTAACTCTTAATATCATCAGAACTCTTTCTTACCATAAATGATTTCTCTAAACCATTTTATGCACCTCATAGTCCATGGTTAACACCTAGCATAGCATGCCATGACCACCCAATCAGTAATAAGGTTTACCTTAAATGAACTTATAATCATATGTTACCATGCACTAGAATCTCTCTATTACAAAATCCCAACTCAAGCTAGAGTCATGGTTTATGTCAAACCCCATTTGCTGTGAATATTATGTTCTCTTTTAATTTCAATTCTTGATTAAAAGATTTTTTCATCAGAAACTCTTTTCTGATTAAATCTATCTGTCTTGGCCAGGAACTTGAAACATCAAGAACAATTAAATGAATATAGGATTTTATCCCTATTTACTTAGAGGAACAGATTCCATCTTGATCAACACCTACCTCCATATATAACTAGTAGGAGCCAACACATGCCCATATGCCCATACACGTACAAGTATGAAAGCAATATCAAATTCAAACCACCTATATACAAGATAACTGTGCTATCTCAGGTCTAAAGATTATATGCACTGATATGATTTATGACAATACATTGACAAGAGTAAACTCCATGTGCTGTCATAAATGTCACTAGTTCGGCCTACTTATCATGTATAAGTGCCTATCATGTTTGTTATATGGCAAAAGACTCACCATTCCATCTTATTTACATCTCATATAAATAACTTGGGAACAAACATGATTACAGTCTTTCTGGATAAGTCATGTCCTTAATTGTGAACCAATTTATGATACCTTGTGCTAGAAATACTATCACTCATATTCTTAATAACTTAAGAATAATATTTCTAACAAAATATCGATGGACCTTTTCTATTACACATAAATATATTATGTAAATAGAAAAGTGAAAATGCCTTTTATTAATAAAATATGTGCAAGATACATACTAAATGATATGCTCTAGGGTATACTACTAACACTTATCAGCTTGAAAGAGTTGATCCGGAGGTTGTATTCTTGGCTAATTGATTGGAGATCAGCTTCCTCCATAACAGATGGCAGTTCATCCACAAGTAAATTTTCTTTTCTTGGGGCTGAAACCTGAGCCTCTTTTGATTTAGCTGGTTAACCAGAGACTGGAACCATGGCTGTGGTGAGTTCAAGTCACCCACTTAGCCCTCCGCATCACCTTCATCTGATGTCCATGAAATGTGGACAGAAGGAGGACTTGCAACTCTCTGACCTTCAGTGCCGCTCATTTTTAAACAACAAAGATAAATCTAATAGGAAAAAGATCAAAACCCTTACCAAAGTATAAGTCGTCGTCGAAAAATACAAGAACTGAGAGAGACCGTTGATGTTGTTTAGAAAATCAAAAAACAACATAAGTATGTAAATGGCTAACCCCCCCCCCCCCCCTCCTCCTATTTATACTCGTCCGAGCATTAAATGCTCATGAGGCCCTAGGTGACGCATCGGTTAGCGGGATCAGATTGTTTCAATGACACAACAAAGGAAAATTCCAAAGGCATGGCAAGGAGATAGGACATGTGAGGTTAGTTGCAGAGTATGACCATAGAGCAGATAGTAATAGAGCTCGGACGGGAGAGATCGGTGGAATTAAGGATTCAATAAAAGATCATATCAAACTCAATCATTAGAGATCGAAAAATAATCAATGAGATGATAAAATAAAAATAGAATAAATGAAGCCAATTTTAATAAGTAAAAGTACATTTCATTTCTAAAAGATCAGATTACATCATTTGGGTGATCTCTCAAGATCGGTAATTACATAGATCACCTATTCTATCCTACATTCTATCTATCTCATTCCCGCAATGCAAACTTCTCTCGATCTCAGGGGGTCATTCAAAAGATACGTGGGGATCGGGAGGGTAGCTCTCGTCAACTATGGTAAAGACTACGGGAAGCTCGGGGTCATCGTCGATGTCATCGACCAGAACTGAGCAACAGTCAAGACCCCTGAGATGGTTAGGAGCCAAATGATCTTCAAGAGGCAATCACTGACATCAAGATTGAAATTAGCAGCCCCTTGTTCAAGATCGGTCACAGAGCATACCGGTAAATCAATTGGAGATCAACAAGGTAGTCATTTTAGACCCTAATCGGTAAATTAGTCTAGTTCTCTCACTGTCATTAGATGACACTCTCATAATTCTTTGATCGCCGGCACCATCCATTTTCAGGCAATGGGCAAAGAAGACAATCAAAAAAAGATCAAGGCGGTTCTCATGATAAGAATTTTTGCCGAAAAGATAAAGATTAGAAAGGGAGAACATTAAAAATTCATTGGAGAAGTGTGAGTGTGGGAATGATGAAATTCTACCTCATATATATAGGGCCTTGGCATTTATTGCATGCAGAACTCGAAGCGGGTCATCGGTAATTGAAAATTTTAATGCTTCATTATTAACAGTTCACCGATACAGGTCGAATACAAAGAGGAGACGAGAAGAGATCGGAAGTGAGAGGAGATCGGACATAGAGAGAGATCAGAATGAGAGGTCTCAAAACTATAATGAGAGATTGGGTGGACCAAAGAGTAAGCCTATAGAGATTGGGAGGCTTAGGAATCAAATCACTGTCGATCATGACCCTTAGCCCATTCCCCATCGTCAGATATGAGTTGGTTAAAGCATTTGGGGTATGATCTAATCCCCACCATCCATCCCATTTATAAGGATGAACGTGAACTGTTGGATCCTAAATGGTTAAAGCATCCAAGTACACCTTAATTCACACCATTGATCTCACTTGTAAGGATGAGTTTGGGATCTTCGGATTAAAAGATAATAACTAATTCAGCACTTTTCATTCCCAGCCCTTGGATTTATTTTGTAAGGCAAGAATCCTAATCGTTGGATGAAAGAATAAAAGGACAGAAATTCTGAATTAAATCATAACCTTCAATTTTGATTCTCTTCAATCCTAAGACATCGGATCGTGTCCTTTTAAATCTAGACCCTCCGTCTCTTCCCATTGAAATCCTGACCCTTTATTGGAAGTACCCATTTCCTATAAATACCTGCATGCAATACTGTAGAAGGAGAGGAATCACAGTGCCGAGAGAAAACTCTGAATCTGAATATTATAGTAACCTTGTTGCTTGCATTTTAGCTCCTAAGTTTTCTTGAGACTTTAGAAATAAGTTTTCTAGAGACTTTAGAAATAAGTTTTCTAAAGTATCTTACTGCCAAAGCTACTATTTTAGCAATTTCATATACTCAATAATCATGCATTAACTTGAAGGTCCAATCTCAGTTCATCGTCAAGACCTTGTTCTCATCCTCTCCAGTAGCTCAAGTCACCTCAGCTCTAGTGTTTCCAACTTCGTGGGGCGTTAGTATTGACTTTCTCCTCACTTCAGCTCTCCACAGGTAAGCATTTCAACCCTTCATTATCCAAATATAAATAACCTATGTGCATGATGTAAGAACTTTTAAGATACCATGTCATACCGAACTTTCAATATAGGATAGTATTGGTTTAACTTGTCTCACAAATTTCATAGTTAGCTTCATATCATGATGTCTGTGTCATCTCATAGAATTTTATTTTCATCCTTATTTTTACCTTTAGTATTTGAATAAAAGTTCGGGTGTAAAAGTTACTGAGAATATGTAAAATCTCATACAGAATACGGGTGGAAATGTTGACATCAAAAGTTTCAATCTGGTTAAAAGAAAAATAATTGGGTTAAATATACATAGTTCAGGCATGAGTAAAGATGTTCGGGCGATTAATAGGAGATCGAAAATTGATGTGAATTCGTGCAAGTAACTTATGAGATCGAAAATCAAAACGAGTCTCTAAATTACAATGCTAGAAGCCGATACCAGCTCAAATCATAAGTTTCGAGATCGGAAATCAAGAGAGTTCAGATAATAAAGAGATTAAGAAAATTACGTGGCTGATACACTACTTCGACTCCCTAGAAGGAGATCAAAAAAGAGTTCAGCTCGAAATACACGATGTTCAAAATTCACTTTTCTAAATAGAGGGATCGAGAGAGAGTCCTTTCCTGAGATCCCTGTAGTTCTCAAATCAGCGGTATAAAGTCAAGGGATCAGAAGAGAGTCCTTTCCCTGGGTTCTAGTAGTTTTTATCTTGCAAAAATTATTCGGTACTAAGTTAGGGGAGATCGAGAGAGAGTCCTTTCTTGAAATTCCCGTACCTTTTAAAAATTCTCTAGCATTAAATTAAGAAGATCGAGAGAGAGTCCTTTTCTGGATTCCCATAGTTACACTTCTAATAAAATTGTTTTTGTATAAATTTGGGGAGATCAGGAAATAATCCTTTCCTTGGTAGCCCCGGCATTTATATTAAAAATAAAATTTATCACATGTTATGATAATTTGTTCGCGGGAGAGTCCTTCCTAGAACCCTAAGTCCTATATTGAGACCTAATGGAGAGTCCTTCTCGAGGTCCTCATACTTATATTATTAAAGGGAGAGTCCTCCCTTCAGTTCGGTTTAGTCAAATGAAATACGATTATTAAGAAATATTAAACAATTTAATAGGAAACGATATAGGTAAAGATTTTATGGATAATTGTACCGATGATGGGATTTTCCTCTATTAACTGAGAGTCATCATTAATGAAGGGAATTCTCTAGGTTTTAATTAACACATCCTTTTTAAATTAGAGTCCTAATTAAAAGGAATGAAAATCAATACCTATATCGGTTCTTGTATATTCATTACACACACCGCACCCTCAGTTATTTGAATGCCAATAATGAGATACATAATATATGAGCTGAGAGTCCTCCTCACTCATTATGAGTCTTTAGAGACCAAATACTACCTCTTCGGAATTAGAGTCCTAATTCGAGGAGAGAGGAATTTAGCAAATACATAAATAATTAAACAAACACAATGTCAATTCACTATAAGGTCATCCCATATACTCGTATTCCTAGGAAACCCAAGATGGTGAAATATTAAACGTTCCTTTTATCAATAACAGGGATCAACATCATAATTCTAACCCCAAAAATTATCAATATTAAATTATGAAGAGCACATCATTAAATCTGATTACATAATTTGAGGGACAAGGTGGGGTGCCTAACACCTTCCCCACCCATGCATGGACCCCGAACCTAGAATCTCTATATTAGAAGTGATTTTTGTAAACTTTATTTTTTTACAAATGGTTTTCTTTAATTTCCCTTAAAATTAAAGTAGCGACTCCTAACTTTTTCTGTTTCGGTGAGAATCTTCTGGCCACCGCAAAACCCTTGCGACAATGCCTACCCATTAGCCATTGTGCCTATTATAATTTTTGGCTTTATGCCTACCTGCTGGCCTTGTGCCTGATATGACCGATGTACACATAATAGACATACAGATGTCTAACTAGTATACTCGCGTGTATCCAGTGTCTATAGTCTGTCATAGGTTACTTGGGCACAGATATGAGTAATAAGCTTTAAAATCAAATAATTACATGAAGAGATCACTGATATGAATTTAATAAGACTGAATATGGAATAAGTGAACAGAAAAGATCCTGATTAACTTAATTTCTCCCAAAGTTCAATAAACATGTAAATGACTTCAAATTTGTAACACCCTCACATTGGACAGTTCTATACATTCTACAGTTCAGATGACTAGTGTCTGTCTGGACAGTCAAGATGTTTAGAACTATATTTAAGCCATCTAGTAAAGCCATAAATAAAAATTAATAGAAATCACATGAAGGTGAAATGAAAATAAGAAAAATAAAGCATAATCAGTTAAATAAGCTGAGGTCTCGACGATGGGTGACTGACCCGAGAAGTGACTGCAAGCTCAATTGCTACCCTAAATTCGTGTGAGACCATAGGGCATCCTTGATTAAGGGATAATTGCAAAACTACTGAGAACTAGAAAATTATAGAAATATAAAGAAAATAAGTTCAAATAATTGAATCAGCATTCAAGGAGTTCTCAAGCACTATTAGGAAATAGAGTTTAACCGATGAGGGGCATTTTAGTCAATTCACCCCTAGAGGTGACTTTTGACCTAAGTGTCCATTAAAATGTGTGAAATTAAAATATTGAAAAATATATTAAAAATGAATAAATGTAGGGAAAGAAATGAAAATTCTAATTTTAATTCCATTATGATGTCATCATGACCTAAGCATGTGACAATCAAATATTATAATTTTAATTATTGATTTTTGGGGATAAATATCAACTTAAAGACAAAAAAATCAAAGCCAAAAGCTATCTTCTTCTTCCCATCTACATGGCCAAACCACTTTCCACCTAGCCTTCCTCCATTTTTTTAGTTTTTAAGCTTGATTTTTCAAGCATTCTTACCATAAACTCCCTAATTCCCAACACACAAATTTGATTATAGGCCTTGATTAAGAGTTTGGTACCAAGAAGAAGAGAAGAAAGTGAAGAACTGTTTAGCTTGGAAATATCACAAAAGAGGTTAATACCACTCTTGCTATCTCTCTTCTTTAATTCTTAAAAGTGAGTTGAAATGAGATGAAATTTTATGAGAAATGAAAAAGATGATGCTTAATCAAGGGTTAGGGAATTTCGATTGATGTAGGGAGAATTGAATTTTTTAGTATTTGATGAAATTAAATTGTTTAGTAGTGTTGATCGATATGTATATATGAATTTTGAGTTCAATTGCATAAGTTGTAAGAGATGGAGAAGATAGCCAATTAGGGTTTTGAACAAAATGGGAAAATTAGGGTTTTGAGGACTTTTGACCAATTGGTATTTGTGATGCTCAATTTTGGTCAATCAGTGTGTTATAAAGTGTAAATTGATGAATTGAATTGAAATAAGTTGTGGTTGTCAAATTGTTGAATTCTGGACCAATGAGTCCAGCATAGTTAAATGGCCATAAGTAGAGTTGTGTTGCTCCAATTGGTATGAGACCAATTACAGATGAAACTAGGGTTATAATATCACATTTTTTTATGAAGAAACCTTGCCTAAAAACTGACCCTACATTGACTTAAAATTGGGTTGAATCCGGAATTGGTGCCCTGATTCTAGGCAGAATTGACCAAATGAACAGTACATATTCAAATGGTCATAACTTTGTGTAGAGAGATCCAAATGACCTGATTTTTGCTTAAACATATTAGAACAACTTTTATGAAGAATAAAAATCCAAATTCTGACCATAACCTATTCAAATTGCTAACCAAAATTAGGTCATCAAAACTACCAGAACTAAGTTTACCCAGAAATCTAGAAATGGGCCAAACCGGCCAGTTATGGTAAAAATGCCATAACTTGAGCTAAAAAAACTCCAAATGGAGTGATTCAAAAAGGTAATTAAATTAGACACATTAAGGAACAACTTTGATGAAGAAAGTTTAGCCAAATTTCCACTGTATGTTGGTCCAATAGAATAGTAAACCTTAAAGACAAAATCTGAAATTTTGAAATTTCTCCTAATAAGCTTTGAATTGCAATTGGCAACCAATAACAACAAATTTGTGACCCAAAATGTGGTATGACCATGTGTTTAGAAATGATATATCTACTAATTATGAAAAAGTCAACATTTTAAATGAACAGTAATGTGAATAGTAACCACAATATTATCAAATACAAATAACTCAACCCTTAGGAGAATTTATATGTAAAATTAAGTATGAAAAAAATTTAATTGTTGGATTAATTATAAGAAATGATTTGAATGGATATTGAAACACTTTAATTATGTTTTTCAATTGGAAAGGAGCCTCCCAAGGGAGGGAAGGATTAAGTCAAGAATAGAGAAGTCAAATAAGGTTTGTGCACAACTAACTCTTTTAATTGTTTTCCACTTTGAAATGGATTTGAATAAGTTTATATAAATGTTTTATGATTCTTATTGCATTAAGAGCTTTAAATTGTTGAATGGAATTTTGTATGAACCAAATATGATTTTTCTATGCATCTAAAGAATTATTTACATTATTTCGAAAATTGTGATTTATGAAATGACTTTATATTATGGAAAGACGAATGTTGGCCCTTGGTTTCATTGTAGTAAGGGGTTGGGCCGGTTGTAACACCCCTATGTTCAGTAGTGCATTCTACTGTTCCGGTGACCAGTGTCTATCCAAATAGCTAGGATGCTTGGAATTATATTTAAATGTTAGTGAGGAGACATAGAATAATGAAATACAAGAAAGGAAAACACAAGAAAAACAAAGGAAATATAATGGCAATGAAATGAAACTAAGTTAAACGAGCCAGCACCGCAGCGATGGGTGACCGCACGGGGAAGTTACGGCGCAGGCAATAGTCGACCCCAGGACTGCAGGGAACCCTCGAAATTTAGTTTCTAGACATAATTAAAGACTTATTGAAGTATAAATGTCATTAAAAAATATCAAAGAAAAATTAATTAATTAATTAATTAGTACAAAGAAAAACGAGAAATCAAGAAAACGACAAAACACGGTATTATCGAAAAATCAGGAATACAACCCGAAGGGGCATTGTGGTCATTTAACATCTAGAGTTGACTTTTGACCTCAATTTCCATTAAAAATAAGTGGTATTACACTTTGAAAATGTCATGAACAACAAAAATATGGTACATTATTTAAATAGTGAAAGAAGTGAGGCAAATGTGCAAATTATGGAACTTTAACTAATTAAATCATTAATTTATGGTTAGTGCTCCACTAAGTGGGATTAGTGGACATATAAAACCAAGTGGACAGCATGCAAATTCACTTTCTTCCTCATTTTTTTCACTTTTCCGAATTGCTTTCTCAAGTTCTTCCATGGCCAAATGTTCTTCCAAGCTTCCTCCATGGCCATTCATGCATAAGCTCAAATCTACCATGATTCAAGCCATATTTCTTCAAACTCCCTTCATTAAAAGTGATCTTCACACCATGGGCAGTATGTGGGCAGCAAAAAAGAGAGGAAATTCTATGGATTTGTGAAGCTCAAGTTGAGGTTAGTGCTTAATCTTTCCATTTACCTTCACTAATCCTTATGTTGAGCTTTGGATAAGTTGAATTGCTAAGA
Organism: Hevea brasiliensis; assembly: GCF_030052815.1. Lineage (NCBI taxonomy): Eukaryota > Viridiplantae > Streptophyta > Magnoliopsida > Malpighiales > Euphorbiaceae > Hevea > Hevea brasiliensis. Next base: position 46,060,266 of record NC_079499.1, read on the forward strand.
AAAATTGAGGAAATGATGAGTATTGTTGAACCTTAGTTTTGGTAGCCATGAAAATGCATGGTTAGTGACTTATTCTTATATGTATTTGATGGGAATTAAGGTTGATTAACTCAAAGAGAAGTGGTAGTAGGTTAATGTCCAAGTATGTGCATGTTAGTGCTTGAATTAAGGGTTTAAAATGGGACCTTGATGCTTTGGCAAACTGTCATGTTTGGTAGCCTATAATATCATGAATTTGTGTGTGTGAATATGAAGTTTACTAATGAAATATGATGGTGTTGAATTGTGGGCAGTTTGTATAATTTCCATGGAAGTGTATGTGTAAAATAAGTGTTGATGTACATTGAATTTGGGTGGATGTGAATGTTGGACTTTAATGGCGAATTGTGTGCATTGAGCACTTAAGTGTTCTACCCAATATGCTTGCTGGAATTGTGCTTAGCATTTGTAGAAGTACTATGAATAAATAATGAAGTCATGAGGAGGAGGAGGAATATCAAATTGGAAGAGTAATTGTCTTGTGCAGGTTATATATGTTGGCAGCACCTAAATTAGGTCATAAGTGCAAAACTGTGAACCCAATTAGTATGAGGCCAATAGGGGGTGAAACTAGACACCAAATAGGCCAACTTTTATGTAGAAATATTGTCAGAATTCTGCCTAGAAACTAACCTTAAAAATGACCAAATCCATATTAGTGACATGAAAGCTTGAAAATTGACCATTTGGGCAGTAGTTAGTGTTTTGACCATAACTTACTCAAAACAAGTCCAAATGACCTAAAATTTTTACCATGAATAGTTTAGACATAGATATACAATTCTTATGAAGACACCAAAGCCTAGAAATGACCAGAACCAAGCCAAATAGCTTGCACAATTTCAGGTACCAAAACTAGCCGAACCAAAAGTGACCTAAAAATGACCTAAGCCTACCATTTTAGTGCATTCTGTCCAGTATTGGTAAATTGACCATATCTTGGTCTACACAACTCATAATGACTTGAAATTTTGGCCTGCGTGCAATAAGACATAGACCTACCAGTTTGTAGTTCGGACCAAAACTCGAAAACCAAGGGAACTAGGTCGTCTGGCTAGGTGAAAATAGTATACCAAAATCCGGTAAATTACAATAAAATGCAATACACTTGGAAATGAAATTGGTAACATATACTAACACTAAAGGGCTACAAAATGTGACATATTGGTAACATTAGAATTGACTCACTTAGAGTGCATCAAGGGTCAACATTATAGGTTGACCAATGAAATGAATTGAAGGGAATAGTACCAAGAAAATTTAAATATTGGATTTTATTGTTAGAAACGAATTCATTGAGTACTAAAATACTTTAAATTGCGTGTTTCAGTTGAAAAGGATATTGAGAAGCATAAGGAACACTGAGTCAGGGCCAAGAGGCATATATCAGAGGTCTGCGCATAATACTTTTTATATTCACTGCTTTTACCAGAAAATTTATTTGGAGAAATGAGTTATGAATAATTTTTTATTGTTTTGGCTTTGGGAATATTCTTTGGAAATAAAATGTGATTTGTGGTTTGTATGAAATATTGTGATTTGGAATTGTTTTGATTCACACTTGGCATGACAATGTTACTCTGTTCCTCCTCCATTTATGGGGTGAGTGTGATTATATTTCTCCCTCTTTGACTTGCCAGTCTGAGGTGAGTGTGAATGAGTTCTCATTATCTAGCTAGCTACCTCCCTCATTGATTTCGATTAGTGGGGTGAGTGTGCTTTGTCGTGATGTACACACGGCATATTCGTAAATATTTGTGTTATGACCTAAGTTGTGTTATTAATTGGCAACACTGTGTTATTCAATTGTTTGATCAAATTTGTGTTATATGAGCTTTGAAAAATTGTGAATTGTTTGAATTGTAACTTGTCAATAAAAGTTTTATATACAACATTTTAAATTGTTATTATGCACCACTGAGTAAATTTTACTCAGCGATAGCTTTTTCATGGTTGTCGCAGGTAGACAGACGGATAGAGCAGCAGAGTAGGCTGCTTGTGCTACATTTTGAGATTTCACCGGGTATATTAAGTATACCATATTGTGTAGTTTTTGTTGTAATGTATTTGCACTGTATGTATATATTGTACTTGGTCTTGAGCAATTGTAAACTAAAATTGTAAATTATTTTGGCTTGTAAAAATATTGTGACATATTTCTTTTATCTCATCTTTTGGGAATAGTGGAAAATTGATTGTTGAACTGAGTTGATAATGTTGAGAAAATTATTGTGTTGAATTATTATTGGAGTTTGGGATTGAGGAATTATATATTTGAAATACTTTTTATAGGTTTTTGAAGAACTGTTTTATTCAAAATATAAATAGCACTCTGCCAAAATTTTTACAGAAATTATTGATACTCAAATTTGTTATTTTGTTTCACTTCAGTTAAAAATTTTTAATATGTGACACCCCTTACCCGTCTACAGTGTAGCCGAGCAAGTTATGCCACTCAGTGTGTCAGAACACCAATTCATGTTTCAATTTCAATTAATCCTTTTTAATTCATTTATTTATAATTTTTTTTTTGATAAATCTAAATTTTTCCGCAAATTTTATAGAAAATCCGGCAGAGTGCCGGCTATAAATTGGAAAAACAATTCTTCTGAACCTGTTAAAAACACTTCCAATAATATCATCACATTATTCTCAATCAACCTCCAATATATACTCAACAATTTCTCAATTCACTTCAATATCTCAAAATTCAATTCAATTCAAAACACAATCAACTCAATGAAAAATGTTCAATTTATTACTGAACATATTCCATAGATACTTACATCAAAAGCATAATTACATGAATTTATAATATACATTACAGAAGGTTACAAAATACAAAATATCAAATTATCAAAATGGCCTAATGTCCTACCAAATGCACTGCAATGTGAGGTGACTCTGAACTCTGAGTGCAGATATGAAGGCTCACCCTGTATGAGGCCTGCTGGACTCCCCAGCTATGTCTCCAGTACCTGCGCGTGGCAAAAGCGACGCGCTAAGCAATTCTGCTTAGTGGTGACAATATAAAATAAAATAAAATAAAATAAAATAAAAACATGTGTACAAAATGTATGTTTATATTTTTGGGTGAACTAAGTCTCAAATGTTTATTGCAATATTATTCAATTGAAGTTTGATAAGATTTATTAATACTGCCCGAGTAACCTATACTAGTTGGATTTGGATAAACGGGCCCAGTGCTGGGTACTAAGTACCTCGGACCATCACACCATCGGTCACATTGTGTCTCCCTGTAACACCCTCCCGATAACCACTCCGTACATCCTCTTCATTTGGTGGCGGTGTCGATGCAGCGACTAGAATGTCGGAAAAATATTTAAACTAAATTCAGTAACCATAATTAACTCAAATATTAATAAGAAAAATTTAGTAAAAATTTTAGAAATAAAATACAACCGAGTTAAGCAGTAGGTGCCCAAGCGATGGGTAACCGAGGAGGAAGTTGCGGTTCGCAACGAGGAGCCCTAGACCGGGGAAAAATTATAAAATAATTTTGGGACTCCAGAAAAGGGTAATTGAGGTTCCCATGGCATTAGAATGCCAAGAAAATACCTAGAAAAATTTTTCAATCAGTGCAGACAATTTTGACCGTTAAGCCAAGCGGAGGGCATTTTGGTCATTTCGCCTTCAAAGGTGATTTTTGGCCGACTTGTCCAGTTAAGTAAATAATTATTATGACCCAAAATATGAATAAATATTGCTAAAAATTAAATTGAAATGTGGTAGAAAAGAAAAGGAAAGAAAAATGAAATAAAAAGCCAATTTTGACATAATGTGATGTCATTAACATACCCCCAACCAATCAAAATTTGACAAGCCTTCTTAAACCACTTAAAAGAGTCAAAATGAAGACCAAAATCCCTAAAATTTCCAGCAGCCCTCACCTTCACAAATGCTCACCCGTAGCTCTCAAATCCCATAGCCAAACTTCCATTGATTTTCAACCAAAGCTCACTTTCTCTCTTCTTTTCACCATAAACCCTAAACCCCTTTCATTAAAATTTGTCCACTCATCTTAGGGAAGTGTTTGGCAGCCTAGAAAGTGAAGGAAAGTGAAGTTTTGAGTGGGGAAAAATCTGCCCTAATCAAGGTTAGTGCATATATGAAGTTTAAAACTCATTAGTTCCATGATCTATGTTTGTAATGAATGAAAAATTGTGAAATAATGAAACAAATCCATGTGTATCTCTACCAAAGAATTTAGGCAGCCCTATGGGAGATTGAGGTTGATTGTTTGATAAGCTTAGAATGGTTGGAAATCATGGTTATGATATTAATATGCATGGAGACTTAAGTAAGTATGTTAATCAAAGTGTATGAGTAATGAGTTTGGACATTAGGGTTTGTGTAGGTGAAATTGTGACTTAGCTTAGGAAATGGTTAGGGAACTTTTTAATGGTCAATTAGTGACCATTTTAGGTAGGTTGACCCTAATTAGAACTGAAAAATTGGATGGCAAACTCAAGGTGAAATCTGCCTATGGACAGCAGCATAGGGACTGAAATTTCAGTCCCTTTGCACAGCCATAACTTGGGCTGTGTAAGTCCAATTGAAGTTTGGCCAATTTGACATGAAACTAGGCTTATAATGGCACATTTTTGCTGAAGAAACCATGCCCAAAAGACCAAAGCAAGAGGACCAAAACTTGGCCCCAATCCGGAACCCTGAAACTGCCTCTGCAGAATTGACCAAATGAACAGTAACTGTTCATTTGGCCATAAGTCACTGTAGATTTGGTCAATTGGTCTGAAATTTTTACAGCAACAAGTTAAGACATAGACAAACAACTTTCATGAAGGAACCTACCCCAAATTATGGCCAGAACCCATTCAACTAAGTGACTCAAGTCACTGTTCATGCACTGTAGATATGGTAAATTTCTGCAGACTGCATATCCGGACAGCTTGGATTTTTGAGCCATATCTGGAGCTACAAAACTCCAAATGGAGTGATTCAAAAAAGGAAATTCAATTAGACAAAATAAGGAACAACTTTTATGTTTTACATTTCTTCAAATTCCAACAGTAACAGTGTCCAATGGAATAGTGAAGTTATGGTACAAAATCTGAAAAATCTGCTCCTTTGGTTTAATGTTTAGAAATGGTAAAAACACTTAATGCCAACAAGTTTTAAACACCAAATGTGGTATGTTGGGAGTGCCAAAGTTGATGTACACATTTTTATTCTAAAAGTCAACATTTTTGTTGACCAATGATGAATAGTGACACCAAAAAAGTTGAAATTCACAAGTTGACAAATTTAAGAGTTTCAAATGCCCTAGTATACCTAACAAGATTGGTTTGGATAGTTTGGCATGCCAATAGGGTTCAGTTAGCAGTACTGCACATGCCAAAAATGCCATTCTGTGATTTCATGGCTTTTAGCCATTCTGACTTTGTATTGAGACTTGGCCTTGTGCCTGATATTATTCTGACTTGTTAGTCGCTCTGCACACCGGAGATGCATATGTGACCGATGGTGTGACGGCGAGGTACTAGGTACCCAGTGCGGTTTACGTTATCGATCCGATCGTCTAGTGTTGGTTACTTGTTCCAAACACATGAATAAAAGTGAACAAAGTTAATGAATTAATGAATATACCAAAATCAAACAAAGAAAGTATACACTTTGCATACACATTTATTTTCTTGCTATTTTCTTCTATTATATTATTGCACCACTAAGCATTATTGCTTAGCGCGTTGCTTTTGCCACGCGTAGGTACTGGAGATCCCGATCGTGAGCCCAGTAGACCACGCAGTGGGTGAGTCCATCCGATTACGCTCGATTATCGTGTCACCTCACTACCTACAGTGCATCGGTAGGGCACTAGGTGTCATTTTGTCATTTTGATATTTTGTAGCAGATTTGTATTTTCTCATATGTATTTGAACTCATGTAATATATTTTGATGTTTATGTAAATAATGAAAGTTATGACTATGAATGCAAGATTTGAGCATGTATTTATTGCTTGTATATGAGAAAAGGTTGTTGAAACCTGAAACTGAAAAATTGTTGAAATCTTGATATTGAGTTTTGTGATGATATTGAAGTTGAGAATGAATGAATTTGTCTATTGGAAGTGTTTTTAACAGGTTCCGAACAGTTTTCTCCATTTTTAGCGGTACTCATGGATTTTCTTTAAAATTTTCGGAACCTTAAATGAATGATACTTTTGATGAATGGTTTAAATAAATTGTATTTCATAAATTATATGCAAAAGCATTGTCTAAATTAATTGAGGAATATTAGAGTGTGCCGGTACACCAGGTGGCATTACTTACTGGGTATCTTGTACGGGTAAGGGGTGTCACACTCGGTGTCTGTGAGCGACTAATAAGCTGTAATAATTATCGGGGATTAAACCCGAGTATAACAACTCAATATCATAGCCAAAGACTATTATGTCCCGGAATGGCATGGAAAGCCATGAAAAACAGAATGGCATGAAGCCATATGCAGTACTGCTAACAGAACCCTATTGGCATGCCAACCTATCCAAACCAATCACATTAGGCCTACTAGGGCATTTAACACTTCTATTTATGTAATTCTTTGAAATTGAATTTTTATGATTACTATTCATTTCATTGGTCAACCAAAATGTTGACTTTTACATTGACAATAGGTAAATTAGTTTAAATATCATCAACATACCATATTTTGCATTTTAAACTTGTTGGTATTGGTTGCCAATACCATCTCTAAGTTTAATGTGAATTGGACAAAATTTTCAGTTTTAAAGCTTTGGGTTTACTGTTCCATTAGTCATTTTTGCAGTGGGAATTTGGAAAAATGCTCAACATGAAAGTTGTTCCTCATTTTGTCTAGTTGAATTTCCTTTTTTGAATCACTCCATTTATGGCCAAACACTAAATGAACCTCTACAATTCAAGTTATGGCTGTCCAAACAGGCTGGACTCACATCCAAACCTGCAGGTCACACAAGGCAGCCACTCCAACCTCAAATCCCACAACCCAATTCACTTCATTTTTTATTCAAACCAAACCAAATGGTCACTAATTGACCATTAAAACCTACTCCCATCATCACAAGATCAAAGTCTCATTCTTCAACCCAAACCCTAACTCAACATTTCAAAACCATGTATTATCATTGCATTTATCAATTCACTTATAAAATACACATTAAGGGCAGCCACACTAGCATGTTAACTCCTCAAAAATCATCACCATATTACCCTAACCATGGCTGCCAAAATTTAGGGTTAGCATACCAACGGTGTTTCATCAAATTTTTTTGTCATTTACACATATTTATAGTTCTTAAACATGAAATTAAAGTGAAATTCAATGTTTAGGTCACTAACCTCTAATGGAGTGAATTTCCCACTTGATCAAATTCTTGCTTTCCTCTTTTTTTTTGCTCCCAAAAGCTTCACTAGGATGTAAGAACAAATTTTTATGTTGCTAGGTTAGGGTTTTGTTGGGTAGAAGTTTGTAAAATCAAGCTTTGAAAAAGCTTGAAAATTTTGGTTATGGAGAAGGTTAACGCAAGGAAGAAGAACGGGAGTGAAAGGTCTGATTTTTTTGTTTATTTTCAGCCCATTTTGTCTTTTAAACACATTTATGCCATGTGTCAACACTTGAGTGGGTGAAGGCACACTAATGACATCATGTGATGTCATAAATTCCCATTTAATTCATTTTTTTTTCTTTTCTACTCATTTTCAATTCAATTTTTAGTAATATTTATTCACATTTTATGTCATAATAATTATTTACTTAACTGGACAAGTCGGCCAAAAATCACCTCTGAAGGCAAAATGACCAAAATGCCCTCCGTTTGGCTTAAAGGGCCAAAATTGTCTGTACCGATTGAAAATTTTTTCTAAGTATTTTCTTGGCATTCTAGTGCCATAAGAACCTCAATAACCCTTCTCTGGAGTCCCAAAAATTATTTTATAATTTTTCCCTCTGGTCTAGGGCTCCTAGTTGCGAGAACCACAACTTCTCACTAGGTTACCCATCGCTAGGGCATCGGCTCATTTAACTTGGTTGTATTTTATTTCTAAAATTTATCCTAAATTTTTCTTATTAATATTTGAGTTAATTATAGTTCCTCACTTTAGTTTAAATATTTTTCCAGACATTCTAGCTGTCCGGACCGACACTGATCACCGGAACAGTAGAATGTACAAAATTGCTATAGGGAGGGAGTTACAACTCTTCCCCTCTAATTTAAATTAGTCCTCGAAATTTACCTGATGCAAACAGTTGAGGGAACTGTTGCCTCATCATCTCTTCACTTTCCCAAGTTGCCTCCTCGATGTTGTGGTGCCTCCAAAGCACTTTCACCAGTGGGATCTGCTTATTTCTCAACTCTTTCACTTCCCGAGCCAGGATCCGTATAGGTTCTTCTTCATATGTCAAATTCGATTGTACTTCAATTTCTTCCCTAGAAATAACATGTGAAGGATCTGAGCGGTATCTTCTGAGCATGGACACGTGGAACACATTGTGGATCTTGTCTAGCTATGGTGGTAAAGTTAGCCTGTAGGCTACTGGTCCCACACGTTCACTGACTTCATATGGGCCAATAAACCTAGGGTTCAACTTACCTTTTCTTCCGAACCTCAATATTTTCTTCCATGGTGAGACTTTGAGAAACACTTTATCACCAACTGCATACTCTATCTCTTTTCTCTTCAGGTCAGCATAAGACTTTTGTCTATCGGAGGCAATCTTCAGGTTAGCTTTGATTATTTTCACTTTTTCCTCAGTCTGTTTTACCAGGTCTAGTCCTACCAGCTTATCTTCGCCCAATTCAGTCCAACACACTGGAGTTCTACATTTCCTCCCATACAGTGCTTCATACGAAGCCATTTGAATGCTAGCTTGGTAGCTATTATTATATGCGAATTCTGCCAGTGGGAGGTATCTATCCCAACTTCCCTCAAACTCAATGACACAACTCCTTAGCATATCCTCAAGGACCTGACATATGTTTCATGTTATTATTATCATTTCAGTTCAATATTTGCATTAGTTTAATTGGTTTCAGTTGTTTACCTGGATTACTCTTTCTGATTGCCCATCCGTCTGAGGATGAAAAGCTGTGCTGAAGTGGAGTTGTGTACCCAAGGATTCATGCAACTTCTTCTAGAATCTTGACGTAAACCTTGGGTCTCGGTAAGATATGATAGAAAGTGGGATTCCATGCAGCCTAACTATCTCAATGATACACAATTCTGCTAGCTTCTCCAGTGAGTAGTCAGTCCTAACTGGCAGAAAATGTGCTGACTTCGTCAATCTATCCACTATCACCCATACTGCATCATGCTTCCTTTGGGTGAGGGGTAGACCACTAACAAAATCCATAGTGATCCGGTCCCATTTCCATTCAGGTATGTTTATAGGCTGTAACAAATCCGATGGAACTTGATGTTCTGCCTTAACTTGCTGACATGTCAAGCATTTAGTCACATAGTCAGCTATATCCCTCTTCATACCAGGCCACCAATAATGAGGCTTCAAATCATTATACATTTTTGTGCTCCCCGGGTGCATAGCATAAACACTAGTGTGTGCTTCTTTCAGAATATTAGTCTTCAGTTCCCCATCATCTAGTACACACACTCTTCCTCTGTAGTATAGACACCCATCTTCTTTCACCTCATATTCAATTTCTTCCCCTCAGGAATTTTTCCCACAATGGCCATTAGTTTTTCATCTGTCTTTTGCCCATCTTGTATTTGCTGTAGTAGGGTTGGCCTCACTTGCAACTCAGCCAAAATAGCTCCATCTTGAGCTAAGGACAGACAAGCATTTAGTGATCTTAAAGCTGTGATGGACTTCCTGCTCAAAGCATCAGCAACTACATTTGCCTTCCAAGGATGATAATCAATCACACAATCATAGTCCTTCAGGAACTCAATCCATCGCCTCTGTCTGAGGTTGAGCTCCTTCTGGGTTGGCAAGTATTTTAGGCTCTTGTGGTCCGTGTAAATGTAGCACTTTTCACCATATAAGTAGTGCCTCCATATTTTCAGCGCGAAGATAATTGCTGCAAGCTCTAGATCATGGGTAGGGTAATTCTGTTCATGTGGCCTTAGCTACCTGGAAGCATAAGCGACCACCTTCCCCTCTTGCATCAATACACACCCTAACCCATTATGAGAGGCATCACTGTAGACCACAAAGTCCTTTCCTGACACTGGCTGTGTTAACACTGGTGCCTCTATCAACATAGCCTTTAACTTTTCAAAACTAGCCTGACACTTGTCATTCCAGTTAAATCTGATATTCTTGTGTAACAACTTGGTCATTGGAGCAGCTATTAAGGAAAATCCCTTCACAAATCTTCTGTAATACCCAGCTAGCCCCAAGAAACTTCTGACCTCAGTTGTATTTCTGGGAGGCTTCCATTCCATCACTACTTCTATCTTTTTGGGATCCACTCTAATCCCCTCAGCTGATACTATGTGTCCAAGGAAGGAGATTTCACTCATCCAGAAGTCACACTTGGACAACTTAGCATCTGACTTCTTTTCTCATGAGGTTTGCAAAACAATCCTCAAATGTTCATCATATTCTTCCCTGGTCTTGGAATATACCAGAATATCATCAATGAAGACCACTACAAACCGATCTAAGTATGGATTGAAGATACGGTTCATAAGGTCCATAAATACTGCTGGTGCATTTGTTAACCCAAACGGCATCACTAGAAATTCATAATGCCCATACCGAGTTCTGAATGCAGTTTTTGACACATCTGCATCCTTTACCCTCGGTGATGATACGATGCGAGATCAATTTTTGAAAATACACCGGTTCCTTTCAACTGATCAAACAGATCGTCGATTCTGGGCAATGGATATTTATTCTTCACAGTTACTTTGTTCAACTGCCGGTAATCAATACACAATCTCAAGGTTCCATCCTTTTTCTTCACAAATAATACCGGAGCTCCCCATGGTGACACACTAGGGCGTATGAACCCCTTATCAAGCAACTCTTGCAACTGAGTTTTCAACTCCCTCAATTCAACGGGTGCCATCCTATAAGGAGCAATGGAAATGGGTGCTGTACCCGGCATTACCTCAATAGCAAACTCGACTTCCCTTTCTGGTGGTAAACCAGGCAACTCCTCAGGAAATACATCTGGGAAGTCTCTTACTGTGGGTATATCACTCAGGTTTGGCTTAGCTTGCCTAGTATCAACCATGTGTGCTAGGTAAGCTTCACAGCCTTTTCTCATCATTCTTCTTGCAATTGTGGCTGAGATAACATTGGACAGGAAATCTGTCCTTTCACCCATAACAGTGATCTCATTACCCTTAGAAGTTTTCAGAGAAATTCTCTTCAATTTACAATCAACTATTGTCTGATGACGTGACAACCAATCCATTCCCAAAATCACGTCAAACTCGTGGAAGGGCAACTCAATTAGATCTGCTGAGAATTCATACCCCTGAATTCTCAACGGGCAATCTTTATACACCTTATTCACTATCACACTGTGGCCTAGTGGATTTGTGATCATAATGTCTTGATCACTCTCCTCTACTGGAACTCCCCTCTCTATGGGTAGTTTGATGCAAATGTAGGAATGAGTGGATCCTGGATCCACCAATGCATGTACAGAAGTGTTGTAGAGGGAAAACGTACCCCTGATGACATCCGGGGCATCTTGCTCCTCTTGAGCTCTGATGGCATAAGCCCTGGCTGGTATTCTAGTGTCTGGCCTCTCAGTTGACTCGGATGTAGGCCTCAGTGATGGACCAGCTGCCTCAGGTTTACCAGGCTTCCTACCTCTTTGTGGTGCAAGAGTAGGTCTGTCATTTTGTGTTGGAGCAACAGTAGTAGTCCTTTTTGGACAATTCTTGATCTGGTGTTTTGTCGATCCACACCGTAAGCATGCACCGGTCACTCGCTAACACTCCCCTTTATGCCACTTCTGACAGTACTGACAGGCAGAAGATGCAGGAGTTGGTCCCCTAAACACCGTCCCTAGAGAGCTGCCCATTGATGGTTTGGACTGGCCTCTCCTAGGTGTAAGCGTAGTGCAGGCCCACGATCGACCACGACCACTGTGGTGGTCCTGAACTCTAAGCAGGAGGACCCTTACTCTTCTTGCTGGGAGCAGAGAATGCACTGGACTGACCCAGACCTCTCTTCTGCTGTCTTTCCCTTCTATTTTGTTCATTGATTCTAACCCTTTCCACTTTTGATGCAGCATCCACCAGTTTAGAAAAATTCATGATCTCCAGTGCTATGATCATGACTTTGATGTTGTCATTGAGCCCTTCCTCAAACCGTCTGCACCTCTCTGCCTCGGTAGGAACTATCTCCCTCCCATACCGGCTCAGTCTAACATACTCAGCCACTGACAACTGTCTCTGTCTCAAACTGATGAATTCCCTTCTTCGCTCTTCTAAATACACTTTACTAATATATTTCTTCCTGAACTCTGTGAGGAAGAATTCCCAGGTGATCCGTTCAGGTTGCACCTCACTGGTTACTGTGTCCCACCACTGATATGCATCATCCTGAAGTAGGGACACAGCACCCACCAGGTTCTACTCAGGGGTGCAGTTTAGCTGTTTTAGTACTCTGATGGTTCTGTCCAACTAATTTTCTGCAGCCATGGGATCATCCTCCCTCTTTCCAAAGAAGTCTACAGCCCCATGTTTTCGCAATTTCTCCAAATGGGACTTCTGTGGGGCTGGTGGAGGTTGTGGTGGTGGAATTGCTCCCATCATTTGCCGATAGAATTTGGTCATTTGCTGAAATAGAGCAAACTGAGGTTGAGCAGGTGCCTCAGCTGCTGGTGGAGCAGATTCTCCCCTGCCCCCAGACTCAGCCCTTGGTGGAGCATGACTCTCCACCTCTTCATCAATTGCTCTTTGCGAAGCAGGATCCATATCCTATTCAAAATAAGAAAACAAACAGATATGCATCAGTGTCACCTCAACACTTACAAATGCAATGCAATGGTATGTACTCTATCTAGACCCAGAAACGCCTAAACCGATGCTCTAATACCACTACATGTGACACCCCTTACCCGTCTACAGTGTAGCCGAGCAAGTTATGCCACTTAGTGTGTCGGAATACCAATTCATGTTTCAATTTCAATTAATCCTTTTTAATTCATTTATTTATAATTTTTTTTTGATAAATCTAAATTTTTCTGTAAATTTTATAGAAAATCCGGCAGAGTGCCTGCTATAAATTGGAAAAATAGTTCTTTTGAACCTGTTAAAAACACTTCCAATAATATCATCACATTATTCTCAATCAACCTCCAATATATACTCAACAATTTCTCAATTCACTTCATTATCTCAAAATTCAATTCAATTCAAAACACAATCAATTCAATGAAAAATGTTTAATTTATTACTGAACATATTCCATAAATACTTACATTAAAAGCATAATTACATGAATTTATAATATACATTACAGAAGGTTACAAAATACAAAATATCAAAATATCAAAATATCAAAATGGCCTAATGTCCTGCCAAATGCACTGCAATGTGAGGTGACTCTGAACTCTGAGTGCAGATATGAAGGCTCACCCTGTATGAGGCCTGCTGGACTCCCCAGCTATGTCTCCAGTACCTACGCGTGGCAAAAGCGACGCGCTAAGCAATTCTGCTTAATGGTGACAATATAAAATAAAATAAAATAAAAACATATGTACATAATGTATGTTTACATTTTTTGGTGAACTAAGTCTCAAATGTTTATTGCAATATTATTCAATTAAAGTTTGGTAAGATTTATTAATACTGCCCGAGTAACCTATACTAGTTGGTGATCGGACAAGCAGTAAACTGCTGGGAACTAAGTACCTCTGACCATCACACCATCGGTCACATTGTGTCTCCGGTGTGTGAGCGACTAATAAGCTGTAATAATTATCGGGGATTAAACCCGAGTATAACAACTCAATATCATAGCCAAAGACTATTATGTCCCGGAATGGCATGGAAAGCCATGAAAAACAGAATGGCATGAAGCTATATGCAGTACTGCTAACAGAACCCTATTGGCATGCCAACCTATCCAAACCAATCACATTAGGCCTACTAGGGCATTTAACACTTCTATTTATGTAATTCTTTGAAATTGAATTTTTATGATTACTATTCATTTTATTGGTCAACCAAAATGTTGACTTTTACATTGACAATAGGTAAATTAGTTTGAATATCATCAAAATACCACATTTTGCATTTTAAACTTATTGATATTGGTTGCCAATACCATCTCTAAGTTTAATGTGAATTGGACAAAATTTTCAGTTTTAAAGCTTTGGGTTTACTGTTCCATTAGTCATTTTTGCAGTGGGAATTTGGAAAAATGCTCTACATTGAGTTATGGCTAAATGACCAAACACTGTTCATTTAGTCATTTTGCCCAGGCAGATTGCAGGTCACCCGGATTAGGGCAAACTTTTAGTCAAGTTGGTTTGGTTTTTTGGGCATGGTTTATTCACCAAAGTTTTGCCATTATGTGTTTAGTTTTATGTCCAATTGACCAAACACCAAATGAACCTCTACAATTCAAGTTATGGCTGTCCAAACAGGCTGGACTCACATCCAAACCTGCAGGTCACACAAGGCAACCACTCCAACCTCAAATCCCACAACCCAATTCACTTCATTTTTTATTCAAACCAAACCAAATGGTCACTAATTAACCATTAAAACCTACTCCCATCATCACAAGATCAAAGTCTCATTCTTCAACCCAAACCCTAACTCAACATTTCAAAACCATGTATTATCATTGCATTTATCAATTCACTTATAAAATACACATTAAGGGCAGCCACACTAGCATGTTAACTCCCTAAAAATCATCACCATATTACCCTAACCATGGCTGCCAAAATTTAGGGTTAGCATACCAATGGTGTTTCATCAAATTTCTTTGTCATTTACACATATTTATAGTTCTTAAACATGAAATTAAAGTGAAATTCAATGTTTAGGTCACTAACCTCTAATGGAGTGAATTTCCCACTTGATCAAATTCTTGCTTTCCTCTTTTTTTTTGCTCCCAAAAGCTTCACTAGGATGTAAGAACAAATTTTTATGTTGCTAGGTTAGGGTTTTGTTGGGTAGAAGTTTGTAAAATCAAGCTTTGAAAAAGCTTGAAAATTTTGGTTATGGAGAAGGTTCACGCAAGGAAGAAGAAAGGGAGTGAAAGGTCTGATTTTTTTGTTTATTTTCAGCCCATTTTGTCTTTTTAAACACATTTATGCCATGTGTCAACACTTGAGTGGGTGAAGGCACACTAATGACATCATGTGATGTCATAAATTCCCATTTAATTCATTTTTTTTTCTTTTCTTTTCTACTCATTTTCAATTCAATTTTTAGTAATATTTATTCACATTTTATGTCATAATAATTATTTACTTAACTGGACAAGTCGGCCAAAAATCACCTCTGAAGGCGAAATGACCAAAATGTCCTCCGTTTGGCTTAACGGGCCAAAATTGTCTGTACCAATTGAAAAAATTTTCTAAGTATTTCCTTGGCATTCTAATGCCATAAGAACCTCAATAACCCTTCTCTGGAGTCCCAAAAATTATTTTATAATTTTTTCCCCGGGTCTAGGGTTTCTAGTTGCGAGAACCGCAACTTCTCACTAGATTACCCATCGCTAGGGCACCGGCTCATTTAACTTGGTTGTATTTTATTTCTAAAATTTATCCTAAATTTTTCTTATTAATATTTGAGTTAATTATAGTTCCTCACTTTAGTTTAAATATTTTTCCAGACATTCTAGCTGTCCGGACCGACACCGATCACCGGAACAGTAGAATGTACGAAATTGCTACAAGGAGGGTGTTACATAATACCTGTCAAAAGTGTTCACCACTGTAAAATGAAGTAAGAAGAGTTTTAAAATCTCTTGTAGTGTATTTAATGGGTTATCAGTAGATGAAGTTGGTAATTCATTAGATATACTATGGGATCATGTTATGCCTTACGGAGGGATAGGGTGTGACACCGGTATTTGAATGTTCTTAGAAGTATTTTGCGAACTTGATGTGTTGCCAATCTTGTGCATGAATTTACTATAATTGAATGTGTTTATTTATTTTTATAAATGTATTTTTTGAATGAAATTTCTTTAAATATGTTTTGAAACAACAGTTGACATGGCAGTATACTTTGTGTTTCTCATTAATTTATCTAGTGAGATATCTCCTCCACTTGTTGGGGTTGAGTTCCTTTCTCTCTGGTTTGCCAGTTGAGGAAGGGTTTGGATGAGTATTCATATATACTAGCTAGTCTTTGTTCCTCCCTTTAGCCTCGGTTATTGGGAGAGTTTGCTTTGTCGTGGTGTACAACACGGCATTGATTGTGAAATTTTGTGTCATGGTTCCAACTGTGTGAATTGTTGGCAACACCCTTAAAATTATGCATACATTGATAAAACGTGATCAAAACAAATATTTGTTAGTGATTGAAAAATATTATATTGTTTTCATGATCCAAGAGAAACGTGGATAAATTATTTGTCACACCCTACCCCTCTGTAAGGCATAACATGATCCCGTAGTATACCTAATGAATTACCAACTCCGTCTACTGATAACTCATTAAATACACTACAAGGGATTTTAAAACTTTTCTTACTTCTTTTACAGTGGTGAGCACAATTTACAGGTACTAAAAACTTTGGTGAACTGAAGTGAAACAACTAACTCATTTGGTTTATTTGGAATTCCTGTAAAAATTTTGGCAAAGTGCCATCTGTATTTTGGACAAAACAGTTCTTCAGAAAACCTGTAAAAAGCACTTCAATTATTTTCCAAATCTCAACTCCAACATTTTTCTCAATACAACACATTTCTCAACTCAATTCCATAGAAATTTTTCAAAGTCTGAGATAAGGAAATATAATACAATTTTTATAAGTCAAATAACTCATAATAAATTTACAACTTCAAGGTACAATTTGAATTTACAACTGCTCAAAACCAAAAACAAAATGTACATACAGTGTCATACATTACAGTACAAATGCAAAATATTGGTATACTCATTATACCAGGTAATCCCTCACTGGATGTATTAGCGACCTAGTCCTGTCTCTCTACTGCGGCAATAAAAGCTATCGAGACAATGTCTCAGTGGTGCACAACATTAACCAAATACAATTTTAATTCACAATTCATAAATCATATCAATAGTGGATACTTAAAACCATAGTTAAATTCAAGACAATGAATGTCATAAGGAATTTAAACTCCAATTCACAATTTATCAAAATTCATAATAACACAATTTAGTCAAATAGTTTAAGAATACCGTATTGCCAATTCATGCACAATTTGATCAAATAACTGAATAATACCTTTTTGCAAATCAATAACACCATTCGATCAAATAATTGAACAATACAATGTTGCCAATCAATAACACAATTTAGGTCATGACACAAATTTTTCCATATATGCCGTGTTGTACACCACGACAAGACATACTCACCCCAATAATCGAAATCAATAAGGGAGGACGCTAGCTATATAATGAGAACTCATCCATACTCACCTCGGTGGGAAGTCAAAGAGGAGGAACATAATCATACTCACCCGGTCGATAAGTCAAAGAGGGAGGAATCATCACACTCACCCCATTAATGGAGGAGGAACATAGTATCAGTGTCATGCCAATTGTGAGTCAAAACAATTCCAAACATTTTATTCAAATGATCCGTAAGAATCCAATAACTTTCCAAAGTTATAATTTCATTCACAAAATGGCAACACAATTCGTAATTCATTTCAATTTCCACAAAAACCATTTACAGTGCTTTTCAATCAATAAGTATCCATCAATATCATTCAAACAATTTTTCACAGTTTCAAACCATTCACAATGTTTTTCAATAAATAAGTGTCCATCAAACACATTTCCACAATTTAAAACAATAATATACAAATAGTCAATATTTATTTCAATTGAAAAATTCAAGAGAAATAGTTGTTGTGCACAAACCTCTGATATTTGTCCCCCTGGTCTGGACTCAGTGTTTCTTTCCCTTTTGCTGAGTCCTTGTTAACTGAGAAACACAATTTGAAGTGTTTCAGTACCAAATTAAACTGTCTCTATCGATGGTGTTTGGTAAATAATGCACTGAACTCAATTATTCACTTAATCACCTAATATACCGACCCTCGTTGCGTTTTAGGTAAATTAGGTTTTAGTGTCGTTAATATGTCACATTCGATAGGGTTTTAGGTTTGGTACGTTTTACCAAAGTCATTTTCTTGTTTAGTGCATTTTAATGCAAATTGCTGGATTCCGGGACACTGGTTTGACCTAGCCGGACGATCTAGTTCCCTTGGTTTTCGGGTCTCGGTCAAAACTACAAACTTGTAGATCTATGTCTTATGGACCGCAGTGCAAAATTTTAGGTCAATCCGAGTTAAGTAGACCAAGTTATGGTCATTACACTATTGCTGGTCAAATGGCATCAATTTAGGTCAATTCTAGGTCAATTTGGTCAACTCTGGTTCGGCCAGTTTTTGGACCCGAACTTGTGCAAGCTTTTTGACTTGCTTATGGTCATTTCTGGGCTTTGGTGTCTTCATAAGACTTGTAGGTATGGGTCTTAACTATTCATAGTTAAAATTTCAGGTCAATTGGACCTGTTTTGAGTGAGTTATGGCCTAAACACTCACTGCTGCCCAATTGGTCATTTTTCAGGTCCTAATTGCACCTAATCCGAATTGGTCATTTTCTTAGGTCACCTTGCAAGCAGAATTTTGGTATGGTTTCTCAATGAAAGTTGGCACATTTTGTGCCTAGTTTCACCTCAAATTGGTCTCATACCAATTGAGGTTACACATTTAAGGTTATAGGCTAAATATACACTGCCCTCAATATGCCTTTCACACCCCACTTCAAACACACATTTACCTTTGCAATTTGTTTACTTACCTACCAATCTGTTTTGGTACATTACTAAAAGCATTTTCTACATTACATCAACATTACTTTAGGCAGATTACCATTACCCTCAACACACCAAGTATAATTCACATTTACAATTTCTAAGTACCATTACATACACACCTAACCATTACAAATCTTACATACAGTTTTCAATACCAATCTACATACATATAATCAATCCTTCTAGGTCAATATTCTGCCCACACTTCCTTCAATACATACAATTACTCAAGTGTTCCCAAGCTGCCGCAAACCTTCTTCAACATCAAAGTGCCGTCCAATTTACCAATTCCCATCCAAGTGTATAAATCACCATATAAACGTGAAATAATTCACTAGGTTACTAAATCACCATGATCAACATTATTTCTCATCAATTATATGCACAACTATCTCATCAAAAACGTGACTCATGGCTGTCCAAAATGAAAACAACAATAACTCTTCAAACTCAAAATTTTCCTTCACCAAACCAACACCCATAACATGCACACAAAACTTAACAAAGGAATTCTCAAAAAATGTAAACTTACCTTTGATTGTAACTTGCTAAACCCTCACCAAACTTCTCAAATTTGGTATCCATATCTTCCTTGTGATGTGTAGACCATTTTTAATGAAGCCACTTAGGTGATTGGAGGTGAAATGAAGGTGGTTAATGGAGCTTTTTTCAATTTGCGGCCATGGAGGTTTTTGGAGAAATTCATACGACCATGGCAATTCCCAAGCTTGAAGATGAAATGGCAGATTGTATAATGGGTGTACACCTGCCCCTTTAGTCCTTAATTAATTCCCTAGTGGTCCACTCACCACATTTAAATCATATTATAAGCTTAAAGTGCTAATTACACAATTTTCACTCCACTTTTGGTTATTTGCATTAGGTACCACTAAACTAATTTTTCATTTTATTTTTTAAGTGTAATATTATTTATTTTTAATGGAAATTTAAGTCAAAAGACAATTCGGGATGTCGATTGACCATAATGCCCCTGTTCGGGTTATATTCCCGATTTTTCGGTAACACCGGGTTTTGTCTGTTTTTCGATTTCTCACTTTTCTTTGTACTAATTATTTAATTTTTCTTTGATATTTTTAATGATATTTATACTTCAATAAATATTTATTGGAGTCCTAAAAATATTTTTCAGGGTTCCCCGCAGTCCAGGGCTAGTCAACGGTTCACGCCGTGACTTCCCGGTGCGGTCACCCATCGCTAGGGTTTTCGGCTCGCTTAACTTGGTTACAGTTCTTTGCTATTATTTTTCCTTTGTTTTTCTTGTATTTTCTTTTCTTGTATTTCATTATTTTATGTCTCCTCACTCATATCGAAGTGTAGTTCTAGGCATCCTAGCTGTCCGGAAAGCACTGGTCACCGGGACAGCAGAACGCACTACCGAACATAGGGGTGTTACATTATTATTATTTGATCAAATTATCATTCAAACGAATGATTTGCATGATTGAAAATATTAATTTTTGGATGTCAAAAATTTTGAAGAATTTAGAGATTTCGATCCTTTTTGTTGTGATTTGTCAAAGCATGACTTGTATTAAGTTTTAAATTATTAGTTTGTGCACCACTGAGTTCACCGCTCAGCGATAGCTTTGTATGCTATCGCAGGTGAAAGAAAATATAGAGCAGCTGAGTGAGATCACTTGAAGACATATTGGGACTATTTTCGAGTATATCATAGGTATACCATTGTACATTAGATTTTGATGTAATCATGTAGCTATTTGTATATAATTACATTCGAGCAGCTACACAGAAAAGTTTGTAATAAAAATTTGGGATTGCAATTATTGTAATAGTATTTTGAGATTTTATTTACATGTAAATTTTTGTAATATTAATTTTGTTATTTCAATGAATGCAAACATTTAAATTTCTCCCTGAGTATTGTAAATAATGAGTTATTTTCGTCATGATGAGATTTATTGAGAATGAGTTGATTGAGTTCCAATTGGACATGATATATTTTTGTAAATTATTTTTTCTCAACAGGTTATAAAGAACTGTTTTTATATAATTTTAGCCGTAACCACACGGATTTTTTGCAAAATTTTGAAAATGCTCAATTATTCCTAAATAAAATTTATGACATATAATTGATTTGAAAACACTTAGTTTAAATTTTTATCACCATGCCAGATTATTAAATGGAATTGTTCTGTCAAAATCCCTTGTAGTATATTTAATAGATTATCAGTAGGCAAAGTACAATAATTTATTAGGCATACTATGAGATCATGCCACATCTTACGGAGGAGTAGGGTGTGATAAAATTCATAAATTCTATATTTCCTTATAAAGTTATACGTAGACTAATACCTTCAGTTATTTAGTTATATTTTACTTTACTTTATGCACCACTAAGCAATTCGCTTAGCGCGTTGGTTTTACCACGCGTAGGTATAGGAGACCACCACCACCAGTAGCAGCAGCAGCAGCAGTAGTGCCTACATAGGATTTTGGATAAGATTTGCCATTGCGTGGTTGTCACCTCAGCAGTCTAATTTTGGTAGGGCCCATGTGCATTTAGTTTTGTATTTTGTTCATTGTACATAAGTAAATGTTGTAAATCATTTTGAGATTATAAATAATTTGTAAATTATTGTACATGAATTTTATATGAATGAATGAAACATATTTTTTTTGAAAATGATATGAGCAATGATATGATGCATGGAAAAATGATATGATGTATGAAATTGTGTTTAACAGGTAAACAAAGGAACCCGCCACACGCTAATAAAATAGAGGAGACTCTGTCTGGGTCTCCATAAAAATAAAATATGATAATTAAAAAAAAAGTTTCTACACATGGGAGATTATGATTAAATGGAAATTAAATTAATAATGTACACGATAAGACAAGATAGGGTGCTTCGGTACCAAATGTTGCATGCCTTGCTCGTCTACACTATAGACGGGTAAGGGATGTTACATTTAGTGGTATCAAAGTAAAGGTTTAGGCAGTCCTAGATCTAGATAGATAGAAAGAGATAGTGTGCATAACATGCATGGGCCTTTATATAGAAGTCGAGGTGACATTAATGCAGATCTGTTTTCTTGTCTATTTTATAGGTATGATGGAGTCTGATCCTTCAGAGCAAGGATCTTTCAGATCTAAGGAGGAGGAGATTGGTAGTCATATACTTGCTCCTAGTCAGGAGCGAGATAGGAGAGATGAGTCATCTCATGGTGCCATTGGGAGGGCATAGCAGGCTTTTCTGGAGCAGATGACTCATATGCTCTGCCAGGCTACTGGAGCCATCCCACAACCACAGTCGCAGCCATAGCCACAGCCACGGCCTGTACAAAGGTCCTCACTAGAGAAGTTGCAAAAGTATGAGGCAGTCGACTTTAAGGGAAAGAAGGAAGATGACCCAGCCACTACTGAGCATTGGATGAAGAGGACAGAGAGGGTGCTGCAACAGTTACACTGCACACCAGAGCAGCAGTTAGAGTGTGCTCTGTCACTCCTACAGGAAAATGCCTACCAATGGTGGGTTACAGTGTCCAAAATGGTACCATCGATAGTGCTCACTTAGGACTTCTTCTTAGCTGAGTTCAAGAAGAAGTATAATAATCATGTATACTTAGAGGCCCGACGGAGAGAGTTCTTATCTTTGAGGCAGAGACAGCTTGCGGTCTCTGAGTACGAGAGGGAATTTATGAGGCTAAGCAGATATGCTTGGGAGATGATGCCTACAGAGGTAGACCAGTGCCATAGGTTCAAGGATGGACTGAATGATAATATCAGACTTCTGGTGATGGCTCATCAACTTTCAAACTTCTCATAGTTAATGGTTGCAACTCTCAATGTGGAGAGAGTATGAGGTGATGAGCAGTCCAAGAGGGACAAACAGAATAAGAGGGGTTCTAGACAAGGCCAATCCAGTACATCAGTTACTGATAGTAAGAAGCCCAAGGGCTAGACACAGGGCTAGAGAGGCCAATCTAGTGTATCTATGGCCAGTTCTTCTGGCACAGCAATAAGGGGATCAGTCCCGGTACCAGAGTGTACACATTGTGGGAGGAAGCACCGAGGAGAGTGCCGACTATTGACTTGGGGATGCTTTGAATTTGGATCTATATATTACTTTTTAAGAGATTGTCCACAAAGGAGTGCTCCCACTGCCCCACCATAGACTGAGAGATCTGCCCCCACAGCACAGAGGGGTAGATGACCTGTGAGACCAGAGACAGCTGGTACATCATAGAGACCTATTTCTGAGACTATTAAGAGGCCCGAAGCCAGAGTAACACCTCGTGTATATGCTATGAGAGCTCAAAAGGAGCCAGATTCGGCAGACGTTACAAGAGGTACATTTTTCTCTTTATAATACCTTTGTATATGTATTGATAGACCCTGATTCTACTCAATTCCTCTATATGCATTGCAGCCCTATTGATTGAGAGATATAGATAGATGTGTTAGAAGAGGACATACTTGTCACTAACTTTAGGCCATAAGGTGATGATAGATTATCAACTGAAAAAGGATCACATTAAAGATAGCAGATGGAGATGAGAAAGAGACTGTATATAAGATGAAAGAAGATGGGTGCAGCTGAGGATAAGGTTGTAAAGCTAAATCTAGTAAGACTGACTAAGGAGAAAGTGAAGCATTATAACACATAAAAAGGGAGAAGCAAGGAGATAGCAGTTCCTCAACTATTTACACCGGGTAAATTTTGAGGACGAAATTTTTATTTAAAGGGGGAGAATTGTAATGCCCTCACTTTAGGTAGTCCGTACATTCTACTGTTCCAATGACTAACGTCTATTCGAACAGTCAGGATATTTGGAACTACACTTAAACTAGAGTGAGGAGGCATAAATTGATTCAATAAAGACCAAGTAAAACTAAGGAAAAATAAAAGAAGCGAAGTGCAGCTCTATTAAATGAGCCGGGATTTCGGCGATTGGTAAAACTAACAGGAAGTGAATATGAAGACAGTTGCCAACTCCAGACTTATGGGGAAACCCTATAAGATAAATATTGGGATTTAATTGAAGGATTTATGAGGTTTAGATGAAAATAAAAATGCTAAGAAAATATAAGAAATTTAAGTTAATCGGTACAGACGATTATAACTCGATGAACACAACAAATGGCATTTTGGTCATTTCACCCTCAATGTTGAATTTTGACGTAAATGTCAATCAAAATGAGAGAGAATAAAACCTTAAAAATAAATTAAAATCATAAATTACGTAATGGAAAAAGGGAAAAGAAAAGGAAAAGAAAGAAAAGAAAATTTAAATGTTAATTATGACATAAGCATGATGTTAAAATGACATCATTAAAATTTACAACCAATTAAATTTAGACAACCATATATAAGAGAGACAAAATCTAATTACTTTATCCTTATCACATTTCATCTTTTTCCTCCCAATTACCATGGCCGGCTCACCTTTAACGCATGCTTTCACCATTTTTATCTTTCAAAGCTTATAGAAACCTTGGATTCCCACCATAAAACTCATAGCTCCTAATACTAAAAATTACCTTAGAACCTTGCTAAGGTGATTGGCAGCCAAGAATTGAAGACAAATTTAAAGTTTAGCAAGTCAAAGAAGTGGTCCACCAAGGTTAGTGCACTATCCATGCTTCTTTCTTTCTCTAAGTATGATTAGCATGTTAAACTAGGTTAGAATTTCATGAATTTAAAAGAAAACCATGAAGAAATGGGAACCCCAATTTCGACAGCCATGGGGGTAGTGACAATAAATGGTCTTTAATTGTGTTAAACTTGTTGGTGATAGTATGTGATGAGTTTGCATGTGGTAGAAACCAATTTGCATGGAGTTTGCATGAGTTCTGAAAAGTAAAGTTAGGTTTTTAACATAATTTGGGGATTGTGTGTTATGGCTTGAAATTGATATTTTTGAGGTTGATTGTTGATTATTTGAAGTTCCATGAATGTGATTGAAGTTAGGGAGTTGGGTGGAATTGAGAAATTGGAAGTGTTGTTTTCATACAGGAATTTTGGACCTTAAGTCCAGTGTACTTTTATGGCCATAAGTAGAGTTATGTTGCCCCAATTGATGTGAGACCAATTGGAAATAAAACCTAGGACAATTTGCCACATTTTTCATGCATAGACCCTACCTAGAAACTGAACCTAACCTAGACTAAAATTGGCTTGAATCTAGGTAACCATATGCTAGACTTGGAAAAATCACCATATGAATAGTAAATGTTCAAATGGCCATAATTTACTCTAGGAAGGTCAGAATGACATGATTCTTGAACCATTGGAAAGATTAGACATAGACTCACATCTTTCATGAAGAACACAGAGCCAAATTCTGCCTCTAACTCAACCAATTTGCTAGAACAATTTAGGTCAACAATTTTGACCAGAACCAAAACTGACCTGAAATTCTGGACTTGGACCTACCCAGCTAGTTTTGGCAAAAAATGCCATAACTTGGTCCAAAAAACTGCAAATGCAGTGAAACCAAAGCCAAAATTTTTATAAGAACTAAAACTACAATTTTAGTGTTTTGACCAAAACCCAGAACCTAATGAAACTTGGCCAAATTGTTAGAACAAGTCAGTATCCCAAATCCTGAAATTGAACTACATAGCCACTCGACCCCAAAATAGTACTTATATCATATCTCCCACTTTCCTCAAATTTTGAGTGTAGGAACCCTAAAATGGGAATCAAATACACTAACCTAAACCTGAAATCCTGAAGGCACAGGGTTCATGAGTCCAGGTCAATAAATTAGCTATAACTCACCCTACATAACCTGAAAAATTATGATTCTTGAACCTGAGTGACTCTAAGACATAGGAGAACAACTCATATGAAGGACATTAGGCTTAAAAATGACTGTAGCATGCCCAAATGACTAGATAAAGTTTGACTCTATAATCTGTTTGGTTCTGGAACCATAAAGGGTCAATGAACCAGTTTTGGTAATTTGACCATAACTTGAGTTCTAAGACTTCAAATGGCATGAATCAAAAAGAAAAACAAAGATAAGACATAGAGGAACAACTTCCATGAAGGAAGCGTGGCCAAACAGTGGCTATATCTTAATCAATTTGCTAAGTGAATTTAAGACACCAAATCTGGACCTTGAGAAAGGTTCATAAAATGACTTGTCATATGATATGGAATTAACCAAAATGATTTGCTAAACATAAAAGTGACATGAATGAATATGTGGGACTTATGTTTCCCATCACAAGTGACATGGAAATGCTATGAAATACAAATAGTACATGATATAAAATATTGAAATAATAAGTATTTAATAATACTACTTTGCTCAAAGTATACCTAGACTTACGTATATAGCATGGATCGATTGATATACCAATTAGAGACTACAGATTACAGTACTGCCCATAGGAATAATAATTGGTAGATAATATATATCTGATATGGTTGTTCTACAAGCTTTATGCCTACCCGTTGGCCATTGTGCCTTTTATGATTTCTAGCTTTATGCCTGCCCGCTGGCCTTGTACCTGACATGACTGATATATACATGACTGATATATACATGATAGACATACGGATGTCTAACTAGTATACTCCATTATATCCAATCTCTATAGTCTATCATAGGTTACTTGGGCACAGATATGAGTAAAAAGCTTTAAAATCAAATAATTACGTGAAGAGATCACTGATATGAATTTAATAAGAGTGAATATGGAATAAGTGAACAGAAAAAGATCCCGATTAACTTAATTGCTCCCAAAGTTAAACAAACATGTAAATGACTTCAAATTCATGAATTCTATATTTCCTTATAAAGTTATACGTAGACTAATTACCTTCAGTTATTTAGTTATATTTTATTTTACTTTATGCACCACTAAGCAATTCGCTTAGAGCGTTGGTTTTACCATGCGTAGGTACAGGAGACCACCAGCAACAGCAGTAGCAATAGTAGTACCCACACATAGGATTTTGGATCAGATCTACCATTGTATGGTTGTCACCTCAATAGTCTAATTTTGGTAGGGCCCATGTGTATTTAGTTTTATATTTTGTTCATTATACATAAATAAATTGTGTAAATCATTTTGAGATTGTAAATAATTTGTAAATTATTGTATATGAATTTTATATGAATGAATCAAACATATTTTTTTTGAAAATGATATGAGCAATGATATGATGCATGGAAAATGATATGATGTATGATATTGTGTTTAACAGGTAAACAATGGAACCGGCCACACGTTAATAAAATAGAGGAGACTCTGTCTGAGTCACCATAAAAATAAAATGTGATAATAATAATAAAAAAAATGTTTTCACACATGGGATATTATGATTAAATGGAAATTAAATTAACAATGTACACGATAAGACAAGATAGAGTGCTCAGGCACCGAATGTGGCACGCCTTGCTTGACTACACTGTAGACGGGTAAGGGGTGTTACATCAGTGGTCTTAGTTAGGAATGCAGGCCAAAGATTAAAATATTTTAATCTCTCACCTTATACCTCATGCCTTTGAACAATTCAAACTTCAAGAACAATCTATAAAGGCTCTTCTCAAGAAGCAAACCTAATATAATCCCTTTTATTTAAATAATTCTCATTTTTATACAAAAACCAGAAGTCCTACAAAGACACCTAAAACCACTGTTATTTTATCAGAAATAAATCCCAAACTTAGGTTCCATATTTGTTTCGTAGAAAATATCTTCTGGGAGAATATTTTCTCAATTTTTTACTGTTTGGAGCACTAAAGAAAATGGGTCTAGTCAAATGAAAAACTAAGTAATTTTTAATGAAAATAACTTCATTTTTTAAGGTTATTTTTCAGACTTTAATAATTTTATTAAAATGTGAAAACACTCATGCATAAGATAAACATATGCCATTAATTTAACATTGCAACAAAATGATGGAAAATATTTTCATGAAAACAATTACTTAGAAAACAATTTTCATGAATATTTTCAATATACAACTTATATTCTGCCAAACAAACAAAGCCTTGACATCACTAGTAACCTAGAAAATACCTTACCCAAAAATACCATTAACTGAATATACAACACCTAGACCATGCTCTAAATATGCAAACCTTATGCCCATAGGCATCAATGCAAGATCCAATAATGCACTACTTTAACCATCGAAAAAATTGAGATTGAACTAGAAATTTGAATGCATGTTGAAGGCAATATGGCTATAAACACTCTCCAGATTAAAGGACATCTAAATGACGAGGATATTCTGATCCTTAGTGATAATGGAAGCACCCACAATCCTATATGTCTAGATTTCATGTGGCAAATGCAATGGTATGAACTCAAATTGAATATCAAAATTTTGGATTTGGGAGGGCGGGCAGGGGTTATGATATGGTGTTAGCAGTACATTTGATGAAGCAATATAGTCCAATCTTGTTTGATTTCCTTAATACGAAGCTCTCTTTCAAAAAAAAAAAAAAAAAGAAAAAAGAAAAAAGAAAGCCAAACAGAACATATTGACAGGTACAAACTGAGGAAAGTTCTTTGAAGAACATGCCTTACAAGCACCTGCACAATTTTTTTCGAAAGAAGTAGAGTAGCTTGACCACAATTTTTTTTTTTTTTTCTATATCTGTCTCTAATGACCCTCAAAAAAATTTTCATCTTAGGTCAGATTTTCCTTCTAAAATCTCCGTTAAATGAATTTGCAGATCTTTTCCAAGAGCCTAAAGGACTAAAACTGTTAAAATCACATGATCATATAGTCCCTTCGGAACCAAATTCAAAACTTGTGAATATTCGACCATAGAGATATCCTCGCCACCAAAAGAATGAAATTGAAAAGTTGGTTGCTGAGATGCTTACTAACTTCATAATTCAGCCAAGCCAATAGTCCCTTCATCTCAAACAACTTTTGAAACTGTAAAGAAGGCTATAAGCCTTGCTCAAGTTAGTTTTGCTTTATTTCTCAAAATCATTCACTTCAAAGACTGATGCGAGCAGTAAAGATATAGGAACAATTTTAATGCAAGATAGTAGACACTTGCCTGTATCAGCAAAGCTTTTTGACCTGAGAATCAGTCAATTTCTATCCATGAAAAAGAAATGCATGCAATTTTATTTGCAATGGGCAAATCCATCTTATTATCAAAATTGATGACAAAGTATAAAGCATCTCTACATCAATGCTTTCATAATTTCGTTCAATAAAGGGAACTTACTAAACTTTGGGGTTGGATTATAGCATTTACTATAAGAGGAAGTGAGAATAAGATAATGCACCGTCTTGGTAGCACTGTGAAATTCCTTTGCAATCCCTCCATGCTTTTTCCTTTTTACTGCCCCTTTGCTTACTAGATGCCATTGACAGCTAGCTCAAGATTAGCTAAATAAATTTTGATTGCCTTATCACTAGAGTCTAATGATCAGCCCCTCATCAATACTTGAAATGGTGTCCTAAAGCATCAGGGAAGATTGTATATTGGCTCTATTAATTCTTTCAAAGAAAAATTGTTGAAAACAATACATGATTCAACTTTGGGAGGGCATTCAAGCATTAAGGGTACTTATCAATGAGCAAAAAAAACTAATTTTTGAGTAATTTACAATTACCTCGTGTAGCAAAATTCACATATTATTCTTAATGTTTTTTTTTCAATAATTTGGATAAGGTTCAATTCTATTAATAAATTAGTTCTTACTGTCAAATTGACTGTTTAACTCCATTAATTATTTTTTAATTTAAAACAATTTAATATTTAAAGTCCTATTTTATTAATAAAATAGTGCCTAAAATTTTATTTTATTTGCAAAATTATCCCTACATTTAAATTTTAAATTTTAAGCAATTATTTATTTTATATTTAAATAATTATATAAAATTATTTATACAAAATTATTTAAAAATAAAATAAACAATTCCTCGAAACATAAATTTAGATATATACACTTTTGCAATAAAACAAAAATTTAAAACTAAACTGTTTCAAATTAATAAGCAATATTAATTTGTTAACAAAATTAAACTTTTAAGGACCAAATTATTACTTTAAAACATACATAGGATTGATAGGTGAATTTTATTAGAGACTTAGAAAATTACTCTTAATTTATTAACCTAAAATGGGAGAATTACTGTATAAACTAGAACTATTAAAAAATAATATTCCTTTAAAAATAAAAAGTTAATTTTTCTAGAGGGCTAATGCACTTAATAATCAAAATTTCTCCCTCAAATTAAGCACCTCTCTAACTGGGTTATTCGATGCGATGCCCACCAACGGTGCAAGACCACATCAATCCCATTCCTGCACTCTTCCAATCCTCGTCCTAACCATCCTATGCTTCGACACATCTTTATAGGTTTTATAAAGCAGTTGCTGAATTCCTAAAGTTAATACACTATTCTAGCAGTGGTTCCTATAACTTTTTCCTCGTGTTTTAAAATTTGACAATATGCGTACAAGATTAACCCGATTTAGCAAATGGGTTTTTTCCAGCATTCTTTTTTCATTCTTTGCTTATAAGCAATACAAGACTAGGAAACATTGTGACCATACACAGAAAATAAATGACCCGAAAATTTTGAAAATTGAGATCATATAAGACTAGCAAAATTTGGAAGCTGCTTTGGCTCACAAACACTACCCTGCAACCATTTTCTTCAAGTTATCTTCTGAACTGATGTATTGCAGAGTATTTTGATGGCATGAACACAAAAAAAGACCTTAATCATCACACGATATAATTCAAGCTGTCACTTGTAAATACGCACAAGATTATGAACCATGCAGATCTTGGCTTAGTTTCCTCAGGTTCCAGGAAGTCGGTATATTCATCAAATTGACATGTTCTACTACCAAAAATCTATTTGGAGAATTGAGTTAAACCTAAACCTAAAGACCAACCCAATATGAACGTCCATTGCTGTTTTGGACAGCTGATGAAGCGGGAGATGTCACACACCACTCATACCAAACCTGCATCATAAATCAATCACTTAAATATAGTCATTTTAAGTATGCTTGTACAAGTGCACATGTACATGCGTATGAGAGAGATGTGGTTTAAGTCCACTGTCAGCACCACGGTTTGCAAGGATTAATAATTCTACCCTGATGGAGTGGGTATTTTCCCTTCTCTTTTAATCCTATTGCAGAAGTTTAGTTTAGTATTTTTTTTTTCCCCCCTTGCTGCATTTCATATTTTTAAAGTACTTTACCTTTGAAGCGCCACAACAACGCCAAAAATGTACTTGTAGAGGAGAACCAGGTTGTATGCACACTGGTATCCTTAATGGGAAAAATATGGCAAACCTGAAAGCATAAAAGTTAAAGAACCATCAAATAGTCACTTTCAGGAAATAGTCATTACATCTACATCTTGCCATATTACTCTGTGGATTACCAAATAATTATGTCACTTAATGAAACAGCACAAGAAACATGCCAAGATTGAAGTTAAAGATGGAAAAGGACAATGAAAATAATACCCCAATTCTAGCATGTAAAACTAGTAAGTTACAGTTCTGACAAAGTTGAAATCCATCATTCTTTAATTAAAGAAAGTCATACCAGCTGAACATGTTTGGTGTCGCTGTTGAAGGTTCAATACCAAGATGTACATCTTTGTAGAGCTTTGCATCAAAGTAGCCAGCAAATCCTGCTCCATTAAAAGAAATTTGAACAAAGATAACTCTCTGACTGTCTTATCAAGAGTGCAAACAATTAACAACAATAACTACCATCCTCCAGGTAAAAAGTACTAAAACTAATCATTAGTAAAGCATTCAATGCAACAGAATGAGCTTCTTAAGTTACTACACTCCATGATGCAAGGGTGAATTATAGCGCTTCAGAAAAGATTCAAAGTGCTAGGTGCACGTTCGACAATTTATATCTTGACTTGTGCTATGTTTTCTCATCTCATGAAATATCCATCTAAAACTGACCACCTAACTATTTTTGTGATCAACAAATTACCATGACCACATTCATCCTTTCTTAAAAAATAAAGAAAAATATGATCATCTGTCCCCCTCTGTGCACAAAGGGGAATCTCTGTTTGTTATTCTTACCATATTTCATAGTTACATACTATAATGCTGGTATGAGTAATAAATGTTTAACCTTCACTCTTGGTAATTTGTATATTTTCTTCCCACACTTTTCAATAACAATGTCAACTATCCATTTCACTAGGATTCTCCATGAAAGCATGTGCAGACAAAAATCAAAATCCTGATATTTGTGTTTGCATGAACACATGGTGGCATTGTTCCCTTAACTTTGATAAAATAAAGATATAGCAAAGAAAGAATGAATAAAAGAAATGCTGATATGCCTTTTTAGGAAAAGGTTATTGGATTTGAGAAAGCATTCATGTTGTGTCACTATTTCAAAGGTTTTTAAGACTTGGAAATATCTAGATTATTATCAAAAGGAGCAGAAGCCAAATTTGATCTAACTAGAAAAATTATTAGCATCAAAATGAAAATAAGATTTCATTACAACATACCATGCACCATGGCTGACCCAGCATCATTCGCAATCTCAAACTGCAGCTTTTTATAGCGCTGATTGCTTTTCGTAGATGTGTAATTTGGATGAGTAAATGTAAAGACCTACACAGGAAAAGATTGCACAAGTATGTAAAACCAATACATCTGGAGTTATCTCAGATGAATAATAGTGCAGAGGAAATATACAAGTGAGATGGCTAACTGATGATAACGAGCTGAGAATTCATCAACAGACTGCCTAAAAATCAAGAAATGCTCTTCTTCTAAGGCCTAGCATGTTATGCTGGAGGTTAAAGAACTATTCAACAAGCTGTAGGTCAAATTATGGTCCACAGGTTAGGGTTACCATACTAGATGACTTACAGGTTGAGAAGGAGCAAGTCTAGCAACATTATGTATTTTGACAACATATGCAGTCTCAAAGTGCACAATATCTTTGTGTGACTTAACCTGCAGCAAAAGCACAATCCATTCAAATTGTTTGCGTGAAAAAGGAAGAAAAAGGGCAACATAACAAGGGACAGGGACGCACATCATTATAGAGTTTTGAAGCTGTCACTGGTTGGATGAAACTTGTATACCTACAAAAGAAATACCAATAAAAGAAGCATTATGCTAGCGATGCATCCATAGGAAAGGGTTATACAAGGAGTAGACCAAAAGATAAGGAAGTCAATGGCAATAGAAATGACAACAAATAAATTACAATATCAGCAAATAAATTACAAGATCAAGGGAATCAGCAATCGCTAATTATTAGCAAAAATATAGATTCCAATTGCGATATTATTCTGATTGTAATCTCAATTTAAGCCTTCAATGCTGGCTATAATTATTAAGATATTATTCTGATTGTAATCTCTTGATTTAAACCTTGAATGTTGGCTATAATTAGGAAATTATTCCTATTTGACCATGTAATTTCTATGCAAGGAGAACATGTAGAATGAATAAAATAAGCAGAATTTCTTTAACAACGTTGTCAAGAGGTTATGAACTCCCTCTAACAAGCTTCATTACAATTCTGGGGTTAAACCTCCCTCCAACGACCTTTCTTGCAATTCACCATAGGTTGTTCAAGCAAAGGCCGAAACACCAATAAGGGAAACCCATCCAACAATTAAAGAGACTACCCTGTTCAACGACCTGTGACTCAATTCTACGCTAAGACCCACAACACATTACATTTTATCTAAACTCAAATTCAAATTTCCATGGTGATCTTCAAGTTGGCTGCTATCAAATCTCAATATAAATGAATTGCCACTAACATAAGTTTCAGAATATAAATGTTTGGTTCAAAAGAGTTGCTCACGATATCAAGGATTTACTTAGGGGTGGCCACGGTCCGGTTTTGAACTGAAACCGAACCGGAACCGGTTCGGTCAAAATCGGACCAAAACAGGTCAAACCGGAACCGGCTTCGAACCGGACCGAAACTGTCCTTCTGCTGTTTGGTTTAGGTTCATATTTTTTAAGAATCGTGAACCGGCAGTTCCAAACCGGATTAAACCGGCGATTTAAATATAAAAAAATTCAATAAATATGTTACCTCACTCCTAATTCATTTATATATATCATTAATTCTCTACATTTTCTTCAATTCTTAATATTTTTTCAATTTTTCTCAAATTCTCTAAATAATTATTTTCTACACTCATTTTAATTTCCAATACTCTCTCAATTTTCCTACTTTATTATTTTATATACTTACTGAAATTTTCAATACTATCTCAATTACTTTGTTATTACTTTAAATCCTCAATAAAATTTCCAACACCCTCTATTTTAATTTTTTTTCTCTTTTATACTTTTTAATTATCAATTATTATATAATTTTTAAAAAAATGCAAGTAATAGAATTAGAAATTTTTATTCCTCTAAATCCTAAAGGGATATTTAGGCAAAATTAAATTTATACACTTTTTGCTAATTTTTTTAAAAAAAATTAATTTCACCTCTAGTTTTTTTAATCAGATTCAAGTCTTTATTTATTAAATTTTTCTTAAAGATAAATTATTTTCTTTCTTTTTTTTTCTTATTATTTTGATTGAAAGATTTCTAAGAAAAACTAAAATATTTTTACAAATATAACTTAAATTTTGAATCAATAAAATTTTTCTCTAATTTTTTTTGTCTAAGCTACCCTTAAATCATTCCTAAACCACTTCCAAACCGTCTTAAACCGTTCTTTTTCGAACCGCCCTTCAAACCGTTTTAAACCGGGCCTCAAACCAAAACCAGCGGTTCAGGAACCGTCTTCCAAATCGTCCCCTGACGGTTTAATTCAGGTTCATGATTTCATTGAACCTAAACCGGCGATTCAAGAACCGTAACCGACGGTTCCTAAACCATGGCCACCCCTAGATTTACTTGCTTAACATAAAAGGTCTTATAAAATGTGCAGTCTCATAATGGTAGGGCATGCATAAGCACTCTTTCACTAGAACAATGTATTGTATACAAGGTTCCATCACACAAAAACCTAACTGAAAAGTGACCTCCACTATGAGGAACTACAAATAGGTTTAATTAATAACAAGCCTATATCTTTTCGAATACCTGTACCATCCAACCATAGATTATAAATAGCCAAAAGATGGAAGACATTCATATTTTTTGAGGATGACTTGATGAATGTTCTATTATTGCCATACAGGCATCTGGTGGCACGTTAATCTCCTAAATACAAGTTATCAAATGGTAGGAAGAAACCACTCTGCATATGTTTATCATAATTATCTATAACATTATATTATAAGTTTAAATTATAATAAAGAAGAATATACGTACGATGATGGTATTGAGATTCCATCTTGCTTCAAAAACCTTTGGGCACCATCAAGACACTCAGGTGACAGCTCATTGTCACCAAATGATCCAAGCAATTCACTAACCTAAAGACCAATAAACAAAACAAAACAAAAAACAAAAACAAAAACTAATAAGCATATAGTTACTGGCATTCAAAAAGAGATCAAACTAATTGATCATGAAATATATTCAGATACCAAGATATCAGCTTTCTCAGGAGCATCCCAGTAACGCATATCACAAGAAATTATGGTCACAATGTCTTCCCACCCTTCCAGCTTAACCAAACTCTGTTACAACAAATACCATCCATTAAAAGTCTACAATGAAAAAAAAAAATAATCCAAAAAGCATGGTTACAATTTTATATGCATCTGTCAATTACATATGGCCTAATATGGACTAGACCAACAGTAACATTTGGCTGATCCATTGTTCATTCAAGAAACAGTTCACTTCTTGACAAAGGTTTTAAAATTTAACCACAGGGAAATGAATGTGTTTCAAATTGATTCTATAGAAGACTTCTTTACATCAATATGAGAATGATTTTTTACAGCATTTTATTACTCTCAATCTGAAATGCGACTCACATGAAGGGTAACAACTGCATTTGGATTTTTCTCCACTGCATATACTTTTAGCTTGCGTCCTGTTTCTTCAGCAGCCTATAGATGATTAGAATGAGGAGCAAAACAAGGAAAAGAAAAACCCCAAAATGAAAATGCACAAGATATTGGTGAAACCTGCAATGATGCCCGGACAAGAGGTCCACGTCCTGCTCCTACAACCATCAGTACCTTGACAGAATTAAGAACAAAAGCCCCATGAACTTAACATTTAAAGCACATCATCTTTATGGAACACTAGCAAGTTGCAAGAATAAAAACACAATCTATACACAAGAAGACTGGAAAATAAAAAAGAAATGGATTAGTAGCTTACAGTGGTAATGCTTGCTTCATCAGGGACCCTATCCAGCAAAGCTTTACTGATTGCCCTTTGGTACTAGAAAATACAATCACATGATAACTAGTCAGAACACAAAACTTTAATAACACCAACTAACTGCCCTGTGTAGAGAGGAATCAATTGCAACCAAATGAAAAAATAAATAAATATACACACACACACATACATACACACACACACACACATATTAAACCATCACCCCACCTTCCATCCCCTTCTAAAACAGAAAATAAAAGAAGCATGACCAAAAGAAGAGAAGAAGAAAAAGAAAATAAAGGAAAAAGTGACAGGAGAAAAGAAGAAATTGGCATGCATAAATGCAAGATTACAACAAGTAGTCATTTTTTGAATGAATATT
Source organism: Hevea brasiliensis (assembly GCF_030052815.1). NCBI lineage: Eukaryota > Viridiplantae > Streptophyta > Magnoliopsida > Malpighiales > Euphorbiaceae > Hevea > Hevea brasiliensis. Next base: position 46,096,931 of record NC_079499.1, read on the forward strand.
ATATTAAACATTTTCCTTAACTCAATTACAAAACAGAGAATCTGCCTGTATAGGATCACAATTGGTATTTGTTGGCATAACACCAATTAGTTCAGGAAAGTAAGGATAAATAAAGTAACCATAACTGAGAATTTGCTAAAAGTGTGAATTTTCATATATGCTATAGTATGTAGATAGAGGTGCAAAGTAACCAAACCTAGCCATGCTCAAACTTGGTTTCATCTCAATCAAACTTCCAAAAGCTCAGTTCAATTTTTTGTTGAGCACCAAAACTAGAAGAATTATATGATATGGACACAGTAAATGCCTATTTCTTAGAGCACAAAATTCAGGGGAGAGGAATGATTGAATACAAGGCTAGAGACTTCAAACTCCTCTTTTCTTTTTTCTTTTACCACAAATATCTTTTTCCCCTTATCCAAATTTTCTTGGTCAACTATCTAATTATCATCATTAATTTATTTCATTCTAACAAGCCATACTAGGCACAAGACATACCATCACAGTAATCTTACAGTTTACTTCAACAAGAGACCTTGCCAAAAAAATAATGCTTTAGAAGATGCAAACTTATTGCTAATTAACTTTGATAAACTTTTAATTAGAAAAATGAACAAAAGGTCCAAAAAAAATAACGAATATAAATGTTACATATAAGAGACTAGTAGTAGTTAAGAAGGGAGTTGTATTTTGTTTAGATATCTGGAAGTAGTTACAGATCTGTTAGTGGAGAAGGAGATTGGCGGGAACAGTTAATTCTAGGTAGTTTTTGGAAGAAACTGGCCTATAAAAGAGCTGGAATAGCTCCAGGGTTGTTATTCTTAAATTCTAATCAATAAAGATCTATTTTCTCTCTCTCTATTCCTCCCTCTCTTCTTTTCTCTATTCTTCTATTCCGACGCCCCTTCTCTCTCTATTTCCTCTCAATTTATATTTTTTCTGTGATGAAGAATCTGGTTACATAACCATAAACCATCTATAACAGAAGTCCAATCCATTCATAAATGTCATTGACCCAGCCTCACCAATATAGTTCATTTGTTGAGTGAGAAATTTGACTTGGAATATGTTTCTTTAACTTCACAAATGAATGCATAAGAGCTTTTACCGGGCTCAATCACCACTTATTTACTAAGTACACTAGCTTGCTAGCATCATACATGTATGGTTAGGTATAGGAAACGAAGGTTCAATATCCTATTCTGGTATTATTAGATTTAGAGACAGTCACACCTGGATGTATTTCACTGAGTCTTTCTCAAATGTCTCATATGTTTGTGCCTCTAGATTGTCCATGAGCGGCTGAATGAGAACAACAAAACCAAACAAATAGCTAATCAATTATAGCTTGAGAATAAAGATCATATCAGATTAGTGCAAGTCACAGAATAACTTACTTGCAATGGAGACTGTAGAAAATCCCTGTATCCAAGCTGGCATGAGAGACTAAAAGGATTCAAAAGAAGTAAAGAGTAAAAAAAGAAAAAAGATTTAAAAAATGTAACCATGTTATGCTAGGTGTCCACATTAGAAAGAGAGAGAGAGAAACAACCTCAAAACGTTCTTGCTCGGGAAGGGGATCCATTTTTTGAAAGAGGTAACCTACATAGTCCAAGTATGACCTCAAGGGATGCCTCTGCACACCTACAAACACAACAATGTACGAACCCCAATTAACAAAAGAAATATATGTAACATGCAGGCAGTATAAACACAGACACAATGGAAAATCTGAATCATAATTGAACGGAAGTATAGTCTCTTTAACAAGACAAAACCAATAGGAACTTACTTTTTTCAACATTATTATCGAAATTATTAGCAACCAAATTTGAGCTTGCCCCTGGACTGCTGTGTACAGATTTTCCACCAATGACAATCTGGAAAGACATTTTGAAGTACCTAGATTAGCCAATTTGCATCCAGCAATTAAAATTTTGCATTGTGATAGGAAATCAAGCATAATATCAAAATGTATTGGAGACAATGCCTCAGGAAGTTCTCAAGGAAAAGTTGCTCCTATGCGACAAGTGTAGCACATGTGAGTTTAAAAATTCACATGAAAAATAGTCAAGAAAGATGAGAATTCACATACCTGTATGGAATGGTTAAAAAACATAGTAACAAGCTTTTGGTGACGCTTAGAGAGGCAAGGATAACCCCGTGCATTTGTTAGGAAAGACTGGTGAAATCAGAATGTCTTCATTTAAAACCAGGAAACCAGAAACAAATGGCAATTCTTTTATTCCATAAATAATATACCACTGAAACGCAGGATTATACACTCACATCAGTATGTATTATGGCTGCTCTAACAGATTCTCCAAACCAACGGATTAGTGAGTTCACTGATGGCAAGGAACTCCTGAAGAATAAGCACGTATCAAAATTCCACTATAGCAGAGACAATATGATGGAAAAAAAAATTTATTGATTAGCGTGCTGCTTACAAAACATCAAGTGCAATGGCTAACTGACTGTGATGTTCACACAGAAGACGAAATGAATTCCATAGTTCCCAAGAATCAATCTGCATGGCAAAGAAAAAAAAAAAGTGAATTTCATAGTTGATAGTCCTCATGAATGCTAATCCCCACAGTTCAGCATGTTTCAAAGATCATAAGGCCCAAAGCCAACCATTCCACAGCAACAACATAATCCAGACAGAGCGATATTGTATTACATGCTATATATGGCTTAGATCATGCCCGTTTCACAAACAGGGGAAGGAAGGGAAGCCAACACATTATTTCATTTAAAAACACATTCACTTCGTACTTTGGCTTATAATAAATGTCAATCCTACTACTGAAAGATGTAAATGAAATTGGGAATTCTCACCAAATTACTTGAGTTTACATCCATAGAATCCTGTTCAGTCTTCATCAGTGGAATCCTAAGCCACAACTTTAACAAGGAAGGAATATAAGAATAGAGACAATAATGAGGGAGATAGAATTTAACAACCACCACCCCCAAAAGAGGAGAGGGAAGGGGGGGGGGGGGGGGCGCGCGGGGTTGGTGGGGGGAGAGAGAGAGAGAATAGGAAGCAACCTGCATAGTGTTCAAGCCCTGTAAAATCTGATTCACACATCTAGCATAATTAGCACAGGATGCACCCTTAGGACAAGGTAGAAGGCATGCCTGCAGCAGAGACTCAGAAACTTAACACCACAGATGCTTCAAAGGACTTTCCTTCAAAAGCCATATCTAAGAGCACCAGAAAATATTAAATCATGCAACCATAAATGTCGGCCATGCCAATGATGCATGATGAAGATGTATGTTTCATGTTTCCAGAGTGACTTGGGAAATTATCAAAAATCCACACTACTAGTTTTCTATAGGATGGGTAAAAGTAGGAAATAAAGTACACAACAGGTGTATTGCCATGCATGGTTTTAAATAGCAGCCGTTACTTAACATAACGATCATTATTTACAGGTTCTTATAGGGACTGTTACCTGTTAGGCCACTATTTAAAGGCATATCTTGATTTGCACCACTGTTACGTAATGATAGTGGCCGTTATTTACTGTTAAGTAACGGTAACGGCCGTTAGCCCAATAATACTTTCTAATTTGAACTATTTTTTAGAATTAATTTTACTAAAATACATTATTAATTACAAAATAACATTTAATTTAATGTATTTATGCTTATTATATAATTGTATATCTTAATTTTACTTGTATCTACCAATATCTACTCATTTCATAAACTTGGCAAATTTTCCAAAAAAATTTGCATAGCACTAGGCCATTACCATTATGTTACGGCCGTTACAAGCTTGTTTCCATTACCCACGACCGTGATTTAAAACCATAATGCCACGGCACATCAAGCATCTGGCTATGTGTATGAACATGCTTTATAGACCAGGAAAACATTGGTTTTTTTTTTATCTTTATCAATAATGAATAAAGAAAGGAGTATATCATTTTTCATATTGCTTCATTCAATATTTTTCTGCAAAGTAAATTCTGTTGTATATGAAACCATTAACCTTATTGAGAGTCTGGATTCGGAACTATTATATGTCCAAGGTCCAATATTGGAATAATTTTAGATGTTACATTATCACTTTCACTTCTAGCAAGCTTCCAAAAGCAAAGATGCAGGGTGCCTTGTCCAAATAAGCAATTTCAGGTTTCGCAATACCTGTAAGGAAAGATGATTAGCCCATGCTATTTCTTGCTTCAGAGTAGTTTCAGAATCCATCCGAAGGGTTTCATCTGCTGAATCCAAGTCAATCCATGAACTAATTTTTCCTGAAAACAAAATCCAGAATACAATATGAGAGAAAATTACTAGGGAGTCCAATGCCTACAAAGTCGCCCATAAGTAAACAGATTACCTTAAGAACTAAGACGGGAAAACCAGTAAAGGAATCAAAGAGTAAGAATGTCATACAGATGATTTATGTAATGCATCATTGCCAAAAAATTCAACCCATATGTGTCATAATTGAATGAGAAGGCAGTAAGTTGTAATAAATATACCGTCGGATTAAACAAATTAAGTGATATTCAGAACAATAATGAGATCCTTACAGCAATAAATGCATAATTTATATGACCACAGCCTGCAATCCATCAATCCAGCTTAGGCTTCCCATAGTAAGGGTTCATTATATTACTGAACATCGAGATTTGTTATTGTAAACACATGGTACTCTCAAATAAACAAACAAAAGACCACTGTAGATCTAGGTTGATTGATTCTCATACCAGAGGATTAATTCAAAAAGTATTTTTCTTTTTTTTTGCAGTAACAACTAACAAATGAAATATGTGCGCTGTTGAAGAAATCGATTGCGAAAATATTTTATATTTTTCACAACTAAATTCCGAGAAGGTTTAATATATCATTAGGCTGTGGGAGACCATATTAGAACCAAAAAGAAAATCTAACTGAAATTTCACTAATATGACATACTTTCTAGTTAGAATAGCTTCTCATGTCCATAAGTCACATGAAATTCGTTAAGGTAAGGAAGAGCAATCAATATTGACTTCAGATTCTCTTCAGGAATGGCATAACATATCTCATAAAGAAACTTGACATATTTGTTAATCTCTCAAATACCCATATAGAAGAGACAGATATATCAAACTTCAAAAGTCAAGGTACACATAAAACTTCAGAATTAAATGGTTCAATGCATCTATCAACGATGACACTACAACTTTAAAACCACTATATTTCCCCAATCCATTCAAATTTATCTTCATAAAGTATAATGTTATTTAGTTATACCATTGCTTTATGAAAGTTCAGAACTAATTTGAAGCAACATTGAGCAAACTTTCCAGTACTAAAATCAATAGAACTGCCATATACTCCAGTAAATAATAAGGAAACAAGGGAGAGAAGACTAAAACATCTGATCTAGCCACAAAAACTGCCAATTTGATCATGACGTGGCATGCTTAAGTCACAGATGTGATCCACAATAGTTCATACCCACAACATGACTGCTCCACTGGGAGGGGCTCAAAACTAAGTCTGACCCAGAAAAAGGTAGAACACACAATCCACCACCATCTTTTTCCATCAAGCTCGGTCTATAAGTGGGATCCATCTGTATCATGAAGTTATATAGGAATCAGCTTCAACATATATGAATATTGTGCTTTTTCTTAGGCAGAATCTTGATAGTGCTGCAAGCTGTATGCAACTATGTATTTTGATAAAATGGTTGAAAAACACCTAGGTACAACCATAGAAAATGGTTTCCTTTATATCGGTTGTTCATTGTTTATGACATTATGACACAGAAAGAGAGTAATGAACTATAAAATTAACTCAACAGCAGCTACCTCTCAATTACACAGTATAAAATGTTGTTGGAAGTGGCAGCCTATCAGTGAAAACAATCATGTCATATGGAAAAAGGCCACAGCCCACCACCACAACATTTTTGCAGGTAAGCCTACTACTATTTACACAAATGCAACTATAAGCTAATATTTGAATAACTAACTAGTGAACGGATTTGAAATATAACAATTGTCACAGATGAATTCTATAACCAACAAGTTGAGAACACAAAGACCAAATCCTCAGGAATCTAAAAGAAATGCAACATGGAAATACAATTTTGAGAATTACTAATATAATGGACAATTATATTGATGAAAATAGACGCAAGTCCAATAGCGTTTTAGCAAATGAACAAGGGAATAACTGAAAATAAATAAAAAAACAAATGCAGCTGATACATTGAATAAATATCAATATGTGTGGGTGACTAACTGGCCACCATCAAAGTATAATACTATACATATAAATAAGTAACTTCAATAGAAAACGAACCAGAGGAGCAACGACAAAATCAAAACCACCCGAGGAGATATTGAAAGTGAGAAGCTGAGGCATGTCCTCGCTGAAATCTGTTTCCACACCACAGTATCGAGATTCGCTCTTTTCCCATCCCAACTTATCCCCTAGAGGCATTTTTCTCACTTTTTCTTCTTCTTGGTGCTCTGCTGCTTTCTAGGGTTACTAGAAGTAACCTTACTTGAGTTTCTAATGTTGAAAGGGAAAAAACCAAAAATAAAAAGGGGCAAACTGTTAGCAAAAGGTTGCTTAAGTGGCTGCAGAAGGCAACAGATAGGGTACCCGAATCTGAAACAATCTCTAAAAAATTATGTCTCAAAACTGTTAAAAAATAAATTATAATCACAATACAACACACACAATCTCATGAAAGAAATTTATAAAACACAACAAGTCTAGATACAGTTACCTTCTAATTCAAAAGTTGAAGAAGGTTTTCATAACTAAAACTAAATAAACACTACCCACCATTTCTAATTCAAAAGCTCAACAAGGTCTTCATAAGCACAACTAAGAATTTAAAGACTATGAGTTTAGAGCGGAAGAAACAAAGAGTAGATATTGGAAATGAAATTTACAAAATAAAAGATCAATAAAATTAACTATGCTTTCTATAATTTTTAAGATTCATGTTCAAAACTCCATAAATGTTAGTCCTTTTCTTCTCTATCTATACTTGTGGCAAATTATAACCAAGCTTCCTGGCTCAAAAATCATGAAGGACAATGGAATTGAAATCAGTCCCTTAATTAAGAACTGTAACAAAGATTAATTTATAAATCAGTCCCTCATGCATCAGCTTCCTCACTATTTCATCTGAAATCACAAAAAGAATAATAGATACCTTGATGGTTAGTGAAGAGAAAGGTGAACGGCAGCAGCAAATCAGCAATGGAGAGGTGAACGATGGCTTGAGCTGCTGTGAGGGAGAAAGGCGAACGGCGGCTTCAAATGGCTATAGCTACTGCGAGAGACAAAGAAAGCTTCCAATGTTGATGGATAGTGAAGGAGAAACGGCAGTGACAGTATGCTGAGGTTTTAGGTCTGAGGTTTTAGGGTTTAGGTTGTACAAGTGAATTTGGCTGCAATCGTTGCCGCGGAATTGCAAGTCATTCTATCCTTTTTTTTTTTTTTACCGTGATTAACAATAAAGTTATTATTTTTTTAATGATAAAAAAAATAATATAATTATTTTCAAAATCATTGTTGATATAATTTTAATATATAAATAAAATATAAATAATGTTACAATATAAACAAAGTGATTTAAAATTATTTTAATAAAAAATAATAATTAGTAAAAATGTAATAATTAATTAGTTAAATAATTTACTTAAATAATCAAATTAATATAAAAAAATAAAATAAAAAACTAAATGATTATATAAATTATACTTAAGTGTTTGGAAAGTTAAAATAAATTGAACTTAAATTGTATGGATTGATAAATGAGTTAATATTTTTATTTTTATAAAAAAAATAAATAATTAAAAAATTAATGAAATAATTTTAATTTTAAAATCAAAATATTTAGAGTTTAAATTATATATAAAATATTTTATGTACTTTTGATCGAATGAAAAAAAAAAAAAGTTAAAATATCAATTCAAAAATTTTGTTATAACTTAATTTCTTAAATCAAATCTGTTGATTGGTTAAAATCTAGTTAAACCGATAAATCAAGACAGAAATCAAATTGGCAATTGCAGCTTACAGACCTCATACGCTATTTGAGTTTTAAAAAAAAAATCTCGGCCAATGTTACTGTGAACTTGGAATTTCATTTTAATATATGTTAGCATAAAACCCTCGTGCTATTCAGAAAATATAAATTAAATGAAACAAAAAAATTTATTTAAAAATATAAAAAATAAATAAAACAATAAATCTTATTTTTATTGATTGCGTTAGTAAAGTTTTTTTTTATATATTTCATATATATGCAATATTGGATTTTTTAAAGTAAAAGTACTAATAATTCCAACACAAAATAAAAAAAAACTAATAAATATGAGTATAAAACAATTTTAAATTTTATATATCAACATGATATATTTATTTTTTGACAGTTGTATATATTTCCAAAATAAAAAAAAAAAGTAACGAAGGAATATAATATACATAAATAAATATTAACAAATAAATAAATATCTCATAACATATTTGAAATTAGTGAGAATTATCTAAAAATTTTATTAATAATATTAATGATTATACTGTTTAATAAGGATAAATATTTTTTTTGTGTAAATTGAGCATTTAAGTATCTTCGCTTATTATTTTTTCTTATTTTTTTCAAAAATTATGAAAAAAATATTACATGCTAAGAAATAATAATAAAAAAATAATTACAAATTTTAATAATTACCATAGGCAAAGTTTCTTGGCCAATAATTCATCCGAAATTAATTACGCTTGTACTTCTATTTCAATTGTCGATGGTTCAACACTATTCAGCTCCTCTCAATTTTGATGTTGAAGAACTCGCTTGATCTTCATTCACAGAAAAAGAACAAAGTGATTTTTAGGCTACAATCAAAGAATTTCCAGTAATAAAATTGCGCACAAAATGATGTGTAAATGCAATAAAAGAAGGGCTAGGTGATCGAACAAGCCTCATTAAAATGTGTAAAACTTTGAATAATAAATCATATGGATATGCTACTTTATTACTCAAAACAGCTTGAAATACCTTTTAAACTCTATAAATTCGTGTCTTTGAGAGGAGGAAATAATATTAATCCATAGAATTAGATATCAAGCTGCTTGCAAATGCTTTTACTGTGAGAGTATTTGGTTTGATTATTTATTTTTAATTTTTAATTTAAAATATATCTTTTAATTTATAATTTAATTTAAAAATAAATAATTAATTATTTAATAAAATTATTTAAAATTAACTTTTAAATAATTTAAATATTTAATTGAAAGGCGTTATGAGTAACTTAATTTATCAAAATGATAAAAAAAAAAGATATATCATTAAGTATTGTATTATGATTATTAAAATAAGAATATTATTGATATTTTAAAAAATTATTAGATAATATTATTTTTTAATTTGTCAAAATATAGTTTTAGAATAAGTAAATAAATCGTAAGTAAGATATTTTTAACTTTTAATTTATTTTAAATAATTTTTTAATTTATAAGTTAAATCAAGTACTAACTTATAATTTTTAACTTGAAAATAGATTTTACTAACTTGTAAGTCAAATTAAATATTCTCTAAATTAATAATTAAACACTAAAAATAACAAAAGATGTTTCGCCTACTTATACATTAAAAAATCAAAGAAAAATATTTTGTTTATAATATTAATTCAAAAAGAAAAAGTAAAAAATTTAAAAAATAACTAATCATGAAAATAGGGAATTCTATAAGTATACCGCATTTATTGCACCAAAATTTATCATCATAACTCTTAATGCTGCTTCTGCATTGTGACCACACTATACATAACCATCCGGATCGATTTCCTTAATTACAACCTTTTATGCAAACTTTGTTTTCTGATAAATATATTAAATTTATTTATCAGATAAAAACTATAATTTTCCTAGTAAGATACCTTTATATTTAAATTAAAATTAAAATAGAAAAAACTTATCTGTATGTCAAGTTGAATCACATTAAAAAATAGACTTCCTATTTACATGTATCTCTAATTCAAATAATTAATAGATTTTACAACTATCTAATTAATTACTTTTTATTTTATGCAATAATGATTAAATTATGCAAATAACTAAAATAAAATATTATTATAAAGCAAAAGTATCTAAATTTAAAAAATTAAGAGGAATAAAATAGAAAAAATATTATAAACTAAATAAATTAAGACAATATAGTTTTGATGACAGTGAAATTTGAATTTTAATCCTTTTAAATTCTCTCTCTTAATATCTCTCCCTCGATTTTTATCTATTTGAAATCTTATAATTTTTCAACTTCAATTTACTCGATTCATGGTGTTGCTGCAAATAATTTAAAATAGCTAGCTGAAGAATTCGTTGCTTCATTCTCATTAATGACCTTTATTAATTAAAACAGTGTTTGGTGGGATGACACTATAAAAAATAATCAATTTTGCAATCGATTTTTGCAATTAACTATTATTAATAACTAATTTTATAGTCGATTTGAGATTTTGATTTTTTTTAGTAAAATAGTTAATTTTTAAAAATTTAGCAATTGATTCAAAAATTGGCTGTTAATAGCAACCGATTTATAATTGGTTACTAAAATCGATTGTTAATCGATATTAAAAAAAAACCTTAAATATACGATTTAAAATCGATTATTATTAACAATCAATTTTAATTGCTAAAATCTGTTACTAATAGCAATTGATTTTAAAATCGGTTGCTAAATTAAAGAATTATTTTAATTGGCTCTAAAGTTAGTAATCGATTGCAAATCGATAGTTAAAATTAGTTGTTATTTGTTGTAACACTTCAAATTTTTAAATAATTATTTTATGCGTAACTATATGATTTTTTACTGTTTTAAAGGGCTCAGGAGGGGCCATATGACGTTGATGAGATGTGATTGTGGGAATTTGATATTTAAAAGTATTATTTGGATCTTTTTGTAGGTTGAGTAGGTTCTAGGTATAGGAAAAACTCTGTCAAATTTTTGACAAAACTTAATATTGTCCCTTGATTTTTTAAAATTTTATTTTAAGTAAATATTGATAAAATTTTTGATATAATGTTCAAGTGAGCCGGGTCAGCCTTCCTTCTCCGTCCAACCACCGCAGTGACTTCCTGTTAATTAGTGAGTAGCTATTGATTTTATTTATAATTTTAATATTATTATTATTATATGTCACAGCATGCCCATGCATCACTTATAAATATATGTATTAGCTACTAGAGACACACTTTGTGTTGCATTTTTACTTGATGGTTGGATGTGAGTATCGCGTTAGAGTAATTTGGAGCTGTGTGCATGTGTCGACGTGCGTGTGGTGTATTGGTGGTAGATATGGGTAGGATGGGTAAATCGGCTTGAGCTAGTCTCGCTTGGGGTCCGGTCTTTTTGTGATAAGTCAGGGTGAGTATAGTTTTGAGTTGATCTCGCTGACCCCCGCACTTGGATTATAAGAGAAAGTCTTGCTCGAATTGATCTCACTGGCAGGCCTTAGATTAAGAAGGTTGTATAGAGGATCAACTCCCATATTATATTTATACTGGTGTGACACACGGGTGTGTGAGTGCTCCATATTATTCTTTGTGCGAGTATTTTTGAAATTGTTTGAAATTGTTAATAAATGCTGCATTTTATCCTTAAGGATGTATTAGTACTAGATAGTTATAAAAATTACATGTAAAATCAATATCTTATTCTATGAGTTGAACACTCACTCCTGTTCACTTTATTTTTCCAGGTTACAGGAGAGCTTTTCTTGTGATTGACCTGTTTCCTTGTTCGCAGTTCCATTGGTGCATTGTCTATAATTATTGTCATTGATCTAAAATCTAGAACTTCGCATGTGTTAGTGACATTTTATTTAACTGGGTCTATAACTTAGGGAAATTGTTAGGGTAAGTGAGAAGTGACAATGCTGGAATTCCTGAATTCCAACAAATGTGCCTTATGATACTAGTTGCAATACTTAGTGAAATTCTAGAAAACAAGGAAAGAGCAGGGTTTAGTACCCTGGATGAAATTCTGGAAAATAAGGAAAAAGCAGGGTTTAGTACCCTGAAATAGCACTTAGTAATTTAACTATAAATAGAGCCACAAAACTTTAAATTGAATGATTCAAAAAGGAAATTAAAGTTAAAATATAAAAGAACAATTTCCATGAAGGAAGTATGGCTAAAAGGATATTGCATCTTGGCCAAATTGCTAGGGAAAATTAAAACAACAATTTTGGAAATTCTTGAAACCTTCACAAATGACTTGAAATGCAATATATACTTAACATAAATGATTTGTTAAACACGTGTAGCACATGAATATGTGATTGGGACTTATGTTCCCACTATGAATAGTGTACTAATGCTACGAAGCATGAATAACACAGGTGATAAAATATTAAGATTTATGAACACATAATGATACAAATTGCCCTTATATGCCTAGACATTAGTGTATGTGTTAGATCGATTGGCATGCCAATTAGAGACCACAGATGCAGTACTGCCCATGGTTTTCGAGCCTACTTCATGGATGATCATTGATAGACAATGTATGTTTGATATGGTTATTTTTTTGGCTTTATGTCTGCCCGCTGGCTTTATGCCTGGCATGTTTTACTGGCTTTTATGCTTGCCTGCTAGCTTTATGCCTGACAGATATATACCTGATAGGCACATAGGGTATCTAACTAATATACTCCCATGTATCCAATCTTAACAGTCTGTTATAGGTTACTTGGGCATTGAAAAGTACTAAGCAGATTGAATGTTAAGCAAATGAATGGAAAAGTTCCCTATGAACTAAATTGTTCCTAAAGATAGCCAAAAATTTGAAATGACTCATAATTAATGAAAATGTATTTCTTTGATGACACTACACACAGGAAACATTTATTTTTTATTATTTAATTTATTTTCACTTTATTATTGCACCACTAAGTAATATACTTAGAGCGATAGATTTTTCACTCGCTTAGGTACTGGAGATAAAGCCTAGTAGATAGAGGATTGGGAATTGGACTACAGATCTGCACTAGAGTCGGTGTTATCTCAACAGAGTATTTTTGGTAGGGCCCATAAGTTATAGAAAATTTTTGTCATTGTATATTGTACTTAATTATTAAGTTTGTAATGTAAATTCTTAATTTGTATAATAATTATGTACATTATGTAGATTAATAAATTTTGTAAATTTAATGTATGAAATGAGTTGTAAATTTGATATGTAATATTTTGGAAATGTTATGGATGAAGATGATACATGATTTGAAATTGTTAAAAATTTATTATTGGAAATTAACGTAGATATGGTTTTGTTTAAATAGGAAATTGATTTTAATAGGTCAAATGTTAATAAAACAGGGGAAACTCTGTCAGTTTCTCCATAAAAATATGGTAATTTAGAATATAATGACATCAAAACTAACAATGAATAAGACAAGATAAGATAAGGTGTTCCGGCACAAAATGTAGCATTCTTTGCTCGACTACACTGTATGTCGCAAGGTGTTTTGTGATCGCCTGGACGAACACTCACCGAAGTAGAAAAGAGTGAGGAGTCACCACTTTAATTTTGAGGGAAATTAAAGAAAATCATTCATGAAAATAAATTTAAATGAACCACTTCGAAAACAGAGATTCTAGGTTCGGGGTCCATATACGGGCGATGAAGGTATTAGGCACCCTGCCTCATCCCTCAATGAGGGTAAACAGATATAATCTTATGCTCTTTCATGAATTAAAAGAGTAATTAGGAGGTTGGGACAATAATGATGTTAATCGTTTGTGCAAAATAAAGGAATGTTTGATATTTCACTCATTTTGGGTTACCCAGGAACACAAGTTCATGAGATGGCCCTTTGGTGAGTAAGTGTTTGAGTGAATTTGTCTTGTGTGTTAGGGTCATGTCATTTAGTTTGAATTTTGTTAAGAGAGCTTGGGCAGGGAATTTCTCCCGATCTCTAGATATATATTTATTAAGGGTTGGGAGATTTCGGATAAGAACTCTCCTCCGATCTCCCTGTTTTAATTTAAGCGAGAATCAGGTAAGAACTCTCCCCCGATCTCTTTTGGTTTAAATTTTGGTGAAGGATCTCGGATAAGAACTCTCCTCCGATCTTCGCGTTTTATTTGAATGAGGATCGGGTAAGAACTCTCCCCCGACCTCTTAAAGTATTCAGTTTAAGGTTTAGCATGAGGAATCTCGGATAAGAACTCTCTTCCGATCCCCTTAAGTATTTTAATTTAGGTTTTTAATGAAGGATCTTGGATAATAACTCTCCTCCGATCTCCTGTGTTTTTTTTTTGAATAAGGATCGAGTAAGAACTCTCCCCCGACCTCTTAAAATCTAATTACGATCGTATATTGTAAGAACCATAGATTAAGGGTTTTGGCACTTGAAGACGCCAGGAACCCGAGCAAGGCTTTTCTTAACCCATTGATGATTATGTAACTAGAGAGGGGATACCAGACTGAATTTTTACCGATCTCCTTTGTGATCGCCTTACCAGTACTCTTTGGTAGGCAATGTCCGATCTCTTTCGTTTACTAGTCTGGGATCCGATCTTATCTCGATCCCCACTATACCAGGTTATCTCCTGAACTCATTTAGTAGTTCGACTTCATAACTTTTTCCTCCGCTTAATTATCCCAAACTTTTATTATTTTTATTGATTTAAAGAAACTCTCGTGTTAAGATACAGCTACCAATATTTTATTAAACTACCTACACGTTACCCGCAACTACAACACCTATATTTGAAGGTAGTTAAGGCTAAGAACAAACAAATAATATGAACTGATGAATAAAAGATAAACTCAAGAGAATAACTATCTACATGGGGCTCTTTAGCATAACATAAATTTGATGAAAATTACGAGCATGAAAACAAAGAAAATAAAAAGCGAGCACTTGATAAAGCAATGGTCTAGACACTTACCTGTGGGGGATTGAGTCTATTGAACTAACTGTGGAGCCACAAATATTGTAGAGCTACAAGCTAATAGTCTAGGGACAAATGCTTACTTTGAAATAACAAGTACCAAGTTAGAATGTAGTTGAGCTGAAGTAACGGTAACCGAGTTGGAATGAGATTAAGCTTGGAGAATAAAATGTTGATATTAAGGTGATGAAGACAAAACTGAATTGAGAAATGGTATCGTAGAGGAATGAACTAACTGAAAATGAAGAGTTTTAGGGTCCAACACTCGTTCAAAGGAGATACTTAAGAAAATTGGCATGAAGATAGTGTTCATCAGATCCATAAAAGTAGCTGGAGCATTAGTTAATCCGAATGGCATAACCAAAAACTCATAATGGCCATAACGGGTTCTGAAGGCAGTTTTAGGAATATTCTGCTCTTATACTTTCAGCTGATAATAACCTGATCTCAGGTCAATTTTGGAGAACACAGCTGCACTCCTCAACTGATCAAACAAGTCATCAATGTGGGATAATGGATATCTATTCTTTATTGCCACCTTATTCAACTGCCGGTAGTCAATACATAAGCGGAGAGTGCCATCATTCTTCTTAACAACCAGCACTGGCGCTCCCCAAGGTGACACACTAGGGCAGATAAAGCCCTTGTCAAGCAATTCTTGCAACTGCACTTTCAACTCTTTCAATTCTGCAGGTGCCATTCTATATGGCGTTATGAAGATTGGGTCCACACCAGGCATAACATCAATTTCAAACTGCACCTCTCTTTCTGGAGGTAATTATGGCAATTCATCAGGAAACACATCTAGAAAATCACATACAGTAGGGATGTCTCTTAGTGTTGGACTCCCCACTTGGGTGTCTATCACATGTGCCAAGTATGTTTCATACCCCTTTCTGATCATCCTTCTGGCTAGTGCAGCCGAAATGATGTTTGATGGCAGTAAATGCCTCTCCTCATGTATTACCACATCACCGTACAGAGGGAGACCAAAAGTGACTGTCTTCAGTCTACAGTCAATCATGGCGTGATACCTTGCTAACCAATCCATGCCCAAGATGATATCATACTCTCTGAAGGGCATTTCAATCAAGTCTGACAGGAAAACATGTCCTTGGATCACCAAAGGACAGTCTCTATAAATTCTATTGACTCGGACCTCTTGTCCTAACGGACTAGTTACTAGCACTTCAAAACCCATTTGCACACATGGAACAGTAAGTGAACTGGCTATGCTAGCACTAACATATGAATGGGTTGAACCCGGATCAAACAACACAAATACATCTTGCTCAGAGATAGAGAATGTACCGGCTACAACATCAGAAGTCTCAGCCTCTTCTCGCTGTCTCATTGAATAAACCCTGACTGAAGCACTCCCTTGTGCCGATCGACCAATCGTGCTCGATCACAAGCGGTGCCTCTACCTCTGCCTCTTCCTCTGCCAACTGACTGTGAACCTCTGGGAGCAGGACTCTGAATAGATCCCTCGGTAGTAGTAGGAGCTGGACCATATCTTGGAGACGGAGCACTAGTACAGTCTCTTGCTAAATGACCCTTGCCTCTGCAGTTAAAGCAGGCTCCAATGGCCCAATAACACTCCCCCCCATGAATCTTGCCACAAGTCTCACAGGGGTGGGCAGAATGTGAACCCCTGCTCGACTGCTGACCAGACCTAGGGGGTCTCTATCAGGAAAATCTGCCCCTACCAAATCTTCTACCTTGACCCCTGCTAGGTCCATTAAACTTCTTTTTCTTTCCAGAGGTACCACCAGAACTCGGCCCTACTGACTTTTCCCCTTATCTTTTTCTGATTTCTCAACTTTCTCTGATTTTTCTTTCACTGGGGTTGCTTTTGATTCAATTCTCTCCAGCTTAAGTGCTTGAGACATAAGTTCTGAAAAATTGCTGTGTCTGAATCCCACAACTTGCATCCTTATACTGGGCTTCAAACCCGTCTCAAATCTCTTGCACCTTGCCTTGCTGGTAGTAAGGAGACTCCCTGCATAGTGACTTAAGCGGGAGAACTCCCTCTCATACTTTGCCATCGATCTATTCCCTTGTTTTAAACTTAAAAATTCTTGCAGTTTCTGATCAACATATGCATCTGGGATGTATTTCTATCTAAATTGTCACGACCCAACCTATGGGCCGGACCGGCACTAGGACCTGGGCCAGCCTAAAGCCCCCGAGGACCGTAGTAAGCCTTAACTATTCATTTACCCAACTCTAAGGCCCATTTGGGCCCAATATCAAGAAAACAAACGGACAGAGTCCGGCCATAAAATGGACTTTCCAACTGGGAGTTTTCGACTCACCCGACCTGTAAACATAATAAATACTCAATTGGGGAGCTCAGCTCACCCTCCACATACTCATATCCTCATAAAAATAAATGGGAGCTCAGCTCCCTCATCCAATCCATCAAACATGCATATCATTACACGTTTACAGGTCCAACATGATAATAATATTACAGACCATAATCAAATAAATACTTCTAACACATGCGGAAATTCTAGGAGTAAATAAAATTACACAAATATCGATAAACAACCTGCAAAGGAGAAAAGCAGGTTAACCAAAATAAAATCCTCCTGTAGCCTGAAAAAAATATTGAACAGGAGTGAGCGTTCGACTCAGAGAGTAAAATATCAATTTTAACCATAATCTCTATAACTATCTAAAACTAATGCACCCTGTAGAGTGAAATGCAACATCAACAACATTTTCACATCATAACATCAAAAAGGTAATTTGGAACACTCACGCACCCTGTAGCATCAATCATAACATATGGGAGCTGATCCTATCTGACTCTCTTAAATCCAACTCGGTGCTGAAGAACTCAAGCCGGACTTTCGCTTAATAAACCAAATCGAGGGTCCCAGCGAAGAACTCAAGCCGTGACTACCCCTCGAAGGATCGGGTCCCAGCGAAGAACTCAAGCCGTGACTACCCGTCCTATCCATAGTCCACACCACATCACACGCACGCCAACACACGCACACTGCTCCAAATTACCACAACAACATCCATGGCACTTTAACAGTTATCAATGCAACATAAATCGTGCCTAGAGTTTAACTACATAAATATATGCATATAAGTGATGCATGGGCATGCTTGAACATATAATAATAGTGAAATTACAATTAAAATTAATATTTTACTCACAGACTTGACGACAATCACTGTGGCGGCTGGGCGGAGGAAGAAGGCTGTCCCGGCTCACCTGATAATTTTATTACAATCAGTTAATAAATTTGACTCAATACAACAAAGAAAAAGACCAATACGTCCTAAGTCGTGCCGAAAATCCGGCAGAGTCTCCCCTATACCTAGGACCTACCCAACCTGCAAAAGGGCTCAAAACACACTTTTATATTCACAATCCATATGTCCACAACTCAATCACATCACACAGTCCCTCCTGGGCCCACCAAATCAATCATCCATCACAATATGTAAAATTTCAATTTAGTCCTTATAATTGATCATTTTTGCAAAAACTGCTCAAATAAGCTCTAAAAATTATAAAACTCTGCCCCGCGGTCCTTAGAAATATTACTAAGCTATTGCAAAAAGAATCGTAATTTTCTAAGCTACCACGAATATTTTATGGATTTAAGCACTAGAAAATTATGAAAAAGCAAGGTTCGGGTTTACCTTTGCCGATTCTGACTTCGGGAATGCGCTCGGGATGCATGACAATGGTAGGGTAGCCAAAACCTCGATCCAATTCGGAGACTTTTCTAGTAGCTGGTCTGTCTGGCCGGAAATTCATAGATCCGGACAACTGTCGAATTTCCACGAATTGAGGATACCTACACGAAGCCCAATAATAATATATAAAAAAAATCAGGGGTGTTACATAAATTCTCTGATGAAGTCATCCCAGGTTAGCACTGGTGGTTCAGCCAAGCTGTGGGGGATGGTCTTCCACCAATCATACGCATCCCCTTGCAGTAAAGACACAGAGTATTCAAACTTCAATTCATCTTGGCAGTGCAGCTTCTTAAATACTCTGTCCATTCTTTTAAGCCATTGCTCTGCCTCTAAAGGGTCCACTGTACCCTTAAATTCTGCAGCCCCATACTTCAGTAATTTATCATACTGTCTGGATGGAGGCTGTGGTTGTGCCACAGGTGTCTGGGGTGAAGCTTGAGCAGGCATACCCCCAGCCATTTGTTGAGACATTGCAGCCATCTGCTATGTGAACTGTGCAGGAAACTGCGGCATTTGCGGGGCTAGTGCTACAGATCCACTAACATTCTGCAAAGCTGGAGCTTCCTCTTATGCCTCAGCTTCAACAGACTGCTCAACTGAGTGATCCCCTTCTTCCATTTCAGTCTGAAGTTAGGGTATTTCCAGAATAAGTAACATAAGGAGATTTCCCTCCGTTAGTTCATATTCATGATGTAATGCACTGTATGTAACAAATATGGACATTGAGCAGTTGTACTTAACAAAGAAGAGATACAAATTCTCAAGTTAAAACATACTTAAAAAATTTTGCTCTGATACCACTCAAACATGTCACACCTTACCCCTTTGTAAGACATAACATGATCCCGTAGAATATCTAATGAACTGCCGCACTTCACCTACCGATAACTCATTAAGTACCCTACAAGGGATTTTAAAACAATTTTCGTACTTTTGTTAAGTGGTGAGCATTTTCTAATAGGTATTTAAAACATTTAATTGAAATTAAAAACTAGATAAAACTGTTGGCCCATTTTATTTTTCTGCAAATTTTATAAAAATTTTGACAGAGTTCCATCTGTATTTTGAGAAAATAGTTCTTCAAATACCTGTAAAAAGCACTTCTAAAAATTTTTCTCAACCACTACTTCAAACTCTCAATCAATCTCAAATCTCAAGATTTCACAATCAACATTTCTCAATTTCCAAAATTCAATAATCCTCAAAATACTAGCAATTCATCTCATTCAAATTAAATAAAATAGTTTCACTCATATTTCATTAGAGACAAAACAATTTATATATACATCATTACAAAATTTACATCAAAGGAAATTCAAACTAAATTTTTATTACAAACTTCATACAAACTTTGTACAAGCTGCTCAAGACCCATTTTACATGTCCATACATTTATATGCAATACATACATCAAAAGAAATATTTACAGTTAGGATATAAATTATACCCGATGACTTCAAGCTGATAAATCCTCAATCCTCAGTAACTCAGTCTGCTGCTCCTCTAGTCTCTATATATGTGACAATAATAAAAGCTATCGCTGAGTACTAGGACTCAGTGGTGCACAACATACTAAAATAATCTTTATGCAGAAATAAAATCACATTTATTCAAAATTTGAACTGAGCATGCGAGTTAAACACAAAACATAATTTATGAGATTTTAATCCCAAACAATTTCATTTTGAAGTATCAAATCACATTTCATAAAACCCACAGTTAGTTCATGCCATTCGAAACAAATAGAATCTCAATAGCCAGAGGCTAAAGAGAAATCACATCACAAGGCTAGCTAGCTCAAATATATGGATATCCATTCACTTCCTCTTCTACTGGCACACCTCAACACTTCTCCAGAGAAGGAATCAAAATTTGAAACTAATTACCCCCACTAGTCGTGTTAGTGAGGTGTTCAAATATATGGTCATGACACTGTGGTTTTAAAATTTATCTTAACAATTTGCTAAATATTGTCATTTCAAATATACTGAATAACTTTCACAATTTAAATCAAAACATCATAAATAAGGTCACAATAAACTTTCAACAATTCAAAGCAAAAGTAAAATGCATATTTCATTCACTTTATCAATGAATTTTAAAGCATAGTGATATTGTGCACAAACCTCAAGCGAGTCGCCTCTTGGCCTTGACTCGATTCCTCGGGTTCTTTCCCGGTATTCTTTTAAACTGAAATACACAATTTTACAATGTTTCAGTACTAGAACTTAACATAAACCCAAAATAAATTTAGCTTTACTTTTACCTAACTCTAATGTGCTAAACTCGATGTTCTTGAAATTTTTGTGTTTCGGGTTACTATTCACTATACTATTCAAGTCAAATTGTTGACTTTCTAAGGCTTAATAGGTATGGGAACTCTAACTTCACCCACATACCACATTTTGGTCACTAAATTTGTTGGTTTTGGTCATTTTCTCAAAACTTAGGTCTTTTAGGCAAAATTGCCAATTTTCAGTTTTGGAGTCCTAAGTTGCACTGTTTCAGTGGTCCTTTTACTGTTGGAATTTGGTAAAACTTTCTTCATAGAAAATGTTCCCTATTGTCTTAAGTTTATTCTTCTTTTTGAATCACTCCAATTAGAGTTTTGTAGCTCAAGTTATAGCCAAAATACAGTTACTGTTCATGCTGCAGAATTTAGTTCTGCAGATTTATTGATCCAACTTCGTTCAGCAACTTGATCAAGTTAAGTCCATAATTTGATCTAATTTTCTTCATATGAAATGTTCTACTATGTCTTAGGTTTCCATCGGTTCAAGAATCACCTAAATCGGAGTTTTCTAGAGAGAGTTATAGCTATTGAAACTTTACTGTTCATATGGTAAATTTGCAGTCTTGCAGATTCAGTTACTCAACTTTGCTCAATAATTTGATTAGGTTAATAGCATAATTTGGGTTTATATTCTTCATGAAAGTTTTATGTCTATATCTCATCTAACTACTGGTGAAATTTCAGATCATTTTGACTTGTCTAGCTCGAGTTATGACTAAATGAACAAACACTGTTCATTTGGTCAGTTTGTATAGAGGCAGCCTACAATTTTCCAACTTTGGTCAATTTGTTCATTAGGTTTTGGTCACTTCTTAGGCATACTTCCTAAATAAAAATTGTGTCATTTAGTGCCTATTTTCATTCCCAATTGGTCCCATACCAATTGGACTTGTAAAATTTCATTTTTAGTCCCTCAAAGTTGACTTTTGGTCATGGTGCATACCCAATCCGAATTTAGCTTTGATTCAAACACTTCTAACACACTTAATTAGGTCAAAAATGACCATTTCTCACTTCAAATTAGGTCAAAACACCATTTATAAGTTTCTCACATTTTTGGTCTCCAAACCCTAATGTCCAAAACCTTAAGTTTGTCCAATCTTCACAATTCATGTAATCTAATTATACAATTCACATATCTAACATCTATTCACCAAGATTTCATGTTTAACCTAACTAAATACCATCAAAACCTTAGGGTTCCATGGCTGCCACATTCTCTCTTCCCTTATTTTAAGCATGATTTCCTTTATTTCTAATGCAATTTCACCACACATAAACTTAAATTCATGAATTCAATAAGAATTTAAACTGGAAATTACACTTACCTCAGCTTAAATTTGAATTCTCTAATTTCCCTCTTCTTTTCTTCTTTCTTTGATGACCACGCTTCTTCTTAAGTGACTAAATCAAGTTTTTGTGAAGCAAGTATGGAAGGATTTGAGGTTTAATGGTGGTTTCAAAGCTTGAAGCAAGCTTTAATGGAGGTTTGCAATGGTGAGGGAGAGAGAAGGATGGGAGGCGGCAACTTTGCTTAGGAAGAAGACTTTTCACTTTTTTTTTCTTTCCTTTTGTTTTGTTTTTATCCTTATGGAAGACCCAAAAATCCCAATTAAATAAATATATTAAGTATTATTTTTATGGCATCATGCATGAAGTCATGCATGATGTCATCACCTTTTGACTTTTCCATTTTCCTTTTTTTTCTATTAGTTCTTTTATTTAATTCTCGACTCTGAAATTTTCTTTTCTCTGATTTTATTTTACAGTTAGGTCAGGTGTAACACCCTCACTGTAGCAATTCCGCACATTCTACTGTTCTGGTGACCGGTGTCGATCCGGATAGCTAGAACGTCTGGAAAAATAATTAAACTAGAGTGAGGAGTCATAAATAACTCAAATAAGTATAAGAAAAATTAAGAAAAAATTTTAGAAATAAAATACAACCAAGTTAAATGAGCCGGTGCCCTAGCGATGGGTAACCTAGTGGGAAGTTGCAGTTCTCGCAACTAGGAGCCCTAGACCCGGGAGAAAATTCATAAAATAATTTTTGAGACTCCAGAGAAGAGTCATTGAGAGTTCTGTGGCATTAGAATGCCAAGAAAAGGTTTAGAAAAATTTTTCAATCGGTACAGATAATTTTAGTTTGTTAAGACAAATGGAGGGCATTTTTGTCATTTCGTCTTCAGAGATGATTTTTGACCGACTTGTCCAGTTAAGTAAGTAATTATTATGATCCAAAATATGAATAAATATTACTAAAAATTAAATTGGAAATGAGTAGAAAAGAAAAGGAAAAGAAAATTGTAACACCCCTGATTTTTAAATATATTATTTTTGGGCAAATATTGATGTTTTAATTTTATTTAAATTTTAAGAAATTATTTGAGATTTTTTTCGGATTTTAAAAATCGTGTTCGATTTTTCAAAAATATAAACTTTGATGATTTTTAAAAATTTATTTAAAGACCACGTGGCAAAACTAAAAATATATTTGGAGTCTACAAATTTTTCTGAGTTTTCTGGAATTTTTTCAGAATTTTTGGACCTCGTTTTTGATCCCGAGGCAGAGTAAAAATTTAAAATTTTGTATCTTGAATCGAACAGCCGAATCGAACCGGATCAGATCGGTCGAATCGGACCGGTCTTCTTCTTTTTCTCACCCTCCTCGCGCGCGTCCGACCCCTCTTCCTTTCTCTCTCTTTTTCTCTCTCCTCCCTCCTCCCCTTGCCGCGCCGCCGCCTCCCCTGCCATCCCACCTTGCCGGCGCGCCGCCTCAGCCCTCCCCCACAGCCGACCGCCACCTGGAACGCCGGAAAACGGCTCCAGAGGCGACGCGCAGCGCGCGCGCGACCGTTCGCCTTCCCGACCAAAATCTGGCTGATCCGGCCACCAATCGGACCGGGTCTTGTGTCTAAACCCATCTACTCGTCGAGAGCTTTCCATAGACACCAAGAACACCGAAATCCATCGAGCGGTTTATCCAATTTTTGCCCGGGAAGTTTTAGCCCATTTTGACTTTCGGGCTAGATTTCTCGCAAACCGTGAATCCCACGAGAAAACTGAGAGTACCAGAGCGCTCCACTCATCAAGAGCTTCGCGGCGACATAAATTTCGAATTTTTTTGACATCGTTTTTCGGTGGATCCCACAAAACTTCGCAGTGTCTTTTTGAGCATTAAATGAGCTTAGAAAATTCTGAAAAATTTATGTACTAACCCCCGTGTTGTGGGCTTCGTGTAGGTATCCTCAATTCGTGAAAATTCGACAGTTGTCCGGGTCTGTGAATTTTCGGCCAGACAGACCCGTTACCTGAAAAGTCTCCGAATTGGACTGAGGTTTTGGCTACCCCCCATTGTCAGACGTCCCGAGCGCGTTCCCGAAGTCGAAATTGGCAAAGGTAAACCCGAACCTTACTTTTTCGTAATTTTCTAGTGCTTAAAATAATTAAAAATCCATAAAATATTCGTGGTAGCTCAGAAAATTATGATTCTTTTTGCAATAGCCTAGTAATATTGCTAAGGATCGTGGGCAAAGTTTTAGAATTTTTAGAGCTTATTTGGGCAGTTTTTGCAAAAATGATCAATTATAAGGACTAAATTAAAATTTTACATATTGTGATGGATGATTGATTTGATGGACCCGGGAGGGGCTGTGTGATGAGATTGAGTTGTGGATATATGGGTTGTGAATATAGAAGTGTGTTTTGAGCCCTTTTGCAGGTTTGGTAGGTCCTAGGTATAGGGGAGACTCTGCCGGATTTTCGGCACGACTTAGGACGTATTTGGTTTTTTCTTGAATTATATTGAGTCATTTGTATTAAATAATTGTAATGTAATTGTCAGGTGAGCCGGGACAGCCTTCTTCCTCCGCCCAGCCGCCACAGTGACCGTTGTCAAGTCTGTGAGTAAAATATTAATTTTAATTGTAATTTCACTATTATTATATGTTCAAGCATGCCCATGCGGCACTTATATGCATATATCTATATAGATAAACTTTAGACACGATTTATGTTGCATTCATAACTGTGAAAGTGCCATGTATGTTGCTGTGGTAATTTGGAGCGGTGTGCGTGCGTTGGCGTGCGTGTGATGTGGTGTGGACTATGGATAGGACGGGTAGTCACGGCTTGAGATCTTCGCTGGGACCCGATCCTTTGGGGGGTAGTCACGGCTTGAGTTCTTCGCTGGGACCCCCGATTGGTTTATTAAGCGAAAGTCCGGCTTGAGTTCTTCGCTAGCACCAGGTTGGATTTAAGAGAGCTATATAGGGGATCAACTCCCATATATTATGATTGATATCACTGGGTGTGTGAGTACTCCAAATTACCTTTATGATGTTATGATGTGAAAATGTTGTTGATGTTACATTTCACTCTACAAGGTGCATTAGTTTTAGATAGTTATAGAGATTAAGGTTAAAATTGATATTTTACTCTCTGAGTCGAACGCTCACTCCTGTTCAATATTTTTTTAGGCCACAGGAGGATATTTTTGAGATTAACCTGCTTTCTTCCTCGCAGGTCGATTATTAACGTTTGTATAAACTTGTTAAATCTTAGAATTTCCGCATGTGTTAGAAAGGTTTATTTGATATGGGTCTGTAAATTAAATTATTATTTTGGATCTATAAACTTAATATTCTATGCATGTTTGATGGATTGGATGAGGGAGCTGAGCTCCCATTTATTTTTATGCTGATGAGTATGTGGAGGGTGAGCTGAGCTCCCCAATTGAGTATTTATTGTGTCTACAGGTCGGGTGAGTCAAAAAAACTCTCCGTTGAAAGGTCCATTTTATGGCCGGACTCTGTCCGGTTGATTTCTTGAAATTGGGCCCAAATGGGCCTTAGAGTTGGGTTAAGTGAATAGTTAGGCTTACTACGGGCCTCGGGGGCTTTAGGCTGGCCCAGATCCTAGTGCCGGTCCGGCCCATAGGTTGGGTCGTGACAAATGTGGTATCAGAGCCTAGGCTCCAGATTCTTAAGAGAAAATTGTCTAAGTGTTGGAAAGAGTCTACTAGGAGTCACATGCGGAAAATAGGGTCCATATTCGTCTTGCATTGTCATCTTTGCTTCTAGTTTCTGCTTCTTATGTTGTGTGTAAATATAAGTCTATAGAGCTGTGTAATGAGTAATTTTAAATTTTGTGGGCTAATGCTGCTGAATTTCAGGAAAATGCGTAGAAGCAGGAAAATGCGTAGAAGCAGGAGAGCTGCCACTGCACCAGAACCAGATGTGCCTGACGAGGTGTCAGCACAGGATGAGGCGCCTGCCCCAAGGAGGCGGGGTAGGAGGCCTAGAGCTGCTCAAGTAGAAGAGCAGCTGCCAACAGTTCAGGATCAGTCTTTCATGGCACAGGGTCCCATGGACCCCATGGCAGCTACTCTAGCTGGGTTGCAGAGGACCATCAATATGATGGCGCAGTATATGGTCCACCCTCTACAGCAGCAGCAGTCCACCGCACCAAGAGGGGAACCTTACAAATAGATAATCAATTTTAAGAAGTTGGTGCCTGGTACTTATGATGTGTCAGATGATGCATATTGATTTTTGGATTCCTACAGACAGGCAGGAACATAATTGCAGTTGACTGATAGAAGACTTATAGAGTGTATGCAGCATGTCATGGGGCCTATGCCTAGACAATGGATGAATGACTACATATTACCTCGGATGGAGGGTTTGTCGTGGACTCAGTTTGTGGAACTGTTAATCAATCGGTTTGTGCCAGAAAGCTTCAGAGATTAGAAGCAATGGGCCTTTGAGGCCTTAAGACAGAATGGCAGGTCTGTAGATGAATATGCTACAGAATTTTTGGAATTGAGCAGGTATGCCCCTACAGCAGTTGCTACAGAAACTATGAAGGTGAACAGGTTCCTAATGGGGCTTGACAGGAGTTATGCAAACCTGGCCATGATGTCTGATCAGTCGTTTGATGTGGTAGTTGATCGAGCCAGACAGATAGAGATTAGCTATGCTGCGGATGACAGTGAAAGAGCAAAGAAAAACAAAGCAGAGGGTTCTTCAGGTGCTCCCCATATGGGTGCTCCAGATAGTGGTGGCCAGAGTAATTTCAGAGGAAGAAGTAGGAACAAGAAGAGTGGTTTTAGACACAAATCCTGAGGATTGGTCGAGTGCGGATCGGCGGTGGTCACGATTGAGTGCAGCGATTAGTGCAGTTCAGGATCCTCCTTGGCACCTTGTGCACAGTGTGGAAGAGGACATTCAGGACCTTGTATGATGGGTTCAGGAGTATGCTTCAGGTGTGGCCAACCAGGTCACTTTGCTAGGGAATGCCCCGTGTTCAGTGAGCCACAGATGGGGTCTCAGGGTTCTGTTGCAAATGTTCCTCGCCAGTTGTATCCGGGTGCTTCCAGCATGGCAGGCAGTCAGTTTAGTGGCCAACAGGGCCGAGGACAAGGGGGACGTGGATTTGGAGGTAGATCAGGAGGTAGAAGTCAGTATCAGGGTTCTGCCACTCAGGGTAGGGGTCAAGCTCGGGTTTTCACCCTGACCCACCAGGATGCTCAAGCTTCAAATGCAGTTGTGGCAGGTATTCTTCTGGTCTATTCCTATGAGGCTCGTGTTTTAATAGATCCGGGTGCTACGCACTCATTTGTCTCCCCTGTGTTTGCCATGAGGTTGGGTAGAAACCCTACAACTTTAGAATGTCCTTTGTCGATAGCTACCCCACTTAGTGACAACATAGATGTAGATATGGTTTTTCTGGGTAGCCCAGTAATAGTGGATGGGAAGATTCTCCCAGCAGACTTGGTTCCTCTACCAGTAATGGATTTCGATGTAATCTTGGGGATGGATTGGTTGGCAACTCATTATGCCACTTTAGACTGCAGGAACAAAAAGGTGCATTTCCACATACCTGGTGTGGAAGAGTTTAGCTTTGATGGTGACAGGAGCATGGCTCCATATAACTTGGTGTCAGCAATTAGTGCTAGAAAAATGTTAAGGCGTGGATGCCAAGGGTATTTGGCATTGGTGAGAGATACATCTGTAGAAGGTGTCAACATGAAAAATATTCCTGTTGTCAGAGAATTCATGGATGTCTTCCCTGAAGAGCTTCCAGGGTTGCCACCAGAAAGGGGAATAGAGTTCTGCATTGATGTTGTTCCGGGTACAAACCCCATATCAATGCCACCTTATAGGATGGCCCCAGCAGAATTGAAAGAGTTAAAGGAGTAACTACAGGAGCTGTTGGACAAAGGTTTCATACGTCCGAGCACTTCACCCTGGGGTGCTCCTGTGCTATTTGTAAGAAAGAAAGATGGGTCATTGAGGTTGTGCATTGACTATAGACAGCTGAACAAGGTGACTGTGAAGAACAAGTATCCACTTCCTCGGATCGACGATCTGTTTGATCAGCTCCAAGGGGCTAGATTCTTTTCCAAGATAGACCTGCGATCAGGCTACCATCAGTTGAGAATCAGGAATCAGGACGTGTCCAAAACGGCATTCAGGACAAGATACGGTCATTATGAGTTCTTGGTGATGTCTTTTGGACTCACTAATGCACCAGCAGCCTTCATGGACTTGATGAACAGGGTGTTCAAGCCATTTTTGGACCGTTTTGTCATCGTATTCATAGATGACATTTTGGTATACTCTCGGACCAAGGAGGAACACGTGTGGCACTTAAGGATGGTGTTGCAGACTTTGAGGGAGCACCAACTGTATGCCAAATTTTCAAAATGTGAATTTTGGCTAGAAAGCATCTCATTCTTGGGACACGTGGTTTCTAGTGACGGCATTCAAGTGGATCCCAAGAAAATTGAAGCTGTAACTTATTGGCTTAGTCCTACAACAGTCACTGAGGTGCGAAGTTTTTTGAGTCTAGCTGGCTACTATAGGCATTTTGTGCAAGATTTTTCCAGGATAGCGGCTCCCCTAACTAAGTTAACTCGGAAGAATGTTCCATTCATTTGGACAGATGACTGTGAGAAGAGCTTCCAGAAGCTTAAGGAGTGTCTAACCACCGCCCCTCTGTTGACACTACCTATGAGTGGTGAAGGATACACCGTGTACTGTGACGCCTCCAGAGTTGGCCTAGGGTGTGTTTTGATGCAGAATGGAAAAGTAGTGGCTTATGCTTCAAGACAGCTGAAGAGGCATGAGCAGAACTACCCCACCCATGATTTGGAAATGGCGGCTGTAGTCTTTGCACTAAAAATCTGGAGACGCTACATGTATGGTGAAGTGTGTGAGATATACACCGACCACAAGAGTTTGAAGTACATCTTCCAACAGAGGGATTTAAACTTGAGACAGAGGAGATGGATGGAGCTTCTGAAAGACTCTGATTGCACCATCGGTACCACCACAGGAAAGCCAATGTAGTAGCAGATGCTTTGAGCGAGAAAATCTTACGCGGTTTGGCGCACATTTCAGTGAGAAGAGGCCGTTAATCGGGAGGTACATGAGTTGATGGATCAAGGTTTAATCCAAGATCTTTCAGATTAGGGGTATTGTTGGCTCATTTTTGGTGAGGCGGACTTGAGAGACAGAGTTAGAGTTTCCCGGCCACGAGACCAACAATTGATGAAGATCATAGAAAGAGTACAGCAAGGTGAAGGTGGTGACTTTGGATTTGCCAATGATGGCGCCCTAGTGCAAGGTTCAAGGATATGTGTGCCCGATGTGGACAATCTCAAAAATGAAATAATGCAAGAGGCACACTATACAGCATGCAGTGTCACCTGAGTTCCACCAAGATGTACCATGATGTGAAAGATAGCTCTTGGTGGAATGGCATGAAGAGAGACATAGCAGACTTTGTGTCCAAGTGCTTGACTTGTCAGAAGGTGAAGTTTGAACACCAGAGACCGTCAGGGAAGCTGCAAGAGTTCCCTATCCCAGAATGGAAGTGGGAAATGATCACTATGGATTTTGTGACTGGGTTGCCTCGTACCACTCGAGGATATGATTCGATATGGGTAATTGTGGACCGTCTAACCAAATCAGCTCACTTTTTGCCTGTGAAGACTACGTATTCGGTGGCACAGTACGCCCGACTCTACATTCGAGAAATAGTCAGATTGCATGGAGTTCCAGCTTCCATAATATCGGCAGAGCCCCGATTCACTTCTCGGTTTTGGAGAAAGTTGCGAGAGGCACTTGGCACACTGATTGAACTTGATGCGGCCTTCCACCCTCGCATGACGGACAGTCGAAAGGACAATCCAAACACTGGAAGACATACTTCGCATGAGTGTTTTGGATTTTGGAGGTCAATGGGATGATCAGCTAGCTTTAGTGGAGTTTACCTACAACAACAGTTATCATTCCAGCATATGGATGGCACCCCATGAGGCACTATATGGAAGAAAGTGTAGGTCTCCTTTGTGTTGGACGGAAATGGGAGAAGCGAAGGTGCATGATGTAGACCTAGTGCAGTATACTTCAGAGATAGTTCCTTTAATCAGGGAACGATTGAAAACTTGACTTTGATAGGCGAGAAGAGTTATGCGGACCTAGGCAGAGGATGTGGAGTTTGCGATGAGTGACTATGTATTCCTGAAGGTTTCTCCGATGAAGGGAGTGATGAGATTTGGAAAGAAGGGCAAGTTGGCACCTCGGTATATTGGACCTTTTGAGGTTACGGATAGAGTTGGAGCAGTTGCCTACCGGTTGGAGCTACCACCCAACCTTTCTCACGTTCATCCCGTATTTCACATCTCCATGCTCAGGAAATACATTCCAGATCCTTCTCATGTACTACAACCAGATGTAATAGAGCTAAAAGAGAACTTGACATTTGAGGAGCAACCTGTAGCCATAGTGGAGTTTCAAGTGAGACAGCTAAGATCAAAACAGATCCCTATGGTTAAGGTTTTGTGGAGGAGTCAGTCAGTGGAAGAGTGCACCTGGGAGTCAGAACGGGACATACGTAGCAAGTACCCTTATCTGTTCAATGTGTAATCATGTACTTTATTCTGCCTTGTATAAAATTCGAAGACTAATTTTCTGTAAGGGGGGAAGAATGTAACACCCCTGATTTTTAAATATATTATTTTTGGGCAAATATTGATGTTTTAATTTTATTTAAATTTTAAGAAATTATTTGAGATTTTTTTCGGATTTTAAAAATCGGGTTCGATTTTCCGAAAATATAAACTTTGATGATTTTTAAAAATTTATTTAAAGACCACGTGGCAAAACTAAAAATATATTTGGAGTCTACAAATTTTTCGGAGTTTTTTGGAATTTTTTCGGAATTTTTGGACCTCATTTTCGGTCCTGAGGCAGAGTAAAAATTCAAAATTTTATATCTTGAATCGAACAGGCCGAATCAAACCGGACCGGATCGGACCGGTTGAATTGGACCGGTCTTCTTCTTTTTCTTCCCCCTCCCCACGCGCGTCCGACCCCTCTCCCTTTCTCTCTCTTTTTCTCTCTCCTCCCTCCTCCCCTTACCGCGCCGCCGCCTCCCCTGCCACCCCACCTCGCCGGCGCGCCGCCCTCCCCACGGGCGTGCACTATGCCGGAAAATGGCTCCGAAGCGGCAGCGTGCCGCGAGGTGGTGAGCTCCCCAATTGAGTATTTATTGTGTCTACAGGTCGGGTGAGTCAAAAAACTCCCCGTTGAAAGGTCCATTTTATGGCTGGACTCTGTCCGGTTGATTTCTTGAAATTGGGCCCAAATGGGCCTTAGAGTTTGGTTAAGTGAATAGTTAGGCTTACTACGGGCCTCGGGAGCTTTAGGCTGGCCCAGGTCCTAGTGCCGGTCTGGCCCATAGGTTGGGTCGTGACAAAAATGAAAGAAAATACCTAATTATGACATCATATGATGTCATTAAGAACCTATCCACCAATCACCATTCAACAAGCTTACATAAAACCATTAAAAAGAGATAAAATTGACAAAACAAATCTGTTTTCTTCCTCATTGCTTCAGCTGGCCGAACCCATTTTTTTTTCTCTCTTCCTCCATTAGTTCTTCATTCAAGCTCCATTTTCCCACTCAATTCTACCATAAAACCTCTAGTCTTCTTCACAAAAACTTCATTTTACCTCTTGGGAAAGTGTTTGGCAGCCAAGAAAAGCCAAGAAAGTGAAGGAATTACTTGGGAAAAATTACGCTCAAAAGGGTTAGTGCCCTAAACAATTTCTTTCTTTCTTTAATCTTGTAAGCATGCTAAATCAAGTAGAAAATTGTGTGAAATTAAAAGAAAAACTTGAGTAAATGAAATCTCTAAATTTGGCAGCCATGAGAAAGTTTAAGGATTGTTGATTTTTGATGAAATTAAGTGGCTTAATTATGTTATTGATGAGTATAGATGATGGATAAAGTGATTTGGTATGAGTTTGGTGTGTGTATGCCATGAATTGGAAATTGGAGTTAGGTTTGAGCATGAAATTGAGACTTTGATCATGTAATGATGAAAGTGAGTTTTAATGGTCAATTAGTAACCATTTGGTTATTGGTAAACAAGAAATGAAGTGTGTTTAGTGATGGGATTTAGGTTTAGTGTGGCTGCCCTAGGTGACCTACAGAATTGAACATGAGTCTAGCAGGTTTGGGCAGCCATAACTTGAATTGTAGAGGTTCAATTGGTGTTTGGCCAATTGGACATGAAACTAGACACATAATGTCACAACTTTGGTGAAGAAACTATGCTCAGAAAACCAAACCAAGTTGACCAAAAGTTTGCTCTAATCCGGGTGACCTGCAATCTGCCTGGGCAAAATGACCAAATGAATAGTGTTTGGTCATTTGGCCATAACTCAATGTAGAAAGGTCGAATTGACCTGAAATTTTACCAGAAACAAGCTGAGATATAGATCAACAACTTTCATGAAGAAACCTGACCCAAATTATGAACATAACCTAGTCAAATTTCCAACCAAACTTAGGTTACCAAATCTGGCAGAACTAGTTTTGCCCAGAATTTTGGAATCTATCTAATCCGGCCAGTTATGGTAAAATGACTGCAACTTGAGCTACAAAACTCCAAATGGAGTAATTCAAAAAAGGAATCCAACTAGACAAAATAAGGAACAACTTTCATGTTGATCAGTTTGCCAAATTCCCACTGCAAAATTGACCAATTGAACAGTAAAAACAAGGCATGAAAACTGAAAATTCTGCGCAATTAACATTAAGCTTGGAAATGGTATTGGCAACCAATACCAACAAATTTTGAATGCAAAATGTGGTATCTTGGAGAACTTAGGTTGAATAAATTTATTATGTATTAAAAAGTCAACAATTTGAGTGAATAGTATTATGAATAGTAATACAAAGACACAAAGTATAATAACTAAATTGGTAGAGGAAAGTAAGGTATGAAATTTGGAATCCATGAAACATTCATGGATTACTTGGAATAGAAATAGTAATTTACCTAAATGACTTAATAAACATTTAAGTTGTGTGAGTATATGATTAAGATTTGTATTCCCTTTACTAGTAGGTCTAATAAAACATAAGTAATACCACTTGAATATGAAATGAAATTAAACTAGATGGATTGTTGAGTATAAATAGGATGAGGTTTACATTAGGATTTATGTTTCCATTACAAATAAGATAATAACACCTTGTATGAGTTATGAATTCATATAAATATTGTAATGAATAAATGAATCACATGAAAATATAAATGAAACATTAGTTATATTTATAAGAGAAAGGAAGAATGTTTTGAGTACAATGGTATGTGAACACCATTGTTGTGAATTGTGATCAATATGAATGATGTAAGAAATGTATGAATAGTATGATGAATGTATAAATTATGAAATTTATCATGAAATAATAAAGTCTTAAAACACAATATATTAATATTTAATGATATTATGTGCCCTTGTATTGCCTAGACATGGGTGTCAGATTGGATAGTTTGGCATGCCAATAGGGTATTGTTTTAGCAGTACTGCGAAAGGCTTTATGCCCGTATTCATGGCTTTATGCCCGCATTCATGGCTTTATGCCAGCATTCATGGCTTTTATGCCTGATTATGTGTTATCATGGCTTTTTAGCCATACCTTGATCACGTGGTTGGCGTTCTGCGTCCCATGGTATGACGGCACGAGACAAGTGGTGTCGGTGCTAACGACCCGTTATCCAGTTTAGTCAGCCTGTCATAGGTTACTTGGGCAGTGAAATTTATTGAGATAAGTTAAGAATATTAGTAATTAAAAATATTAGAAATTAAATAAAATAAATGAGTAAGATGTCCTAAAATAAATTAGAATAGTTATTTATTAGAAAAAAATCGAAATGAACTGGACCGATATTAAAATTTACTTATTATGAGATAATCTGAGACAACCTAGCAAGTATAAAGAAAATGCTAAAAGATTAGCAAAGAAAATTATAACATAAATAAATATTGCAAATGTGACTTATATAATAATATAAGCATAAATTTATTATTTTCAGATCATTTTTCTTTGTACATTATTACTGTACATTGGCGAAATAAACACTTTCAAAGAAGAATAAATTATGATAAAACATATTAAATTTTAGAAACCGCATGTGAAGTATAAATAAATCTTAATTATTTGAATTATGTTTTATTTCTATCTTTATTTGTATATTATTTTCTTGTTATATTATTGCACCACTAAGCAGCAATGCTTAGCGCGATGGAATTATTTTGTGACACCCCTTACCCGTCTACAGTGTAGCCGAGCAAGTTATGCCACTCAGTGTATCGGAACACCAATTCATGTTTCAATTTCAATTAATCCTTTTTAATTTATTTATTTATAATTTTTGATAAATCTAAATTTTTCCTCAAATTTTATAGAAAATCCGGCAGAGTGCCGGCTATAAATTGGAAAAATAGTTCTTCTGAACCTGTTAAAAACACTTCCAATAATATCATCATATTATTCTCAATCAACCTCCAATATATTCTCAAAAATTTCTCAATTCACTTCAGTATCTCAAAAATTCAATTCAATTCAAAACACAATTAACTCAATGAAAAAAATGCTCAATTTATTACTAAACATATTCCATAGATGCTTACATCAAAAGTATAATTACATGAATTTATAATATACATTACAGAAGTTTACAAAATACAAAATATCAAAATATCAAAATATCAAAATGCCCTAATGTCCTACCAAATGCACTGCAATTTGAGGTGACTCTGAACTCTGAGTGCAGATATGAAGGCTCACCTCAGATGAGGCCTTTGGACTCCCACTATGTCTCCAAAGACTGCGCGTGGCAAAAACGACGCGCTAAGCAATTCTGCTTAGTGGTGACAATATAAAATAAAATAAAATAAAATAAAATAAAATAAAATAAAATAAAATAAAATAAAAACATGTGTACAGAATGTATGTTTACATTTTTGGGTGAACTAAGTCTCAAATGTTTATTGCAATATTATTCAATTGAAGTTTGGTAAGATTTATTAATACTTCCCGAGTAACCTATACTAGTTGACTGGACTGGATAAACGGGTAAACTGATACTGGGTACTAAGTACCTCGGACCATCACACCATCGGTCACATTGTGTCTCCCAGGCAAATGTAATGCTAATAAGCTGTGATAATTATCGGGGATTAAACTCGAGTATAACAACTCAATATCATAGCCAAAGGCTATTATGTCACAGAATGGCATGGGAAGCCATGAAATACAGAATGGCATGAAGCCATATGCAGTACTGCTAACAGAACCCTATTGGCATGCCAACCTATCCAAACCAATCACATTAGGCCTACTAGGGCATTTAACACTTTTTATTTATGTAATTCTTTGAAATTGAATTTTTATGATTACTATTCATTTCATTGGTCAACCAAAATGTTGACTTTTGCATTGGCAATAGGTAAATTAGTTTAAATATCATCAACATACCACATTTTGCATTTTAAACTTGTTGGTATTGGTTGCCAATACCATCTCTAAGCTTAATGTGAATTGGACAGAATTTTCAGTTTTCAAGCTTTGGCTTTACTGTTCCATTAGTTACTGTTGTAGTGGGAATTTGGAAAAATGATCAACATGAAAGTTGTTCCTTATTTTGTCTAGTTGAATTTCCTTTTTGGAATCACTCCATTTTGAGTTTTTTAGCTCAAGTTATGGTCCAAAAACCACAACTAGCCGGATTGAAAATTTTCATGGCTGACCATATCTACAGTGCAGTGAACAGTGACTGCAACTCAATAGTTGGATAGGTTCTGGTCATAATTTGGGGTAGGTTTCTTCATGAAAGTTGTTGGTCTATATCTCAGCTTATTGCTGGTAAAAGTTCAGGTCAATTGGACCTTTCTACATTGAGTTATGGCCAAATGAACAATCACTGTTCATTTGGTCATTCTGCAGAAACAGCCTGCAGGTCACCCGGATTTGAGCAAGTTTTTGGTCCACTTGGTTTGGTTTTATGGGCATGGTTTCTTCACCAAAGTTGTGCCATTTTGTGTCTAGTTTCATGTCCAATTGGCCAAACACCAATTGAACCTCTACAATTTAAGTTATGGCAGTCCAAATAGGCTGGACTCACATCCAAACCTGCAGGTCACATAAGGCAGCCACTCCAACCTCAAATCCCACAACCCAATTCACTTCATTTTTTATTCAAACCAAACCAAATGGTCACTAATTGACCATTAAAACCTACTCCCATCATCACAAGATCAAAGTCTCATTCTTCAACCCAAACCCTAACTCAACATTTCAAAACCATGCATTATCATTGCATTTATCAATTCACTTATAAGATACACATTAAGGGCAGCCATACTAGCATGTTAACTCCCCAAAAATCATCACCATATTACCCTAGCCATGGCTGCCAAAATTTAGGATTAACATACCAATGGTGTTTCATCAAATTTCTTTGTCATTTACACATATTTATAGTTCTTAAACATGAAATTAAAGTGAATTTCAAGGTTTAGGTCACTAACCTCTTTTAGCTCAAATCCAAGCCAACCAAAACTTTAATTTTTCTTCAAAATTTTGCTGCCCAAAGCTTCGTCAAGGTGTGGAGTGAATTTTTTGTGAAGACAACTGGGGCTTTTATGGTGTGGAAGCTAGGGAAAATCAAGCTTGAAAAAGCTTGTCCATGGAGGGTAGGGAAGAATGGTTTACGGCAAGGAAGAAGAAGAAATGGAAATCTGGTTTTTTTCTCTCATTTTTCAGCCCATTTGTCTCTTTTAAATATAGTTATGCCATGTGTCAACATTGGGTTGGGTGAAGGCACATTAATGACATCATGTGATGTCATAAATTCCCATTTAATTCATTTTTTTTCTTTTCTTTTCTACTCATTTTCAATTCAATTTTTAGTAATATTTATTCACATTTTATGTCATAATAATTATTTACTTAACTGGACAAGTCGGCCAAAAATCACCTCTGAAGGTGAAATGACCAAAATGCCCTCCGTTTGGCTTAACGGGCTAAAATTGTCTGTACCGATTGAAAAATTTTTCTAAGTATTTTCTTGGCATTTTAATGCCATAAGAATCTCAATGACCCTTCTCTGGAGTCCCAAAAATTATTTTATAATTTGCGAGAACCGCAACTTCTCACTAGGTTACCCATCGCTAGGGCACCGGCTCATTTAACTTGATTGTGTTTTATTTCTAAAATTTTTCCTAAATTTTTCTTATTAATATTTGAGTTTATTATAGTTCCTCACTTTAGTTTAAATATTTTTCCAGACATTCTAGCTGTCTGGACCGACATCGATCACCGGAACAGTAGAATGTACGAAATTGCTTCAGGGAGGGTGTTACATATTTCCTTCGCGTAGGTACTGAAGCTAAAACCCAATGGACGTTTGACTGAGAATTTTGGGAGTTCTGATCTGCAGAAGTGTCTGAAGTATTCAAGGTTGTCACCTCCTCAGCAATGCATCTAGATATGGCCCATATAGATCATATTTTGTATTTTGTATAAAATGCTAGATATTGTATTATAATGTAGATTATGAATAGGTAATTAATAGAAATATGATGTAAATTAATAAATTAGCTTTTTCATATGTAATTAATTTATATATCATGTAAATTATGAAATTGTGTAAATTAATGAAATTTGAAAATTTTACTTATGTGATTTTAGCATGAATGAGATTGTATGGATTTGAAGACAGATTTGAAATATATAGATAATGCATGGAAATGAATATGAAATTAAGATATATGAATGAGATGTGAATTATGAGATGGTTATGAAAATAATTGATGGGATTTTTATTGTAAAATATTATTGAAAGTTTCAAACAGGTGAATAGTAAAACACGTCAAACGATAATAAAATAGGGGAAACTCTGTTAGTTTCTCCGTCGAAAAATAATCGATATTAAATATAATGAGAACAAAATTTTTAAAGAAATAAAGTAAGGTAAGTTAGGGTGCTCTAGCACCAAATGCAGCATGCCTTGCTCGGCTATACTGTAGTCGAGTGAGGGGTGTTACATCAGGAGTCAGCTCTCGGGGTCAATTGACCAAATTGCCCATCGCCGGTTCATCCCGGTTTGCAATTAATTCCATATTTCTTTCGGCTCCCTGCCTAATTATTTGACTGGCTTAACAGTTCTTTTTCGTGATTTTTTCTTTTCCACTGGGTTTATAAGGGTCCTAAGGACCGCGGCATCATATTTTACGGTTTGAAATTTGAGTTTAAAATGACTTCGCAGTCATTCCCGAGAAGGTCACCCATTGCTGTGACTCTCAGCTCATTTAACTTCTTATGTTCTGTTTTTCTTGTTTATACTTAACTAATTGGCAATTACTAATTATTTGTGTTTATGGCTTATCTAGTTGTCTTAAGTGTGGTTCTAATCCCCTTAATTGTTCGGACCGACACCGGTCACCGAAACAGTAAAATATACCAAGCTATACAGATAGGGGGTGTTATAGGGCTTTTTACTGATCTCACCTCCTCATTGAAGAATTGTAAGAATCGCTTCTTTATTTTGAGGAGCAAGATTCCAAACGGTTTCGAGGGTTTCCCCCGTAGCTGACAATATCTAGTCCCGCCACTTTCGAAGCATGTCGCCCTGAGTAGGGATGAGGGTGCCATGGTAATGGAGCTGAAGGATTAGGCGGCCATTCAGAAGTTCTCCTACTTAGAGGCAGTGATGGCCGAACTGCACCATTGGATGATGTGGCTGGTTATTGGCAAAGAATACGAGCTTCAGCTCTCTGACCTTGGCCTTGGTACTTTCTATATCTCTGATCTCTAGGCCTTAGCGAACTCACAGACTTTTCTTTGTGCAGGTATGGCGGGCAGCGAGGCTTCCAAAGAGAGCCGAAAGCATAAGAGGGAGGACTCCAGGAAAGTGCGGGAAATGAAGCACTCCGAGGCCTTGCAGACGCCAAGGCATGATTATGGAGAGGTGCTGGGAGGCTCGTCCCGACCCTCGAGATAGCCGGTCCCTGAAATAGAAATAGCTCAGTTTCCTCCTCGACAAGAAGAGCCACCGCCTCCACCTACTCCTTCGAGTGCGGAAGGTGGTCCTTCCCAACCCACTATGAGGACCTTGTCTCGTGGTGCCCAAGTCCTCATTCATACTTTGGAGGAGAATCGCTCTGTTCGGGAGAACCCGGGTTTGGCTAAGGTTCTGGGAGCTTCCATCTGCCTCTAAGAGGATTGGCACAGGTTTACCCTGGGCAGCATCGACAATCTCCTGGCCCAAATGATGAGCTTGAGCGTGGAGAGCTTGGTAAACTAGCATATAATCAGGGAAAAGGCTCATCTTCTGAGGCAGGAGATCATAAAAGTGATCCAGGATGCAGCTTCCGCCCGAGCTCAACTTTCATCCGCCCAGGACTATATAGCTGAAATCGAGGGTCGGATGAAATCCTATGAGGATAAATTGGCCGATCAGACTCGTGAACTTGAGGAGGCTCGGGCGCTCCGAACTGCTGATGTTGCTCGCCTTACTGAAGAGATCAGAGTGAAAGAAGAAGAGGCTGTAACGAGGGAAGCTGGTGCCTATGTGAATGCCCACAGTGATCTCCTGGCTGAGCTTAAGGGGCATTATCCCGGGGAAGACTTCTCGTGGATGATGGATCTGGCCCCTCAAGACGAAGAGGAGAGCGAGGAGGAAACCGAAGGAGAGAGAGAGACTGAGTGAAATGTAGAATAGGCTGGGGGTGATCCTCTAGCCGAATGACTTGTATTTTATTTTGATATGAAATGAGATCCCTTCTGTTCAATTTCTTGATGAGCTCGGAAAGTATCCAAATTGCATGAATGCTTGATTACTTGAACATATTGGGACATTTAACTCAATCAGCGATTATTAATCTAAGTATAAGAGGTCGGAAGAACATTGTAACCATGAGATCGGCTTGGGCCGAGACTAAACACTGGATAGAACTTAGATCATTAAAATTGGAAACTTGATTTGAATACTTAAGATTAGAAACACCATTAAGTCTGACTGAAACCTTAACTTTATTAAACGATTATCCCCAATATTTATAAAAGAGAGATCAGAAATAAGACTGGATGGCACGAAGACCTGATGTTGGTTTGATTTCCTTTGACGAGAGATCGAAAATGTGATTGACTGGAGAGGAGACTTGATATTGGTTTGAGAAATCAGAACTGAGGTTGAACGACATGGAGAGTTGGCATTGGTTTGATCTCTTTGAAGAGAGATCGGTAATGAATTGAATGACATGGAGACTTGGTGTTGGTTCGTCCTCCTTTAACGAGAGGTCAAAAATGAGATTGGATGGCATGGAGACTTGATATTAATGTGATCTCCTTTGTTGGGAGATCGGAAATGTGATTGAATGGCGTGGGGACCTGATATTGGTGTGATATTTTTTGTTGAGAGATAGAAAAACATTTGACTGGATGTGGGATCGGTTTATTTCCTAATCAGGTTACTTGTAATCGAGGAATGTCAATTGAGGGTCGATTTTCAAAGTTCATTGACTTTGGTGATCGGCCAAAATATGGTGTCGACACTGTAGATCGAGTGAGGGGTGTTACACAAACTGCACCGCTCTTACTGGGGGCAATCCTAGCAATTCATCAGGAAAAACATCTGGAAAGCCACGCACTGTAGGGATATCCTTAAGATCTAGACTCCCCACACGTGTGTCTACCACATGGGCCAGATAAGCCTCACACCCCTTTCGAATCATGTGACACCCCTTACCCATCTACAGTGTAGCCGAGCAAGTTATGCCACTCAGCGTGCCGGAGCACCAATTCATATTTTAATTACAATTTATCCCTTTTAATTTATTTATTTTCAATTTTTGATAAATATGATTTTTTTCGAAATTTTTATAGAAAATCCGGCAGAGTACCGGCTGTAAATTAGAAAAACAGTTCTTCTGAACCTGTTTAAAAAACACTTCCAATATAATTTCTAAATCCAGACTCCATTATACATACATATCTCAACTCAATCTCAAAATCTCAATATTATTTTCAGAAATTTTTCTTTTCTGTTCACATCATCACTGGAAGCCCTTTCATAAATATTTCTCAACATTTCATTTATCAATATATATTATACAGAAAATTTCAATAACATGAAATTTCATATATTTACATCATCAAATAATTTCAAGAGTTTATAGTTACAATCCAAAACTAATACAAAATACACAATACAAAATGCTACCCCAAAATCCTAATGTCCTACCATGTGCACTGCAGATGTGAGGTGACTCTGGACTCTGGATGCAGATTTGAAGGCTCACCCAGTCTGATGTCTGCTGGGCTCCCCAGTTAGGTCTCCAGTACCTGCGTGTGACAAAAGCGACGCGCTAAGCAATTCTGCTTAGTGGTGACAATATAAAATAAAATAAAATAAAATAAAAATAAATATGCAGAATGCATGTTTACATTTTTTGGTAGACTTAATTTCTGATATTATTTACAGTATTATTCGATTAAAATTTAGTAAGGTTTATTATCATTGCTCGAGTAAACTATACTAGTTGACTGGATTGAATCCTACTGTAAAAATGACCAATGGAACAGTAAACACAAGGCTTAAAATCTGAAAATTTTGAACAACTAGCACTAAGCTTAGAAATTGTATTGATAACCAATACCAACAACTTTAGAATGCAAAATATAGAATGTTGGGAGCATTAGAACCAATGTACCTATTGTCTTTACAAAAGTCAACATTTTAGTTGACTAATGAAATGGATAGTAACACCTAAACTTAAATTTCAAGAATTGTATAATTTAAAAGTGTAACATGCCCTAATAAACCTAGCAAGATTTGTTTGGATAAGTTTGCATGCCAATAGGGTTCAGTTAGTAGTACTGCACATGGCATTATGCTATTTTGTGATTTTATGGCTTTTAGCCATTCTGACATTATGATGATACTTGGCCTTGTGCCTAATATTTATTACAGCTCATTAGCTGTTCTATTACACACTGGGAGATACATATGTGACCAATGGTGTGACGGCCCGAGGTACTTGATACCCAGTGCCAGTTTACCCATTTATCTAGTCTAGTCATTCAGTATAGGTTACTTGGGCAACTAAAAATAGAAGTGGATAAATTTAATGAAATTATGAATATAATAAGTACAAAATAAATAAGATTACCAATAACGATCGAAAAATTGTCTGCATAAGACATCAGAACATGCACTGCATATTTATTTTTTTTTTATTTCTTTTTTATTATATTATTGGCACCACTAAGCATTATTGCTTAGCGCGTTGCTTTTTGCCACGCGTAGGTTCTTGAGAGACTGATAGAGAGCCCAGTAGACCACAGACTGGGTGAGACCATCTGTAGCTCTGCATAGTGTCCGTGTCACCTCACCGACATCAGTAGGACACTAGGTTTCATTTTGGGTATTTTGTAATTAACTTTTATTTTCTCATTTATAATTAATACTTATGTAATGTATTTTGGTAGTGTAATACCCCAAACCTCCGAGTTATGAATAGTACCATTTTTGGTTCGTGACTAATACTATTCAAAGACACCTTGAGGACCAAAAATAAATAGAAAATTAATTGAGATAGACACAATAAAAATTCTAGTGAACAAAAAAGCTAAGGACTCATCGGGTATTATAAAAAGAAGGATTATGACCCGATGAGGGGCACTTTGGTCAATTCACCACAAGAGATGACTTTTGACCAAAATGTCAATTAAATTGAATGAAATTAATGAATTGAATTATGGGGTGACCAAAATGTCAATTAAATTGAATAAAATTAATGAATTGAATTATGGGGTAAAAATTGAAGAAAAATTCAAGTAAAAATATGTAAGGGAAAATTTATGAAATGAAAACTTAAACTTTCATTTCCATTATGACAAAATTAAAATAAAAGACTTATGGGCTTTTGATAGTTAAATTTAATTATTTAATTAAAAGGAAAAATTAAGTGTAAATGTAAAAAAAAAAGGAATAAAAATTTAAGTTTAATTATCCTTATGACACAATTAAAATTAATAATTTTAATAAGCTAATTTTGAGGATAAATATATATGTGTGTGTGTGTGTGTGTGTGTGTATATATATATATATATAAATAAGAAGACAAATGTCTTCTTTATTTCTTTTTTTTCATAAGATGCCACCACCCTTTCCTCTCTCTTCCTCTCTCTCTCTTTTTCTCTTCTTCTTCCACTTCTTCCCCTCATTGATTTCCCCTCCCAAGTTTTAATTCCCTTCATTAGTCCATATTTATGATGTAATGCACTATATGTATCAATAATGACAATTGAGCAGTTGTACTTATCAAAAATTTTTAAACATGCAATTTCAAAACTTGTATAAAAACCGGGCTCTGATACCACTAAAACATGTCACACCTTATCCCTTGTAAGGCATGACATTTTCCC
The DNA here is from genome assembly GCF_030052815.1 of Hevea brasiliensis. Taxonomy (NCBI): domain Eukaryota; kingdom Viridiplantae; phylum Streptophyta; class Magnoliopsida; order Malpighiales; family Euphorbiaceae; genus Hevea; species Hevea brasiliensis. The sequence continues at coordinate 46,140,686 of NC_079499.1, forward strand.
ATAGCATACCTAATGAATCACCGAACTCCACTTACCGATAACCCATTAGTTATGCTACAAAGGATTTTAAAACAAACTATAGCTTTTTATCTTATCAATTCTTTTGCGGAAAAATGTATGAGAATAGTTAAAATTCCATGTAAACATTCATTGAAAATAATGATAAACTAAATATTGCAAAAGTTACATTTTCATAAGTCTCAAAGTAAAATACAAAATAGTTACAAACTCAAAATGTGATAGCAATGCAATGCTTTTAAATACAAATTGCTCAATGTCCGTATATCCATACATATAGGTGCAAAATACATCAAAAGGAAATTACTGGGGTATACCTACAATATATACCCACAAACAATACTAAAATGCTGCTTCCAAGTCTTTCACTCGGCAGCCTTCTCCTTTCCCTTACCTGGGACAGCATAAAGAAGCTATCGCTGAGTATATCACTCAGTGGTGTACAACTAATAACTTTAAAACTTAAGGTAAAAACAATTTGTCAAAGCATAATAAATCACATTTTTCTTAAGCATGAAAACTTCACAATAGTTCTAAGTTCATAAGAGCCATTTATTAGAATAACATTTCAAATGAGAAATCATACTTCATAAATCACAATTCACAAAGCATTAGTGTTGCCAACATCAACACACAGTTCAGGCCATGACACAAAATTTCACGATCAATGCCGTGTTGTATACCACGACAAAACAATCTCAACCTCACTAACCGTTATTAATGAGGGAAGGGCTAGCTAGCTAATGAGTACTCATGTAGTCTTACCCCACTAACCATTATTAATGGGAGGCATAATCAATATCAATTATAAAACCCCAAGTAGCCGTTACTACTGGGGAGTTCCGAAGGGACTGTCATGCTAACTGTGGTTTCAAAACAACTTTCAAGAGTTTCTAAATCAATAATCACATTTGCAAAACAATAACATATTCAAATCATCATAAAACCCATAAAAGGGGTGGTAACACACAAATTCCTCAAATACAAGAGAAAATCATACCTCATTCAAAATAAACTCATTTCAAATCAAACTCATTCAAATAAACTCATTCAAATCAATTTACGAAGCTAAAACAAAGAAAAAGGTTAGTTGTGCACAAACCTTCAATAATTCTCCTTCCTTGTTACCTACTTCTCCTTGTCCGTTCCAACTTCTTTTTCTATTAAAAATAAACAAATAGAATACCTCAATACCAATCTCAATTGCTGCCAAGAACTCATTACATGCATGTCTAATGCATCCCAAGTTAGCTTTGAAAATTTTAAAATATTTTGGTTTTGGGACAGCTTGGTACCCCAATCTTTGAACCCAATTTGTACCTAGTTTTGATCATAATTTGGTGAGGTGTTCTTTATAAAAATTATTCATTTAGGTCTTAACTTTATTTTCCTTTTTGAATCGCCTAATTCGGAGCTGTGTAGCTCAATTATGCCCAAAACACGATTACTGTTCACATCACTGTTCATGCTGCAGATTTAGTTCTAGCAGATTTATCAATCTAACTTCGTTCAGCAATTTGATCAAGTTAAGTCCATAATTTGGTCTAATATTCTTCATATGAAATGTTCTACTATGTCTTAGGTTTCCATCGGTTTAAGAATCGCCTAAATCGGAGTTTTCTAGAGAGAGTTATAGCCTTGCAAAGTTTAATGTTCATTTGGTCAATTTTAGGTGCCCAGATTCTAGCAGATTCGGTGACCCAAATTCGTTCCGCAATTTGATTGAGTTAAGTTCATAATTTGGCCTAACATTCTTCATATGAAATGTTCTACTATATCTTAGGTTTACATTGGTTCAAGAATCACCTAAATTAGTGTTTTCTAGAGAGAGTTATGGCTATTTAAACTTTACTGTTCATGTGCATAATTCTGCAGGTTCTAGAATTTTGTCTCCCATTTCAAGGCTCATTTCGGGTAGCTTAAAGTCATTTTTGGGGTAAGGTATCTTCATGAAAATTCTAGCCCTATGTCTTAAGTTTCATTTTCAATTGGTTTCACAATAATTGGAGTTGTGTAGCTTAAGTTATGGGCTTCCAAACACACTGATATCAATGTACAAAATTATGCCCTAAGTTCAAATTTTCATTTCTTCAATTACTTCCATTAACCAACCTCAATTCACATTTAATTCACCCAAAATGAGCATTGACACATCAATGGCACTTCTTAGCACAAACCCCACAATTTTCAAATACCAAAGTTTATAATTTTCCCTAATCTTACCATTTCATTACTTCCATTCATTAACCCAATGTCAATTCAAACTAAATAAACCTTAAATGATCATAATTTAACACTACACACACCAACTTCACTCTCTAGCACCAAAACCCAATTTTCCCATGAACCTTAATTTTCCATAATTCAATTTATGCAATCCCATGAAATCTTACTACTTCCAATCATGCATACTACTTTACTTTAACTTAGATTTATCATCAATTTAACTAAAAATACATCAAACCCTAATTTTTCTCTCATTTGGCCAAAACCCTAGTTTAAGTTCTATACATGTTTTCTTTTATTTTCTTATGAAATTTCATCATAAATTAACTTCATTTCAAGTTTATACAACTAATCTAACATGAAAAGAAACTTACCTCTTGTTGATTTCTTTCCAACTTCACTTTTCTTCCAATTCTTGTTCTCCTTGCTTTTAATCTCTCAATCAAAGATCTCTTTGATGTTTTCTTTTAGTGGGCTATGGAAATTATGAAGGGAATTTAAGGGAATTAAAACTTGGGAGGGGAAATCAATGAGGGGAAGAAGAGGAAGAAGAAGAGAAAAAGAGAAAGAGAGGAAGAGAGAGGAGAGGGTGGTGGCATCTTATGAAAAAGAAAGAAATAAAGAAGACATTTGTCTTCTTATATATATATATATATATATATATTTATTTATCCCCAAAATTAGCTTATTAAAATTATAAATTTTAATTGTGTTATAAGGATAATTAAACTTAAATTTTTATACCTTTTTTTTTTCACATTTACACTTAATTTTTCCTTTTAATTAAATAATTAAATTTGACTATCAAAAGCCCATAAGTCTTTCATTTTAATTTTGTCATAATGGAAATGAAAGTTTAAGTTTTCATTTCATAAATTTTCCCTTACATATTTTTACTTGAATTTTTCTTCAATTTTTCCCCATAATTCAATTCATTAATTTCATTTAATTTAATTGACATTTTGGTCAAAAGTCAACTCTTGGGGTGAATTGACCAAAATGCCCCTCATCGGGTCATAATCCTTCTTTTTATAATACCCAATGAGTCCTTAGTTTTTTTGTTCACTAGAATTTTTATTGTGTCTATCTCAATTAATTTTCTATTTATTTTTGGTCCTCAAGGTGTCTTTGAATAGTATTAGTCACGGACCAAAAATGGTACTGTTCATAACTCGGAGGTTTGGGGTATTACACACACTTGCCTTTGATTGAGTTTGCTTATAACAACAGCTACCAATCAAGCATTGGGATGCCTCCATATGAAGCTTTGTTTGGCAGAAAGTGCAGAACCCCGTTGTGTTGGGATGAGGTAGGCGAAAGAAAGATGATTGGGCCAGAAATTATTTAGCAAACTGAAGAGAAAATCAGATTGATCAGAGATCGACTTAAGACTGCATCAGACGTCAGAAGTCCTATATTGATCTGAAGAGAAGGGATATTGAGTATGCAGTAGTTGACAAAGTATTCCTCAAGGTTTCCCTTAGAAGAAGATTATGAGATTCAGCAAAAAGGGGAAACTGAGTCCTCATTTCATTGGGCCATATGAGGTTCTGGAGAGAGTGGGTCCCTTGGCATATCGTTTGGCATTACCTCCAGAGTTGGAGAAGATACATAATGTCTTCCATGTGTCTATGTTGAGGAGGTATCGATCAGATCCATCTCATGTACTACCAGTAAAAGAGATTAAAGTGAATCCAGACCTCATATATGAAGAAGAACCCATAGAGATTCTGGCTTATGAGGTGAAGCAGCTACGGAACAAGCAGATACCGTTAGTGAAAGTGCTGTGGAACCATCATTCGGCCCAGGAGGCTACTTAGGAATGAGAGGAGGACATGAGGAGACAACACCCATAGCTATTCAGAGACTGATTACCAGGTAAAATTTCGAGACGAAATTTATTTTAAGGGGGGGAGAATTGTAACACCCCTATTTGCATAGCCTGGTATATTTCACTGTTCCGGTGACCGGTGTCAGTCTAGACAATTAAGAGAATTAGAACCACGTCTAAGACACCTAATTAAGCCCTGAACGCAAATAATTAGTAATTTTCAAATAGTTAAGTATAAATAAGAAAAATATAACATAAAAAGATTAAATGAGCCAAGAGTCACAGCGATAGGTGACCTTCTCGGGAATGACTGCAAGGTCAGTCTAAACTCAAATTTCGAACCGTAAAATGTGACGCTACGGTCCTTAGGACTATTGCAAACATAGTGGAAAAGAGAAAATCACAAAAAAGAATTGTTAAGCAGGTCAAATAATTAGGTCAGAGATTCGAAAGAAATATTGAATTACTTACAAACCGGATTGAACCAGCGAGGGGCAATTTATTCAATTTGCCCCTAGAGCTAACTTCTGACCCAATTGTCCAATAAAATTGGAAAAAAAAAATTTCAGGATCAAGAATTAAATTAAAGAGCTAATGGAAAAATAAATAAAAAAGAAAAAGGAAAAGAAAATTTTAATTACATCATGCATGATGTAAGCATGATGCAATAAATCTAATATTTAAATAATTGAAATTTTAGGGGTAATCCTAATAATTAAAAGAAAAAATAAAAAGAAAAAAAAATCACTTCTTCTTCTCCAAAAAAACATCACCTCTCTCCCTCTCACTTCTCACTTTCCTCATTTCATCTTCCACCATTGATAACCATACCCCAGGCTTCACAAACCCTAATCTAGCCATAATTTCCCTAAGGTTTCTTAAGTAAATCTTGTCCTTGAACCTTGATTCATCTATTGACAACAAAAAGAAGAGGAAAGAAGTGGAATTTGGGAAGAGAAAAAAGCCACACAAAGAGGTTAGTTATCCATTCTTTGATTTCTCTTTATATTCATGCATATCTACTTGAATTAATTTAGATTTAAGGGAAATCAAACAAAAATAATTATTGAGAGACCAAATAAAAAATTCGTCCAACTAGGGTTAGGGTTTGTTATAAATGAGTTTGATGGTTTTGAATGGTTATTTGAGGTGAATTAGGTGTGTAGAACATGAATACACACTTTAAATTGCATTAGGTTGAACTTTGGGTGTAGCTAGGGTTTTGAACATGTGAAAAATTGAAGAAAAATTTGAGAATTTGCTAAATGATGTTATTGATCTTATTTGAGTTGAGAAATGGTCAATTGTGACCATTTGTGATTTGTCTAAATTGTTGAAAATAAGTTTAAATTTGGATTGGTGAGGGTCAATTTGCAGGCATCTTGCCTAGGTCCCTTTCAGGGACCAAAACTGAAAATTTACCAACCCAATTAGTGTGAGGCCAATTGGGAATGAAACTAGACACAAAATGGCACATTTTTCATTCAGGAATCATGCCCAGAAAGTGAACATAACTTAGTGAACAATTAGGCCAAATCTGGAATTGGTAAACTGACTTGTACAAAAATGAACAAATAAATAGTAGTTATGTAAATGATCATAAATTGGCCTAGGAAGGTCCAAATGACCTGTATTTTTACTAGTAGAAAGCTGAGATATATCCCTACAACTTTCATGAAGAAACCAAACCCAAAATTTGACCATAAACTGTCCAAAACCTCGCCTGCAGTCAACCCACAAAAACTGCCATTAACCAGTAAATGCCCAGAATTCTGGGTAATACCAAATCTGGCCAGCCATGTTCAAATGGCTATAACTTAGGCTACAAAAATCCAAATGGAGTGATTCAAAAAGGAAATAAAGTTAAGACGATAAGAAACAACTTCTGTGAAGAAAGCTTAGCAAAATTACCACAGCAACATGACCAATGGAACAATACAAAATAGGACACCAAAATTGAAAATTTAAAATTTTTGCCTAAAGGACTTGAAGTTTGAGAAAACAACCAAAACTAAAAAATTAGGTAATCAAAATGTGGTATGTGGGTGAAATTAGAATTCTCATACCTATTAAGCATTAAAAAGTCAATAAATTGACTTAAATAGTATTGTGAATAGTAACCCCAAAATACAAATTTTAATGAACATTAGGTTTAGCATATTAAAGTTAGATATAAATAGATTTGAAATTATTTTTGGACTTATGATAAATTATGATACTAAAACACTGTGAAATTGTGTGTTTCAGTCGAAAATAATACCGGGAAGGAACCTGAAGCATCGAGTCAAGGCCAAGAGGCGACTCGTGTAAGGTTTGTACACAACATAGAAATTTTTGTAAATTTTCTTCTACAAATTATTTTGAATGAATTGTGATATTAAATTGTTAAAAGTTTACTTGTATGTGTTTGAAATGATAATAAATATTTAGTAAATGGCTAAGACAGTTTTGAAACCACAGTGTCATGACTATATATTTGAATGTCTCACTAGCATGACTAGTGGGAGAAATTAGTTTCGAATTTTGATTCCTTCTCTGGTTGAAGTGTTGAGGTGTGTGCTAGTAGAAGAAGAAATTGAATGGGTACCCATATATTTGAGCTAACTAGCCTTATGATTGCTCATAAGCCTCTGGCTATTGAGATGAATATATTTCGAATGGCATGATATATGTAACACCCCTATGTTCGGCAGTGCGTTCTACTATTCCGTGACCAGTGTTGTCCGGATAGCTAGGATGCCTAGAACTACACTTAGATATGGATGAGGGGACACAAAATAATGAAATACAAGAAAAGAAAATACAAGAAAAACAAAATAAAAATAATAGCAATGAAATGTAACCAAGTTAAACGAGCCGAGAACCATAGCGATGGGTGACTACACCAGGAAGTTGTGGCGTGGACCGTTGACTAGCCCTGGACCACGGGGAACCCCAGAAAATATTTTTAAGACATAATTAAAGACTTATTGAAGTATAAACATCATTAGAAATATCAAAGAAAAATTAATTAATTAGTACAAAGAAAAACGAAAAATCGAGAAAACGACAAAACTCGGTGTTACCGAAAAATCCGGAATACAATCTGAACAGGGAAATTGTTGTTATTTGACACCCCAAGTTGCCTTTTGACCTAAATTTCCATTAAAAATAAATGATATTACACTTTAGAAATGTCATGAAAAATAAGAAATATGGTACATAATACAAATAGTGAAAGTTTGGGGTATAAATTACAAATTGTGAAACTTAGGAATTAATTAATCCTAAACTAAGGTTAGTGCTCCACTAATTATATTTTAAGGGACCTATATAAGGGTTTAGTGGGTAGAAACATCTTCATCTTCAACCTCCCAACACCAAACCAAAGTGAGCCTCCATTGAAACACCATGGCCGAAGCTTCATCACCTTCCATGCACCTCATTTTTAACCACTTTTCACACTAGTTTCCTCCTAAACCTTGTCCACACACCTTGGGCAGCATACTAGGAGCAAGAAAGTTAAGTTTTGGTGAGGTTTTGAGGAATTTCAAAAGTGGTAAGTGCGACACCCCTTACCCGGCTACAGTATATCCGAGTAAGATATGTCACACGGTGTACCGGTACACTCTATTTTACCTTAATTAATTTTTTTGTCATAATTTTGAATATAGTTTATGAAATATAATTTATTTAAGCCATTTATCAAAAGTATTATTTATTTGAGGTTCCGAAAATTTTAAAGAAAATCCGGCAGAGTACCGGCTAAAAATGGAGAAAACAGTTCTTCGGAACCTGTGAAAAACACTTCCAATATTCATGTCTCATCATCTCAAACTCCAATATCAAAATCTCCACAACATTTCTCAATTTCAGTTCTCAATCATCCATCACATGTGATAATCAAGTATAAATCACAATTATATATTTACTTTTCCATTCACAAATACAATTTTCATAATTTACATGAACATCAAAATATATTACATAATTCTAAATACATATGAGAAAATAAAAATTTAGTTACAAAATGACAAAATGACACCTAGTGCCCTACCAATGCACTGCAGAAGTTGAGGTGACACGGACACTGTGCAGAACTGCAGGATGGACTCACCCAGTCTGAGGTCTACTGGGCTCACGATCTGTATCTCCAGAACCTACGCGTGGCAAAAGCAACGCGCTAAGCAATAATGCTTAGTGGTGCAATAATAAAATAAAAGAAATAGCAAGAAAATAAATATGTAGTGAATGTATATGTTTCATTTGTTTTGAATTTGTATATCATTAACTTTGTCCACTTTCATTCATTTGGTTGCCCAAGTAACCTACACTAGACGACTGGACTGGATAAACGGGTAAACTGGCACTGGGTATCAAGTACCTCTGGCCGTCACACCATCGGTCACATATGCATCTCCCGGTGTGCAACAGAACAGCTAACAAGCTGTAAATAATATCAGGTACAAGGCCAAATCTCAATGCAAGGTCAGAATGGCTAAAAGCCATAAAATCACAGAATGGTATATTGCCATGCGCAGTACTGCTAACTGAACCCTATTGGCATGCCAAACTATCCAAACCAATCTTGTTAGGTATACTAGGGCATTTGAAACTTTTAAATTCTTCAATTTGTGAATTTCAAGTTTTGGTGTCACTATTCACCCCATTGGTCAACAAAAATGTTGACTTTTGGATAGAAAATAGGTATATTGGTTTTGACACTCCCAACATACCACATTTTGCATTTAAAACTTGTTGGAATTAACCCCTAAATCCATTTCCAAACCTAAAACCTAGAGAGCAGAATTTTCAGTTTTTGTGACCCAAATTTACTGTTCCATTGGGCCCTGTTGCAGTGGGAATTTGAGGAAATGGTAAACATGAAAGTTGTTCCTTATTTTGTCTAGTTGAATTTCCTTTTTTGAATCACTCCATTTGGAGTTTTGTAGCTCCAGATATGATCCAAAAACCACAGCTGGCCGGATTGCCAAAACTGCAGAATTACCAAATCTACAGTACCATAAACAGTGACTGTGACTGTCATTTTGGTTAGGTTCTGGTCATAATTTGGGGTAGGTTTCTTCATGAAAGTTGTTTTTCTATGTCTTAATTTGTTGCTGTAAAAATTTCAGGTCAATTGACCATTTCTACAGTGATTTATGGCCAAATGAACAGTTACTATTCATTTAGTCATTTCTACAGGTGCTGTTGCAGGGTATCCGGATTGGGGCCAACTTTTGGTCCACTTGCTTTGGTCTTTTGGGCATGGTTTCTTCAGCAAAAATGTGCCATTATAAGCCTAGTTTCATGTCCAATTGGCCAAACACCAATTGGACCAACACAGCCAAAGTTATGGCTGTCTAAGTGGGCTGGAATCACAGCCACCATTACTGCTGTCCCTAGGCAGCCTACCTTTCCACTTTGCCATGCCATATTTCAGTCCAATTTATGGTCAACTTACCTCAAATGGTCACTAATTGACCATTAGAATGTTCTTTAACCATTTCATAAGCCAAGTCCACATTTTACTCCTAAAACCCTAGTTCAAATTCATGGTTTACACAATTTACCTTAGTTAGCTACTAATTCATTATTCTTATGTTTATAAACTTCAAACATGATTTCTAGTTCACTCCAAGTTCATCAAAAATACTCATTCCTATTCCTTCAATAGGGCTGCCGAAATCCATAGTATGTATACACATAATTTTTGTTCATTTAAGTTACAAATTCTTACTCAATTCAAGTTACTAACATGGAAATTAAAAGTTTTAAGTAGATAGGTGCACTAACCTCTTGTAGGCAGATTTTTCCCAAGCTCAAAACTTCACTTCCTTTCCTTTTCTTGGCTGCCAAAAGGTTATGCAAGGTGCAAGGATAAATTTTAGTGAAAGGTGTCTAGGGTTTATGGTGAAATGAAGAGGGAAATGGAGCTTGCTTGAAGTTGTCAATGGAGGTTTTGGGCATGCAAGGGTTTCGGCTGGTTTTTGGGGAGGAAGAAGGCTGCTAGCTTTTGGTCTTTTTTTGGTCTTGTTTATCTCTTTTATTTTTTAGTTAATAGGTTGTTTAAATATGATTGGTTATAGCTTTTAAATGACATCATCATGATGTCATAAATAAGCCTTTTTCCTCATTTTCTTTTCTTTTCTTCACTACTCATTTTCAATTTAATTTCTAGTAATTTTTATTCATATTTTATGTCATATTAATTATTTACTCAACTGGACAAGTCGGCCAAAAATCACCTTTGAAGGCGAAATGACCAAAATGGCCTCCGTTTGGCTTAACGGGTCAAAATTGTCTGTACCGATTGAAAAAATTTTCTCGGTATTTTCTTGGCATTCTAATGCCATAGGAACTTCAGTAACCCTTCTCTGGAGTCCCAAAAATTATTTTATAATTTTTCCCCCAGGTCTAGGGCTCCTAGTTGCGAGAACCGCAACTTCTCTCTGGGTTACCCATCGCTAGGGCACCGGCTCGTTTAACTTGGTTGTATTTTATTTCTAAAATTTTTACTAAATTTTTCTTATTAATATTTGAGTTAATTATGGTTCCTGACTTTAGTTTAAATATTTTTCCGGACGTTCTAGCTGTCCGGACCGACACCGATCACCGGAACAGTAGAATGTACGGAGTTACTACCGGGAGGGTGTTACAGTAAGTATGTATTTTTAATTCTTGTTTCATTAAACTTTGAATGGGTGTCGTGGGTAGTTGATTTGTGGAAGGATTTTTGAAGTTTGATGAATTAGTGGAAATGTACATTTTGGCAGCCATGGAACCTCAATAAGAACAGCTTATTCTTGCATGTAAATAGTGGTTTGAATGATGATTTAAATGTTTGATTGTATTGTACTTAAATTCCATGTGTAAGGTATGATTTGGAAGCTTAAAAAGTGAAAATGGCAATTGATGGGTATGTGTAAATTTGTGGCAGCCTCATGAAGAAGATTGAAGTGTTTGAGTTCATAAATTATTATTGAATTATGTTGCCATGGATGGCAGCATGTGTATGTGTTTAATTGTTAGAATTTGGACATGGAAATGAGGTATGTTCATGTGGTTGAATTGTGGTAAATGGGACTTTAATTGTTGTAAATGGGACTTTAGAAAATTCTGTGTTATAGTGTGTATATTGAGAATGGTTACAAGTTGTCCAAAATGACCAAAATGTGTTGTTAAATGTGTTAATGGAAGGTACAAACCAGAATTGGCATGAAGGAAGTAGTTTGGTAAGTGTTGAATATGTAATTGGTAAGTGATGAGAAGTGTGTAGTAGGGCAGTGTGTGTTTTGGCTTAGAACCTTAAGTGTGTGACTCCAATTGGTATGAGACCAATTGGAGGTAAAACTAGGCACAAAATGTGCCAACTTTCATGAAGGAAGCTTACCAAAATTCTGCCTAGAAGGTGACTTGAAAAATGACCAAATCCGGATTAGTGCTTTGAAAACCTGAAAATTGACCATTTGGGCAGCAGTTAGTGTATTGGCCATAACTCACTCAAAACAGGTCCAATTGACCTGAAAGTTTTACCATAAATAGAAAAGATATATATCTACAATTCTTATGAAGACACCAACACTCAGAAATGACCATAAGCAAGTCAAATAGTTTGCACAAGTTCGGGTATAAAAACTGGCCGAACCAAAAGTGACCTAAAAATGACCTAAAGTTACCATTTTGGTACATTCTGTCTAGCATTGGTAAATTGACCATAACTTGGTCTACACAACTCAGAATGACCTGAAAATTTTCCCTGTGTGCAATAAGACATAGACCTACAAGTTTATAGTTTTGACCAAAACCCGAAAACCGAGGGAACTAGGTCATCCGGCTAGGTCAAATTAGTATACTAAAATCCAGTAAATTGCAATAAAATGCAATATACTTGAAAATATATTTGGTAACATGTACCAACACTAAAAGGCTATAAAATGTGACTTGTTGGTAATATTAAACCTACTTCACTTAGAGTGCATCAAGGGTCAACATTATAGGTTAACTAATGAAATGAATTGAAGGAAATAGTACAAAAAAATTTAAATATTAGATTTTATTGTTAAAAATAAATTCATTGAGTACTGAAACACTTTATATTGTGTGTTTCAGTTGAAAAGGATATTGAGAAGCGTAAGGAACACTAACTCAGGGCCAAGAGGCATGTATCAGAGGTCTGTACACCATACTTTTTATATTCACTGCTTTTACTAGAAAAATTATTTGGAGAATTGAGTTATGAATAATTTTTTATTGTTTTAAGTTTGGGAATTGTGACACCCCTTACCCGACTACAGTGTAGCCGAGCAAGTTATGCCACTCAGTGTGCCGAGCACTCTATTTTTATCTTAATTAATTTTTTTATCATAATTTTGAATATAACTTGTGAAATATAATTCATTTTAAGCCATTTATCGAAATTATTATTTCTTTGAGGTTCCGGAAATTTTAAAGAAAATCCGTGAATCACTGCTAAAAATAGAGAAGCAGTTCTTGAACTGTGAAAAACACTTCCTATATTCATTTTCCATCATCTCAACTCCATTTATCAAATTCTCAACAATGTTCAATCTCAGTTCTCATTCATCCATCTCATATGATACCATGCATAATTCATATATAAACATTCACTTTTACATTTACAACCACACTTTTCATTATTTACATAAATATCAAAATACATTACATAAGTTTCAAATACATATGAGAAAATAAAATCAATTACAAAATACCAAAATGACATCTAGCGTCCTACTCATGCACTGCAGACAGTGAGGTGACACAGACACTATGCAGAACTGTGAACTGCCTTACCGAATCTGTGGTCTACTGGTGCTCTGTCCAATCTTCAGTACCTACGCGTTGCAAAAGCGACGCGCTAAGCATAAAGCTTAGTGGTGCAAATAATAAAATAGAAAGAAATAATATGCAATATAAAAATCATAATTTCTTAGCCATTGTGTTCATAAGAACTGAATAATTACCAACTTAGTGTTTAGTCGAGGGCTAATTATGTTTTATGATATTAACTTCTTCATGCATTTTGTTTATTTATTTTCTTCCTGATCTTGAGTTTCTTTGTATTCTATCGTAATCATTCCTGATATTTGATTTTCGTATTTTCTTTAACAATTAGTTCGATTCTGCTTATACTTTTCCATGCCCAAGTAACCTATACTGAACGACTGGACTGGATAACGGGTCGTTGGCACTGGACACCGCGGTGCCTCGGGCCGTCATACCATGGGACGCAGAACGTCAACCACGTATGCAGTCAGTATGGCTAAAAAGCCATGATATCACATAATTGGCATAAAAGCCATGAATACGGGCATAAAAGCCATGAATACGGGCATAAAGCCATGAATACAGGCATAAAGCCTTTCCTTTCGCAGTACTGCTAAAACAATACCCTATTGGCATGCCAAACTATCCAAACCAATCACATTAGGCCTACTAGGGCATTTTGCATATTTAAGTTTCACAATTTTTGGATTTCAAGTTTTCATGTCACTATTCATTTCATTAGTCAATTAAAATGTTGACTTTTGCATAAACAATAAGTACATTGATTTTAATACTCCCAACATACCACATTTTGTATTCAAAACTTGTTAGTTTTGGTCACTTTCTCAAAGTTTAGGTCATTTTGGCAAAATTGCCAATTTTTTGGTTTTGGTGTCACTATTCACCTCATTGGTCAACAAAAATGTTGACTTTTAGAATAAAAATGTGTACATTGACTTTGGCACTCCCAACATACCACATTTGGTGTTTAAAACTTGTTGGCATTAAGTGTTAATACCATTTCCAAGCATTAAACCGAAGGAGCAGATTTTTCAGTTTTGGTGAGTCAACTTCACTGTTCCATTGGACACTGTTACTGTTGGAATTTGAAGAAATGTAAAACATGAAAGTTGTTCCTTATTTTGTCTAGTTGAATTTCCTTTTTTGAATCACTCCATTTGGAGTTTTGTAGCTCTAGATATTGTCCAAAGACCCAAGCTGGCCGGATTGCCAAATCTGCAGATTTACCATATCTACAGTGCATGAACAGTAACTAGAGTCACTTGGTTGGATGGGTTCTGGCCATAATTTGGGGTAGGTTCCTTCATGAAAGTTGTTTGTCTATGTCTTAACTTGTTGCTGTAAAAATTTCAGGTCAATTGACCAAATCTACAGTGAGTTATGGCCAAATGAACAGTTACTGTTCATTTGGTCAATTCTGCAGAGGCAGTTTCAGGGTTCCGGATTGGGGCCAAGTTTTGGTCCTCTTGCTTTGGTCTTTTGGGTATAGTTTCTTCAGCAAAAATGTGCCATTATAAGCCTAGTTTCATGTCCAATTGGCCAAACACCAATTGGACCTACACAGCCAAAGTTATGGCTGTGTAAATGGACTGAATTTTCAGTCACTATTCTGCACCCTCTAGGCAGCACACACCTTCCCTTTGCCATGCTTTATTCCAGTCCCAATTAAGGTCAAATTCCTTCAAATGGTCACTAATTGACCATTAGGATGTACTTTAACAATTTCATAAGCCAAGCTAATTTTTACTCCCCAAACCCTAGTTTTCATATTCATTTCATGCAACCTATACTTTATCAACCCATCCATCACATATATACATATCTCATACCATCTCTAGGCAAGTTTAATATCAATTAAACTCATCATACCCTTATACATCAAAGCTGCTGAAATTCATGCACACTCCCACAGATATGTTTTGTTCAATTTTTTCATCAATTTCTCATTCAATTTAACTTCCTAACAAAATTTAAGAAAGGAAGATAAGTATATGCACTAACCTTTTTGAAACCAACCTTGAGCTTGTTATTCTTCAAGATTTCTCCTAGAACCATAATAATCATAATCAATTATAACTTCACTTTCCTAAGTTAAATATCCAATAAAAATTCAATAGCATTTCCTTAAATTTGACTAAACTCCCATCATAAATCTTAAATCCACAACCCATTAATACCCAATCTGGCAGCTTGTGCATTCAAATTTATATATAATGATCTAACCGTTAGATAAATCCCAAATTTATACCATATATTCAAGACATCCCTATACAATATCAGTAAAAATTTCAGCATCAAATCATCTCTATATCATGAGATATCAAAACATTCATTCAACCCTTCACAATCTGAATTTTTGCAGAAATCAGTCTTACTCAGATAGCTCATGCAAAACAATTTATATCTCATAAACCACAAGTCTAAAATTCACCAAATTTTAACACAGAAGCCTCAACATCCCAAATATCATTTGTACCAAATTTCATAATTTTATAAGCATCCTAACTATTTATTTTTCTCAAATTTCAGTAGCCAAAATTCAGAATTCAACCTACAGACAGCCTGTGTTCAACAATATGTTTCTCCAAATCTAACCGTTGAACAATCACCAAATTTTTACCATAAGTTCCACACATACATAGCTTAAACATATCCAAAATTCAGCCTTATATGTTGAGCTAAACTCACCTGGACGGAAAAGAAATATGCTGCCCTGCTGAACCCCTATTTCTGCTACTTCTCCTTCTCCTTCTTCCTTTCTTTCTTTCTTTTCCTTTTCTCTCTCTTTCTCTCTTATTCCAGCCCGTATGAAGAAGGAAGCTGCTGGTTCTTTTGTTTTTTTATCTCATTTTAAGTTCATTTTATCTCTTTTTATTAGTTTTGTCAAGTGGTGATTGGGTGGGAGTAAGTGAGTGACATCATGTGATGTCATTATTTGCTTAATTTTTTATTTTTCTTTTCTTTTCTTTTCTACCACATTTCAATTTAATTTTTAGTAATATTTATTCATATTTAAGATCATAATAATTATTTACTTAACTGGACAAGTCGGCCAAAAATCACCTCTGAAGGCGAAATGACCAAAATGCCCTCCGTTTGGCTTAACGGGTCAAAATTGCCTGTACCGATTGAAAAATTTTTCTAGGTATTTTCTTGGCATTCTAATGCCATGGGAACCTCAATAACCCTTCTCTGGAGTCCCAACAATTATTTTATAATTTTTCCCCCGGGTCTAGGGCTCCTCGTTGCGAGAACCGCAACTTCCCTCCGGTTACCCATCGCTTGGGCACCGGCTCGTTTTACTTGGTTGTATTTTATTTCTAAAATTTTTACTAAGTGTTTCTTATTAATATTTGAGTTAATTATGGTCCCTCACTTAAATTAAATTATTTTTCCGGACGTTCTAACTGTCCGGACCGACACCGATCACCGGAACAGTAGACTGTGCGGAATTGCTACCGGGAGGATGTTACAACTCTTCCCCTCTAATTTAAATTTCGTCCTCGAAATTTACTGGATGTTTTTTTTTTTGGTTCTAAGATAATTCTTTTACCTTTCTATTGCTCCATCTGTCTACTTCTTTTGTATACATGGTACCATTTAGTCTTTTCGAATCTATCATTATACACTTAGGCATATCATAAAAGAAATATTTTACCTCAAATTCACATCTGGGGCTTCTTGCTCCTCTCCGGCTTGGGTGACATTTGGAAGTGGTGTTCTTGTTGTACTTGGTCCTTCCACGGCCTGCATGCAGGTCCGTGGTATATTCCTCTTAGGACAATCTTTCAGACGATGGTCTATGGCCCCACATCTATAACAGGCTCCAGTCAATCCCCTACAGTCACCTTTATGCCACTTGTTACAATGGCCACATTTTCTTGCTAATCCTGGTGCACTCACTATTAGTGTTTCTGGTTGATCTCTCCTGGATATAGGCTTGGGTCTAGATCTCCTACTTTGATCATATGTCTGACTTAACTGTTCTCTCGGCCTCTTATTACTAGACTGTCCAAATTTCCTCTTTTGCTGATCACCACTCCTCTTCTGTTCCTCTTCGTGAACACAGCTAATATATTTCTTTCTGAACTCTATCAGAAAGAATTTCCAAGTTATGTCTGTTGGTGGCACTACCTTGGTTACGACATCCCACCATCGATATGCAGCTTCTTGTAACAACGAAACTGCACACTCCAAACTCGCTCGGTGTGCAATGGAGCTTGCGAGGACTCTTTCAGTCCTTTCTAACCAATACTTAGCCGCTGCAGAATCGTCTTCCTTTCGACCATTGAAATCTACAGCTCCATACTTCCTAATTTTTCCTAGAGGTGATTTCTGCTGAGACAATGGTGGAACAACCCCAGTCATCTGTCGAAAGAATCCAGTCATCTGCTCAAACAAGGCCTGTTGGGGTTGTACAGGCACCTCTTGCACTGGTGGAGCAGGATCTCCCCGATTTCCAATATCACTCCCAGTCGGGATATGACTTACTACTTCTTCTTCCACTGCCCTCTGCGATGAAGGGTCCATATCCTATTTAACAAAGACAAACAGATCTGCGTTAGTATCACCTCGACTCTTACAAATGCAATGCATGGTATGGACTCAATCTAGGCCCAGAAACGCCTAAACCGTGCTCTGATACCACTAAATGTGACACCCCTTACCCGACTACAGTGTAGCCGAGCAAGTTATGCCACTCGATTGTGCGAGCACTCTATTTTTATCTTAATTAATTTTTTTATCATAATTTTGATTATAACTTGTGAAATATAATTCATTTTAAGCCATTTATCGAAATTATTATTTCTTTGAGGTTCGGAAATTTTAAAGAAAATCCGTGAGAATCTGCTAAAAATGGAGAAAAGCAGTTCTTGAACTGTGAAAAACACTTCCTATATTCATTTTCCATCATCTCAACTCCATTTATCAAATTCTCAACAATGTTCAATCTCAGTTCTCATTCATCCATCTCATATGATACCATGCATAATTCATATATAAACATTCACTTTTACATTTACAACCACACTTTTCATTATTTACATGAATATCAAAATACATTACATAAGTTTCAAATACATATGAGAAAATAAAATCAATTACAAAATACCAAAATGACATCTAGCGTCCTACTCATGCATTATGACGGTGAGGTGACATGACACTATGCAGAGCGTGAACCGCCTTACGAACTGTGGTCTCATGGTGCTCTGTCCAATCTTGATTACCTCAGCGTTGCAAAGCGGCGCTAAGCATAAAGCTTAGTGGTGCAAATAATAAAATAGAAAGAAATAATATGCAATATAAAAATCATAATTTCTTAGCCATTGTGTTCATAAGAACTGAATAATTACCAACTTAGTGTTTAGTCGAGGGCTAATTACGTTTTATGATATTAACTTCTTCATGCATTTTGTTTATTTATTTTCTTCCTGATCTTGAGTTTCTTTGTATTCTATCGTAATCAATCATGATATTTGATTTTCGAATTTTCTTTAACAATCAGTTCGATTCTGTTATACTTTTCCATGCCCAAGTAACCTATCTTGAGCAGTGGATCGATAACGGGTCGTTGGCACTGGACACCGCGGTGCCTCGGGCTGTCATACCATGGGACGCAGAACGTCAACCACGTATGCAGTCAGTATGGCTAAAAAGCCATGATATCACATAATTGGCATAAAAGCCATGAATACGGGCATAAAAGCCATGAATACGGGCATAAAGCCATGAATACAGGCATAAAGCCTTTCCTTTCGCAGTACTGCTAAAACAATACCCTATTGGCATGCCAAACTATCCAAACCAATCACATTAGGCCTACTAGGGCATTTTGCATATTTAAGTTTCACAATTTTTGGATTTCAAGTTTTCATGTCACTATTCATTTCATTAGTCAATTAAAATGTTGACTTTTGCATAAACAATAAGTACATTGATTTTAATACTCCCAACATACCACATTTTGTATTCAAAACTTGTTAGTTTTGGTCACTTTCTCAAAGTTTAGGTCATTTTGGCAAAATTGCCAATTTTTGGTTTTGGTGTCACTATTCACCTCATTGGTCAACAAAAATGTTGACTTTTAGAATAAAAATGTGTACATTGACTTTGGCACTCCCAACATACCACATTTGGTGTTTAAAACTTGTTGGCATTAAGTGTTAATACCATTTCCAAGCATTAAACCGAAGGAGCAGATTTTTCAGTTTTGGTGAGTCAACTTCACTGTTCCATTGGACACTGTTACTGTTGGAATTTGAAGAAATGTAAAACATGAAAGTTGTTCCTTATTTTGTCTAGTTGAATTTCATTTTTTGAATCACTCCATTTGGAGTTTTGTAGCTCTAGATATTGTCCAAAGACCCAAGCTGGCCGGATTGCCAAATCTGCAGATTTACCATATCTACAGTGCATGAACAGTAACTAGAGTCACTTGGTTGGATGGGTTCTGGCCATAATTTGGGGTAGGTTCCTTCATGAAAGTTGTTTGTCTATGTCTTAACTTGTTGCTGTAAAAATTTCAGGTCAATTGACCAAATCTACAGTGAGTTATGGCCAAATGAACAGTTATTGTTCATTTGGTCAATTCTGCAGAGGCAGTTTCAGGGTTCTGGATTGAGGCCAAGTTTTGGTCCTCTTGCTTTGGTCTTTTGGGTATAGTTTCTTCAGCAAAAATGTGCCATTATAAGCCTAGTTTCATGTCCAATTGGCCAAACACCAATTGGACCTACACAGCCAAAGTTATGGCTGTGTAAATGGACTGAATTTTCAGTCACCATTCTGCACCCTCTAGGCAGCACACACCTTCCCTTTGCCATGCTTTATTCCAGTCCCAATTAAGGTCAAATTCCTTCAAATGGTCACTAATTGACCATTAGGATGTACTTTAACAATTTCATAAGCCAAGCTAATTTTTACTCCCCAAAACCCTAGTTTTCATATTCATTTCATGCAACCTATACTTTATCAACCCATCCATCACATATATACATATCTCATACCATCTCTAGGCAAGTTTAATATCAATTAAACTCATCATACCCTTATACATCAAAGCTGCCGAAATTCATGCACACTCCCACAGATATGTTTTGTTCAATTTTTTCATCAATTTCTCATTCAATTTAACTTCCTAACAAAATTTAAGAAAGGAAGATAAGTATATGCACTAACCTTTTTGAAACCAACCTTGAGCTTGTTATTCTTCAAGATTTCTCCTAGAACCATAATAATCATAATCAATTATAACTTCACTTTCCTAAGTTAAATATCCAATAAAAATTCAATAGCATTTCCCCTTAAATTGGACTAAACTCCCATCATAAATCTTAAATCCACAACCCATTAATACCCAATCTGGCAGCTTGTGCATTCAAATTTATATATAATGATCTAACCGTTAGATAAATCCCAAATTTATACCATATATTCAAGACATCCCTATACAATATCAGTAAAAATTTCAGCATCAAATCATCTCTATATCATGAGATATCAAAACATTCATTCAACCCTTCACAATCTGAATTTTTGCAGAAATCAGTCTTACTCAGATAGCTCATGCAAAACAATTTATATCTCATAAACCACAAGTCTAAAATTCACCAAATTTTAACACAGCAGCCTCAACATCCCAAATATCATTTGTACCAAATTTCATAATTTTATAAGCATCCTAACTATTTATTTTTCTCAAATTTCAGTAGCCAAAATTCAGAATTCAACCTACAGACAGCCTGTGTTCAACAATATGTTTCTCCAAATCCAACCGTTGAACAATCACCAAATTTTTACCATAACTTCCACACATACATAGCTTAAACATATCCAAAAATCAGCCTTATATGTTGAGCTAAACTCACCTGGACGGAAAAGAAATATGCTGCCCTGCTGAACCCCTATTTCTGCTACTTCTCCTTCTCCTTCTTCCTTTCTTTCTTTCTTTTCCTTTTCTCTCTCTTTCTCTCTTATTCCAGCCCGTATGAAGAAGGAAGCTGCTGGTTCTTTTATTTTTTTTATCTCATTTTAAGTTCATTTTATCTCTTTTTATTAGTTTTGTCAAGTGGTGATTGGGTGGGAGTAAGTGAGTGACATCATGTGATGTCATTATTTGCTTAATTTTTTATTTTTCTTTTCTTTTCTTTTCTACCACATTTCAATTTAATTTTTAGTAATATTTATTCATATTTAAGATCATAATAATTATTTACTTAACTGGACAAGTCGGCCAAAAATCACCTCTGAAGGCGAAATGACCAAAATGCCCTCCGTTTGGCTTAACGGGTCAAAATTGCCTGTACCGATTGAAAAATTTTTCTAGGTATTTTCTTGGCATTCTAATGCCATGGGAACCTCAATAACCCTTCTCTGGAGTCCCAACAATTATTTTATAATTTTTCCCCCAGGTCTAGGGCTCCTCGTTGCGAGAACCGCAACTTCCCTCCGGTTACCCATCGCTTGGGCACCGGCTCGTTTTACTTGGTTGTATTTTATTTCTAAAATTTTTACTAAGTGTTTCTTATTAATATTTGAGTTAATTATGGTCCCTCACTTAAATTAAATTATTTTTCCGGACGTTCTAACTGTCCGGACCGATCACCATCAGACGATGGTATGCGAATTGCTACCGGGAGGATGTTACAGGAATTGTATTTGGAAATTATTGTGTTGCCTACTTTACAAATGGAAATTTTGAAATAAAATATGATTTGTGGTTTGTATGAAATATTGTGATTTGGAATTGTTTTGATTCACACTTGGCATGACAATGTTACTATGTTCCTCCTCCATTTATGGGGTGAGTGTGATTATATTCCTCCCTCTTTGACTTGCTAGTATGAGGTGAGTGTGGATGAGTTTTCATTATTTAGCTAGCTACCTCCCTCATTAATTTCGATTATTGGGGTGAGTGTGCCTTGTTGTGATGCACACACTGCATGTTCGGAAAAGTTTGTGTCATGACTTAAGTTGTGTTATTGATTAGCAAAACTGTGTTATTCAATTACTTGATCAAATTGTGTTATTGATTGGCAACACCGTGTTATTCAGTTATTTGATCAAATTATGGTATTGATTGGCAAAACTGTGTTATTCAATTATTTAATCAAATGGTGTCATTGATTGGCAAAACTGTGTTATTTAATTGTTTGATCAAATTTGTGTTATATAAACTTTGTAAATTGTGAGATGGAATTGTGAATTATTTGATTTGTAAATTGTCAATAAAATTTTTATATATCACATTTCAAATTGTTATTGTGCACCACTGAGTATATTTTACTCAACGATAGCTTTTCATTGCTATCGCAGGTAGACAGACTGACGGGGCAGCAGACAAAGCTGCTTGTACTATATTTTGAGATTTCACCGGGTATATTGAGTATACCATATTTTGTATTTTGTGCTATAATGTATATTCACTGTATGTATATATTGTTCTTGGTTTTGAGCAGTTGTAAATTAAAGTTGTACATTAAAGTTGTAAACTAAATTTGTAAATTATTTTGGCTTGTAAATATTGTGATATATTTCTTTTATCTCAGCTTTTGAAAACACTGGAAAATTATTGTGGATTTGAGTTGGCAAATGTTGAGAAACTTATTGTGTTGATTGGATATTGGAGTTTGGGGATTGAACAAAATATTGAAAGTGCTTTTTACAGGTTTTTGAAGAACTGTTTTATTCAAAATACAGATGACACTCTGCCAAAATTTTTTTTATAGAAATTATTAATACTTTAAAAGTGTTATCTAGTTTCACTTCAGTTAAAATTTTTTTAACACCTGTAAATAGTGCTCACCACTGTAAAAAGAAGTAAGAAAAGATTTAAAATCTCTTGTAGTGTATTTAATGGGTTATCAGTAGACGGAGTTTGGTAATTCATTAGGTATACTACGGGATCATGTTACGCCTTACGGAGGGATAGGGTGTGACATGTTTTAGTGGTATCAGAGCTAGTTTTTAAATTCTATTTTCACCTATAATTTGAATATTCTTTATTCATAGTACAACTGCTCAATGTTTGATACATACAGTACATTACATTATAAAAATGCCCTAACGGGAGGAAATCTCATTGTGTTATTTGTTCAGGAGGTCTAAGATCCTCGAATTGACTATGGAAGAGGGTGATCATTCAATCAATCAATCTATAGAGGCTGAGGTACAAAGGATGCTGACCCTACATAATGTCGATGGATCATTGCGCCCCCTCGATCTGCAGATTTCTGTTCGATTCGCTCAGATGACTGCAATGTTCCAACAAATGGCTGGTAACATACCTACTCAAGTCCCACTACAGACACCAGTGGTACAACCACAGTCTTCTGCTAGGCAGTATGACAAATTGATGAAATA
Source organism: Hevea brasiliensis (assembly GCF_030052815.1). Lineage (NCBI taxonomy): Eukaryota > Viridiplantae > Streptophyta > Magnoliopsida > Malpighiales > Euphorbiaceae > Hevea > Hevea brasiliensis. The sequence continues at coordinate 46,163,910 of NC_079499.1, forward strand.
TGGGGCTACTGAGTTCAAGGGGACAGTAGATACTCTAGAGGCAGAACAGTGGTTAAAGAGAATGGATAGGGTGTTCAAAAAGCTACATTGTACAGAGGAGCTCAGATATGAATATTTAGTGTCAGCTGAAGGGATCAAGGTAGATTCCAGCAAGGTAGAAGCTATCCTTAATTGGAAGCCACCCAGGAATATCACAGAAATTCGCAGTTTTCTGGGTTTAGCTGGATATTACCGCCGGTTTGTGAAAGGGTTTTCAATGTTAGCTTCTCCACTGACCAAGCTGCTTCGGAAAGATGTAAAATTTCAGTGGACTGATAAATGCCAGCAGAGTTTTGATGAGTTGAAGAGGTGTCTAACTGAAGCTCCAGTCCTTACTTTACCTACACTGGGTAAAGAATACACAGTTTATAGTGATGCTTCTCACAATGGGTTAGGCTGTATACTGATGCAAGATCAGAATGTCATTGCTTATGCATCACGCCAGCTAAAACCGCATGAGAAGAACTACCCAACTGTAACACCCCTATTTGTATAGCCTGATATATTTCACTGTTTCGGTGACCGGTGTCGGTCCGGACAATTAAGGGGATTAGAACCATACTTAAGACAACTAGAGAAACCATAAACACAAATAATTAGTAATGTTCAATTAGTTAAGCATAAATAAGAAAAACAGAACATAAGAAGTTAAACGAGTCGAGAGCCACAGCGATGGGTGACCTCCTCGGGAACGACTGCGAAGTCATTTTAAACTCAAATTTCGAACCGTAAAATGTGACGCTGCGGTCCTTAGGACCCTTATGAACACAGTGGAAAAGAGAAAATCACAAAAAAAGAACTGTTAAGCTAGTCAAATAATTAGGTCAGAGAGCCGGAAGAAATATGGAATTATTTGCAAACCGGGATGAACCGGCGAGGGGCAATTTGGTCAATTAACCCCTAGAGCTGACTCCTGACCTAACTGTCAAATAAAATCGGAGAAAAGAAAATTTTGGAATCGAGAATTAAATTAAAGAACTAATAGAAAAATAGAAAAAAAAAAAGAGAAAAATGAAAAAGTAAAAAGGTGATGACATCATGCATGACCTCATGCATGATGCCATAAATAAATTAATTAAATTATTTATTAAATTAGATTTTGTGGTCTTCCATAACCTAAAATAAATAAAGAAAAGAAAAGAAAAAAAAAATTATTTGGTCATCTTCCATCTCCCTTGCCGCCTCACTCTTTCCTTTATTTCATCATTTTTAATCTTCCATTAAAGCTTGCACTCAAGCTTTAATTTGTTCACTTACCCTTCATAAATCCCATAAAAACCTTACTAGAGCTTGTAATCTCAACTTAAGAAGAAGATTGAAAGAAGAAAGTAGGAGAAAAAAATTGAAGATTTGGTATTAAAGTTGAGGTAAGTGTATCCATTTAAAAGTTGAGATTTGATTGTTGTATTTTTGGTTTGAATTAACTTGTAATATGTTTAAAATGAAATAAAAATATGGGGAAGGACCAAACTGAATTTTCATCCAGCCTATGTAGGGGTGAGTATTGCATTAGTTTGATTGAATGAAATATGTTAGAAAGCTTGAATAAGTTGAGGAATTGTGTTTGTATGGTTGGAATTAGTAAAATGCAATAAATTAGGTGAGTTAGGGTTTTGGGACTTAGGGTTTTGAAGCAAAAATTTGAAGAAGTGAGTAAATTGTGTGTTTGACCTATTGTGAAGTGAAAAATGGTCAATTATGACCAAATGAGGTGTGTGGGAATGGTTGGAATGGAAGCTAAATTCGGAGGTTGTGCAGCATGACCAAGTCAACTTTGAAGGACCAAAACTGAAATTTTACAAGTCCAATTGATATGGTACCAATTGGGGATGAAAATAGACATATAATGACACAATTTTCATTTAGGAACCATGCCCAAAAAGTGACCAAAACTTAGTGAACCAATTGACCAAAGTTGGATAAGAGCGATGCCATCAGTACAAATGACCAAATGAACAGTGTTTGTTCATTTGGTCATAACTCGAGTTAGACAGGTCAAAATGACCTGAAATTTTACCAGAGGTTAGATGAGATATAGACCTAAAACTTTCATGAAGAACACAAGTCCAAATTCTGCCAGCAACCAAGCCATTTGGCCATCCCAAGTTGGTGACTCAAATCTGCCAGCACCAAAATTTGCCCAGAAAATCTGGGTTGTGTCCAATCCGGCAGCCCTAGTTCAAATGGCCATAACTTGAGCTAAAAAACTCCAATTGGGGTGATCCAAAAATGAGAATAAACTTAAGACAATAAAGAACATTTTCTATGAAGAAAGATTTGCTAAATTCCAACAGTAGATTGACCAATGGAACAGTGAGCACCAAAACTGAAAATTTGACAATTTTGCTTGAAGGACTTAAGCTTTGAGAAAGTGACCAAAACCAACAAATTTAACGATCAAAATGTGGTATGTGGGTGAAGTTGGAGTTCCCATACCTATTAAGCCTTAAAAAGTTAACAATTTGACTTGAATAGTGTAGTGAATAGTAACCCGAAACACAAAAACTTTGAGAACGTCAAAATTAGTACATTTAAGCTAGGTAAAAATGAAGTGAAATTTATTTTTGGATTTATGCTAAGTTATGGTACTGAAATACTGTGAAATTGTGTGTTTCAGCTGAACAAGACTTGGAAGCTCTGAGAGACTGAGTCAAGGCCTAAAGGCGACTCACGTCAGGTCTGTGCACAATAATTCTTGTTTAAATATTTTATTCTCAAAAATTTGACTTCTGTGATTAATTATGTACTGTGTTGCCATTTTATAATCGCAAATATGACTTTGGAAATTGATTAGATTTTTCATAAATTATTTGAATAAATTGTTTTGAATTGATTTGTGTTCACACTTAGCATGATAGTATCACATTATTCCTCCTCCATTTATGGGGTTGAGATTGTTTATTTTCCTCCCTCTCTGGCTTGCCAGTTGAGGTTGAGATCGCATGAGTACTCATTAGCTAGCTAGCCACCTCCCTCATTGATTTCGATTAATGGGGTTGTAGATTGCTTTGTCGTGGTGTACAACACGGCATTGATCGGAAATTTTGTGTCATGGCTTAAGTTGTGTATGACTTTGGCAACACTGTGTTTATGAAATTGTTTGACTAAATTGTGTTATTATGAGCTTTGATAATTTGAGAAATATTTAAATTGTGTTTCACAAATGAATGATTTATGTATTGCATTTTAAATTTTTATTGTGCATCACTGAGTATTTTTATACTCAGCGATAGCTCATTTTGCTGTCGCAGATAAGAGCAAGGAGAAAGCAGCAGAGTGAGCTGCTATCGAATTGTGGACCACATCGATCATTTTGTACGGGTATTATTTTATACCCTTGTAGATAATTTTGATGTAAATATAAAAATATTGTATGTATCAATGAAAGTTGAGCAGTTGTAAATAAATTGTAATAATATTATTTTGGATTTCCTTCTGTAAATTTAATATTTGTACATGTGAATTTCATGTTTTATGCCTCGTGAATGAAGTATTAAATATTTTGAGATGATGAATTTTGATTTGTATTGTGGAATTACTTTGAAATGATTTGAATTGAGATGATTGAGATTTATTGGAGGTTGGGAGTTGTGAAAAATTTTTGGAAGTGTTTTTCTCAGGTATTTGAAGAACTGTTTTCTCCAATTACAAATGGAACTCTGTCAAAATTTTTATAAAATTTGCGGCAAAATTAAAATGGACTAAAATTTTTATTAGTATTTAAACTTTGAACAAATAGTTTTTAATTCTTACCAAAATGCTCACCACTTCCAAAATGTAAGAAAATTGTTTTAAAATCCCTTGTAGGGTACTTAATGAGTTATCGGTAGGTGAAGTTCGGTAGTTCATTAGTATTCTACGGGATCATGTTATGCCTTACGAAGGGGTAAGGTGTGACATGTTTTAGTGGTATCAGAGCATGGTTTTTCAATAAATGTTGACTATGTGTATGAATATTTTATTGATAAGTACAACTGCTCAAGTGTCTTTAATTGATACATATGACGTATTTACATCATGAATATACACTAACGGAGGTCAACCTCCTTGTGTTTGATCTCAGGAAGTAGAAATTTTGAGAAAACGGAATGGAAGGAGGAGATCATTCCTAAGAACAATCTGTTTAGGCTGAGGTTCAAGGGGAAGCCCCAGCACTCCAGAACGTGAGTGGGTCAGCCACTTCAGCTCCTGCTCCAGCACCGCAGTTCCCTGCTCAATTTGTATAGCAGATGGCTGCGTTTTTCCAGCAAATGGCGGGTAATGTGCCACCCCAAGCTCAAATGCCAGTTCCTGTAGCACAACCACAGCCCTCAGCTCGGCAATATGAAAAATTGATGAAATTTGGGGCCACCGAGTTTAAAGGCATTGTGGATCCACTGGAGGCAGAACAGTGGTTGGAAAGAATGGAACGAGTTTTCAGAAAACTGCAGTGCACGGAAGAGATGAAGTTCGAGTATTCTGTTTCCTTGTTGCAAGGGGATGCGTATGAATGGTGGAAGACCATCCCCCACAACCTAGTAGAACCTCCAGTCCTTACTTGGTCAGACTTTTCGAGGGAGTTTCGACAGAAATGGGTTCCCGATGCATATGTGGATATGAAGTTGCAAGAATTCCTGAGTTTGAAACAAGGGGACCGAACCATAGCAGAATATGAGAGAGACTTCTTAAGGCTAAGCCACTATGCTGGAAGCTTAGTCTCCACCCCCAGAGACAGATGTAAGAGGTTTGAGTCCGAATTAAGGCCGAATTTGAGAATGCAAGTCGTGGGTTTCAGACATCAGAATTTCGCTGAATTGATCTCACAGGCCCTGGAACTGGAAAGGATAGAATCAGAAGGGGCAGTGAAGAAGGGTACACAAGAGAAAGAAAAGACTGAAAAGACTACGGGACAAGCATCTGAGAGTGGTCCTAGAAAGAGGAAACAGTTTGGGGGATCCAGCTCCCATAGATCTGGCAGAGGTAGATTTCTGACCAAAGACCACCCCGGTCTGGTCAGCTGACCCAACAAGCTTATTGAGGATCTCTATCAGTACGACAGTGTGAAACTTGTGAGAGAACTCATGGTGGGGTTTGTTTCAAGGCCACCGGTGCATTTTTTAACTGTGGAGGGAGCGGACATTTTGCTAAGGATTGCACTAGTCCGCGCCGGTCTGGACCTTCTGCTACATCTGAGGGATCAGCCCAAGTCTCTGCACCTAGAGGGTCACAGTCAGCTGCTAGAGGTAGAGGCAGAGGTAGGGGCCCTGGTAACACTCCTGAAAGTCAAAGCACTGTTAACCAGCCAATACCCAGTGGCGCACCAGTCAGAGTGTATACCATGCATCAGAGGGAGGAAGCTGAAACATCAGATGTAGTAGCTGGTAATTTTTCCATCCTTGACCAAGATGTGCATGTGTTATTTGATCCTGGCTCCACACATTCGTATGTTAGTGCTAGTGTGATGTGTTCTACTACTATTCAGTGTGTACCAATGGGCTATGATGTGCTAGTAACTAGTCCATTAGGCCAAGAGGTCAGGGTAAATAGGTTATATAGGGATTGTCCTTTGGTGATCCAAGGACACACTTTTCTGTCTGATTTAATTGAAATGCCCTTCAGAGATTATGACATTATCTTGGGCATGGATTGGTTAGCTAGGCATCACGCCATGATTAACTGTAGACTAAAGACAGTCACTTTTGGTCTTCCTCAGTATGGTGATGTGGTAATACATGGGGAGAGACAGTTATTACCTTCAAACATCATTTCAGCTGCACTGGCCAGGAAAATGATTAGAAAAGGGTGTCAGGCATACTTGGCACATGTGATAGACACCCAAGTGGGGAGTCTAGCATTGAGGGACATTCCTATTGTATGTGACTTTTCGGATGTATTTCCTGATGAATTGCTAGGATTACCTCCAGAAAGAGAAGTGCAGTTTGAAATTGATGTTATGCCTGGTGTGGACCCAATCTCCATAACGCCATATAGAATGGCACCAGCAGAACTAAAAGAATTGAAAGTACAGTTGTAAGAGTTGCTTGACAAGGGCTTCATCCGCCCTAGTGTGTCACCTTGGGGGGTGCCAGTATTGTTTGTTAAGAAGAAGGATGGCACTCTTCGGTTATGCATTGACTATCGGCAGTTGAATAAGGTGACAATAAAGAACAGATACCCATTGCCCCGTATTAATGACTTGTTTGATCAGTTAAAGGGGGCAGCTGTGTTCTCCAAAATTGACCTGAGATCAGGTTATTATCAGTTGAAAGTACAAGAGCAGAGTATACCTAAAACTGCCTTTAGAACCCGCTATGGCCATTATGAGTTCTTGGTCATGCCATTCGGGTTAACTAATGCTCCGGCTGCTTTTATGGATATGATGAATACTATCTTTAGACCATACCTCGACCAGTTTATTGTGGTATTTATTGATGATATATTGGTCTATCATCTGCGGATTGTACCACAAACTTTGAGGGAGAAACTGCTATACGCTAAATTGTCAAAATGTGAATTTTGGCTGAAGGAGATATCATTTTTGAGGCACATAGTATCAGCAGAGGGTATTAAGATAGATCTTAGCAAGATTGAAGCCGTCCTTAATTGGAAGCCACCCAGAAATGTCATAGAGATTCATAGTTTTCTGGGGTTAGCTGGATACTACCGTCAATTTGTGAAGGGATTCTCCATGTTAGCATCTCCATTGACCAAGCTACTTATAAAGGATGTAAAATTTCAGTGGACAGACAAATGCCAGCAAAGTTTTGATGAATTGAAAAGATGTTTGACAGAGGCTCCAGTCCTGACTTTACTTACACCGGGTAAAGAATATACAGTTTACAGTGACGCTTCTCACAATGGGTTAGGTTGTGTGTTGATGCAAGATCGAAATGTCATTGCCTATGCATCACGCCAGCTAAAATTGCATGAGAGGAATTATCCAACACATGATTTGGAGCTGCAGCTATTGTGTTTGTTCTTAAGATCTGGGGACATTATTTGTATGGGGAGAAGTGTTACATCTACACAGATCATAAGAGTTTGAAGTATTTGGGCACCCAGAAAGAGTTGAATTTGAGACAGAGGAGATGGTTAGAGTTGATAAAAGACTATGATTGTCTGATAGACTATCAGCCAGGGAAAGCTAATGTTGTGGCTGACGCCCTAAGTCGCAAGACTATGGCAAGTCTACAGGTTACTCCCTTGTCTTTGGTACATGAGTTGAGATCATTACATGCCAGTTTAGAGATTAATGATGATGGACAGATAGCAGTTGCATGGCATATACAGCCAGTGTTAATTGATCAGATTAGAATGGCTGCTCAGAATGATGAAAGGTATCAGAAGCTGTTGGAAGAAGTCCGGCAGGGCAAGAAACCAGAGTTCTCAATAAGAAATGATGGTTTACTGCTACACCAGGGCAGAATGTGTGTTCCTAATGATGTTGATTTGAGGCAGATCATTTTGAAGGAAGCACATGAGTCTCCTTTTGCTATGCACCCTAGCGGTACAAAAATGTATAGAGGGCTAAGGGAGCATTACTGGTGGATGGGTTTAAAAAGAGATGTGGCAGAGTTTGTATCCAAATGCCTAACTTGTCAACAAGTAAAGGCAGAGCATCAAGTACCAACTGAGTTGTTACATCCACTGTCAGTGCCAGAATGGAAATGGGAGAGAATAACAATGGATTTTGTAATGGGACTTCCGAGGACACAGAAGAGTCATGATGTAGTATGGGTCATTGTTGACAGACTGACTAAGTTTGCTCATTTTCTGCCAGTCCGAATGGACTACAGTTTGGACAGATTGGCCAGGTTGTACATTGATGAGATTGTGAGACTTCATGGAGTGCCAGTTTCCATTGTATCAGACAGAGATCCTAGGTTCACTTCTAGATTCTGGGGTAATCTTCAGAGAGCCCTAGGAACTAGATTGAACTTCAAGACTGATATTCCACCCACGCATGCATGGCCACCGAGAGGGTAATTCAGATCTTGGAGGACATGCTACGGGCTTGTGTGATTGAGTTTGAGGGTAGTTGGGATACACACTTGCCTTTGATTGAGTTTGCTTACAACAATAGCTACCAATCTAGCATAGGGATGCCTCCATATGAAGCTTTGTATGGCAGAAAATGTAGAACCCCATTGTGTTGGGATGACGTGGGTGAAAGAAAGATGATTGGACCCGAAATTGTTCAGCAAACTGAGGAGAAGATCAGGGTGATTAGAGATCGACTTAAAACTGCATCAGACCGTCAGAAGTCCTATATTGATTTGAAAAGAAGGGATATTGAGTATGCAGTGGGTAAGAAAGTTTTCCTCAAGGTTTCTCCTTGGAAGAGGATTATGAGATTCGGCAGAAAGGGGAAACTAAGTCCTCGTTTTATCGGGCCATATGAGGTTCTGGAAAGAGTAGGTCCTTTGGCATATCGTTTGGCACTACCTCCAGAGTTGGAGAAGATACATAACGTCTTCCATGTGTCTATGTTGAGGAGGTATCGATCAGACCCATCTCATGTACTATCAGTAGAAGAAATTGAAGTAAATCCAGACCTCACATATGAAGAAGAACCCATAAAGATTCTGGCTTATGAGGTGAAGCAGCTACGGAACAAGCAGATACCATTGGTAAAAGTGCTGTGGAACCATCATTCGGGCCAAGAAGCTACTTGGGAACGAGAGGAGGACATGAGGAGACAACACCTACAGCTGTTCAGAGATTGATACCAGATAAAATTTCGAGACAAAATTTATTTAATGGGGGGAGAATTGTAACACCCCTATTTGTATAGCCTGGTATATTTCACTGTTCCGGTGACCGGTGTCGGTCCAGACAATTAAGGGGATTAGAACCATACTTAAGACAACTAGAGAAACCATAAACACAAATAATTAGTAATGTTCAATTAGTTAAGTATAAATAAGAAAAACAGAACATAAGAAGTTAAATGAGCCGAGAGTCACAGCGATGGGTGACATCCTCGGGAACGACTGCAAAGTCATTTTAAACTCAAATTTCAGTAAATGTGTGCTGCGGTCCTTAGGACCCTTATGAACACAGTGGAAAAGAGAAAATCACAAAAAAGAACTGTTAAGCCAGTCAAATAATTAGGTCAGGGAGCCGGAAGAAATATGGAATTATTTGTAAACCGGGATGAACCGGCGAGGGGCAATTTGGTCAATTGACCCCTAGAGCTGTCTCCTGACCTAACTGTCAAATAAAATCGGAGAAAAGAAAATTTCAGAATCGAGAATTAAATTAAAGAACTAATAGAAAAATAGAAAAAAAAAGAGAAAAATGAAAAAGTAAAAAGGTGATGACATCATGCATGACCTCATGCATGATGCCATAAATAAATTAATTAAATTATTTATTAAATTAGATTTTGTGGTCTTCCATAACCTAAAATAAATAAAGAAAAGAAAAGAAAAAAAAAACATTATTTGGTCATCTTCCATCTCCCTTGCCGCCTCACTCTTTCCTTCATTTCACCATTTTTAATCTTCCATTAAAGCTTGCACTCAAGCTTTAATTTGTTCACTTACCCTTCATAAATCCCATAAAAACCTTACTAGAGCTTGTAATCTCAACTTAAGAAGAAGATTGAAAGAAGAAAGGAGGAGAAAAAAATTGAAGATTTGGTATTAAAGTTGAGGTAAGTGTATCCATTTAAAAGTTGAGATTTGATTGTTGTATTTTTGGTTTGAATTAGCTTGTAATATGTTTAAAATGAAATAAAAATATGGGGAAGGACCAAACTGAATTTTCGTCCAGCCTATGTAGGGGTGAGTATTGCATGAGTTTGATTGAATGAAATATGTTAGAAAGCTTGAATAAGTTGAGGAATTGTGTTTGTATGGTTGGAATTAGTAAAATGTAATAAATTAGGTGAGTTAGGGTTTTGGGACTTAGGGTTTTGAAGCAAAAATTTGAAGAAGTGAGTAAATTGTGTGTTTGACCTATTGTGAAGTGAAAAATGGTCAATTATGACCAAATGAGGTGTGTGGGAATGATTGGAATGGAAGCTAAATTCGGAGGTTGTATAGTCATGCTGCTGGCAGCATGACCAAGTCAACTTTGAAGGACCAAAACTGAAATTTTACAAGTCCAATTGATATGGTACCAATTGGGGATGAAAATAGACATAAAATGACACAATTTTCAATTAGGAACCATGCCCAAAAAGTGACCAAAACTTAGTGAACCAATTGACCAAAGTTGGATAAGAGCAGTCTGCCACTGTACAAACTGACCAAATGAACAGTGTTTGTTCATTTGGTCATAACTCGAGTTAGACAGGTCAAAATGACCTGAAATTTTACCAGAGGTTAGATGAGATATAGACCTAAAACTTTCATGAAGAACACAAGTCCAAATTCTGCCAGCAACCAAGCCATTTGGCCACCCCAAGTTGGTGACTCAAATCTGCCAGCATCAAAATTTGCCCAGAAAATCTGGGTTGTGTCCAATCCGGCAGCTCTAGTTCAAATGGCCATAACTTGAGCTAAAAAACTCCAATTGGGGTGATCCAAAAATGAGAACAAACTTAAGACAATAAGGAACATTTTCTATGAAGAAAGATTTGCTAAATTCTAACAGTAGATTGACCAATGGAACAGTGCAACTAGGAGTACCAAAACTGAAAGTTTGACAATTTTGCTTGAAGGACTTAAGCTTTGAGAAAATGACCAAAACCAACAAATTTAATGATCAAAATGTGGTATGTGGGTGAAGTTGGAGTTCCCATACCTATTAAGCCTTAAAAAGTCAATAATTTGACTTGAATAGTGTAGTGAATAGTAACCCAAAAGACAAAAACTTCGAGAACGTCGAAATTAGTACATTTAAGCTAGGTAAAAATGAAGTGAAATTTATTTTTGGATTTATGCTAAGTTATGGTACTAAAACACTGTGAAATTGTGTGTTTCAGCTGAACAAGACTTGGAAGCTTTGAGAGACTGAGTCAAGGCCTAAAGGAGACTCACGTCAGGTCTGTGCACAATAATTCTTCTTTAAATATTTTATTCTAAAAAATTTGACTTCTGTGATTAATTATGTACTGTGTTGCCATTTTATAATCGCAAATATGACTTTGAAAATTGATTAGATTTTTCATAAATTATTTGAATAAATTGTTTTGAATTGATTTGTGTTCACACTTAGCATGACAGTATCACATTATTCCTCCTCCATTTATGGGGTTGAGATTGTTTATTTTCCTCCCTCTCTGGCTTGCCAGTTGAGGTTGAGATCGCATGAGTACTCATTAGCTAGCTAGCCACCTCCCTCATTGATTTCGATTAATGGGGTTGTAGATTGCTTTGTCGTGGTGTACAACACGGCATTGATCGGAAATTTTGTGTCATGGCTTAAGTTGTGTATGACTTTGGCAACACTGTGTTTATGAAATTGTTTGACTAAATTGTGTTATTATGAGCTTTGATAATTTAAGAAATATTGAAATTGTGTTTTACCAATGAATGATTTATGTATTGCATTTTAAATTTTTATTGTGCACCACTGAATATTTTTATACTCAGCGATAGCTCATTTTGCTGTCGCAGATAAGAGCAAGGAGAAAGCAGCAGAGTGAGCTGCTATCGAATTGTGGACCACATTTATCATTTTGTACGGGTATTATTTTATACCCTTGTAGATAATTTTGATGTAAATATAGAAATGTTGTATGTATCAATGAAAGTTGAGCAGTTGTAAATAAATTGTAATAATATTATTTTGAATTTCCTTCTGTAAATTTAATATTTGTACATGTGAATTTCATGTTTTATGCCTCGTGAATGAAGTATTAAATATTTTGAGATGATGAATTTTGATTTGTATTGTGGAATTACTTTGAAGTGATTTGAATTGAGATGATTGAGATTTATTGGAGGTTGGGAGTTGTGAAAAATTTTTGGAAGTGTTTTTCTCAGGTATTTGAAGAACTATTTTCTCCAATTACAAATGGAACTCTATCAAAATTTTTATAAAATTTACGGCAAAATTAAAATGGACTAAAATTTTTATTAGTATTTAAACTTTGAACAAATGGTTTTTAATTCCTACCAAAATGCTCACCACTTCCAAAATGTAAGAAAATTGTTTTAAAATCCCTTGTAGGTTACTTAAAGAGTTATCGGTAGGTGAAGTTCGGTAGTTCATTAGTATTCTACGGGATCATGTTATGCCTTACGGAGGGGTAAGGTGTGACACCAACACATGACTTGTAGCTAGCAGTTATTATTTTTGCTCTGAAGATCTGGAGACACTATTTGTATAGAGAGAAATGCTACATTTACGCAGATCACAAGAGCTTGAAGTACTTGGGCACCCAGAAGGAATTGAACTTGAGGCAGAGGAGATGGCTAGAACTGATTAAAGGCTATGATTGTTTAATAGACTATCAGCCAGGGAAAGCAAATGTAGTGACTGACGCCTTAAGTCACAAGACTATGGCAAGTCTCAGAGTTTCTCCTTTGTCCATGGTACATGAGTTAAAAGCATAGCATGCCAGTTTGGAGATTGATGATTGTCGACACCATATTTTGGCCGATCCCCAAAATCAATAAAACTTTGAAACTGACCCCAGTACTAAGTCTCCTTTTGATAGCTAATCACATTTCCTATCCCTCTTTGATAGACAGTCACATTTCCGATCTCTCCTCAAAGAATTGAATCAATGCTAAGTCCTCACATCAGTCAAAGCCTTACCAGTCTATTAAATCGCTCACCGATCTCTCAGACCCGTTGTCGAATCTTCGGACCAGTCAAGTATATTCCTGATCTCTGTTAATAAACGAAATGAACTGACATTAGATCTTTTCTTACCAGTTTTATTGCCGATCTCCCTTTCAAAAGTTTAAGAGCTAAGGTTTTGGTCAGGTTTAATGAGGATTCCGATCTTAAGTGTTCAAGTCAAATTTCCAATTTTAATCAAGTCCCGTTCAGCATTTCTTCCTTACCGATCTCATGCTCATCGTGTTTTCCGATCTCTCACACTTAGGTTAATAATCATTTTCAGTTATTTCAACATACTCAGACAATCAAGTGTTTAATAATTTAGAAATTTTCCGATCATAACCATTCATCGAACTAAAAAGGGCATTCCACTTCATTTCATTTCAAAAATTTGTACAAGTCATTCGGCTGGGGGATCACCCCCAGCCTGATCTACATTTTGCTCATTTTCTCTCTCATCCTTGGCCTCCTCTTCGCTTTCCTCCTCGCCTCCGGGAGCCAGGTCGGCCATTCAAGAGAAGTCCTCCTCTGGGTAACGCTTTTGGAGCTCAGCCAAGAGATCTTTGTGAGCGTTCACATAAGCTCCGGCTATTCCTGTCACCATCTCTTCATCTTTTGCCTTAAGCTCCTCAGCAAGGTGAGCGACCTGAGCAGCTTCGTTGGCCCGGAGTGCCTGGACTTCTCGAAGAGCATGATCCCTTTCAGCCAGAACATGAGTCTGTTCGGCCAGCTTATCCTCATAGTACTTTATACGCCCCTAAATTTGAGAAATGTAATCCTGAGCGGATGAGAGTTGGGATCGGAGGGATGCCACTTCTTGACTCTTCTTCTCGACCTCCTTACCCAGGCGATGAGCCTTTTCCCAGACTACGTGCTGGTTCACCAGGCACTCTACATTCAAACTCATTGATCGGGTCAGGATGTCATCAAGATTGTCCAGAGACAGTTTGTCCCGATCCTCCCGAAGGCAGATGGAAGACCCCAAGACTTTGGCAAAATCGGGGTTCTCCCGAATAGTCCGATTGTTCTTCAGGGAAGCAATCAGCACTTGAACGCCACGAGAAGGGGGCCTCGCAGGAGGTCGAGAACGACCCCCTTCTGTGCTTGGAACAACTGGAGGAGGTTGAACGGAGCTTGAACGGAGTCGGAAGAACTTAAGGAAAACAAAGAACTTAAAGCTAAAAGAAGGATTAAAACCCTTACCGGAGCTTGAACGGAGTCGGAAGAGCTTGAAAATCGGGAGAGTTTTGGAATTGCTTGTGAGAGACAGAAAATGGCATAAGTAAGAAACTGGCTAACCCCTACCCCTATTTATACTCGTCCGAGCATTTAATGCTCACGATGTCCCAGACAATGCATCGGTTAACGGGATTCGCCAGCTGTTCTGACACGTCTCTGGAACACTCCAAATTCCATAAAGAGAACGGCTAATTAGAGATCGGCATATTAAGATAAATGTTTCGAATTGCGGATCAATTAAGGGTTGTTCAGTTAGGAACCAGATCAGATAAACACATCAGAGATTGGAAAATAATCAATGCAATAATAATAAGATGATAATTGACTTTTATTTCCAAAAGATCGGATTACATCATTTGGGCGATCTCTAGGGATCGGAATAATAGAGATCGGAAGATGGGAGATCAGCATGAGAGATCGGAATAGGAGCGTGGGAGGGATCGGAAGGCAAAAAGAATAAGACAAATCCCAAATAACCGTCGTCAGAATCAGAGCCGAGATAGTTAAAGTGTGGCAGACGAGATCTCCACCGCACGCCTAAGTATCGCCCGCAATGCTGACAGGTGCCAGGGTATGTCATGACAGTCCTGTACATCCCAATCTCCATCGTTGATCTCACTTGTAAGGACGAACCTGGAGCCCTTGGATCAAGAGAGGAGACGACAAAACCAGCGCCTTTCGCTCTTAGCCCTCAGATTGCTCCGGACAAGAGGATTTGAGACCGTCAGATTGAAAGAAGAAAAGGACGAATATTCTGAAGAATAATCCCAGCCGTTCATTTTGGTTCTCTTTAATTCTCAAGCATCCGATCATGCCCTTCAAAATCCAGACCCTCCAACTCCCTCAAAATAAATCCTGACCCTTCATGGGGAGCACCCGATTCCTATAAATACCTGCCTGAAAACTGTTCAAGGGGACGGAAAAAAAATATACAGACAAGGGGCAGTAACTATAGTAGAATAACTCTGAAACTTAATTCAGTTTGTTACTCTGCTATTTTTTGGAGTTTTCGTAGAAAAGACTTTTGAAACTAGTTTTCTGAAGTGTTTTCTTGCAAAAGGGATTCTTGAATACTGAAATTTTTCATTTTCAGTTCGTTCATTATCCTGTGGCACTCCCACTTCCTGTCTTTGTTATCCTCTATTTCCATTCATATTGTCTAAGCTCAACTCCACTCAAGCTTGGTTATTTTGACTTGTTTACATTTTAACAAAGAATACTTCATTTCGAGGCAAACCATAGTCCTCCGGCTGCCAACCTGCAATCTTGCTACTTTTTGCGATTCTATAGTTAGTTCAATAGACTCGACTCCCTACAGGTCAGTGTTAATATCGCCATTTTATTAAGTATACTTCTCGTTTCACGTATTTCCTTTTGTCCTCTTTCTTATGCCTATTGTTTTCTTTAAGTTCATGTCACGCTAAAAAAATACAAAGGAAAGATATGCTCTAGTTTACTCCCGTGCTGGCTAACCCACACTTTTGTTAATCTTTATTATTTCTGAACGCAAGTTATCTAGTCCTGAGTTACGTAGAAGTAGCTAGACAAAATGTAGGTAACTGTGTTTAAAGTGTCTCTTCGAAAAAAAAAGGGTCTAAATAACACGTCAGGGAAATAGCAAAATTGAATCACTAGGCTGACATGGAAGGCGATCCGGCATAATGCCATAAGGCAGAATAAAAAATCAAAACTCAGATAAGTAAAAGGGTACAGATAGGATACTGGTAAAGTGACCTTAGGGGAGGTCAGCAAAATTCAGTCCGGCGTCCCTTATTTAGTCTCAAAGTACCAATGAGTTAAAAGAAATCTTATTTCGACCTTCGGCACCTTTAAATACTAGAACTCTTAAACTTAGACTCCTATGATATATGGCTGTGTCCAAATTTCGAAGAGGTCGGAAGAGAGTCTTTATCCGTTCCTCAAACAAAATTTGTAACAAATAATTTAAAAGAGATCGGAGGAGAGTTCTTATCCGGTTCTCAATCTAAAATTTAAAATAAATACTTAATAAAGATCGGAGGAGAGTTCTTATCCGGTTCTCAATCTAAAATTTAAAATAAATACTTAATAGAGATCGGAGGAGAGTTCTTATCCGGTCTCAACTCAAAATTTTAATAAATATTAAATAGAGATCGGAGGAGAGTTCTTATCCGGTCTCAACTCGAAATTTTAATAAATATTGAATAGAGATCGGAGGAGAGTTCTTATCCATTCTCAACTCAGAATTTTAATAAATATTAAAGAGTTCGGAGAAGAGTTCTTATCCAATTCTTAAATTAAATTTTAATAAAATATTCCTTTCAAATAAAATTAACATACAACAGTAACTCACTAAGGTTGTCTCATTTACTTATATATCTGGGTGATCCAAATTTAGTGAAAAATCAAATGTTCCTTTAGTCAAAAGGATTAACATATCCATTCAAGCCCTCCTAACTAATGCAAAATTAAATCTACTTACCCTTATTAAGGGACGAGGTGGGGTGCCTAACACCTTCCCCACCCATTTACGGACCCTGAACCTAGAATCTCTGCCTAGAAGTGGTTTCATCTCAATTTATCTTCATAAACGGTTTTCTTTAATTTCCCTCAAGATTAAAGTGGCGACTCCTCACTTTTTCCCACTTCGATGAGGGTTCGTTCAGGCGACCGCAAAACACCTTGCGACAGCTTGGCGACTCCACTGGGGACTTCATATCCGAATTTAACCCCGGTCTAGAGGTCTAAAAAGTAGATTTAATTTTCCAATCAAATTATAGTTAGGTGGGCTTACCCGGCGATAGTTTACGTGTTAATTTTTGTTTATTCCTACTAACTGTTCCGCTTGTTTTGCTTGTTTTGCTTGTTTTATCCTCCTATAGTGCTCTTCGTTTCGGAAAAAAAAAAGGAAAAAGGAAAAATGGAAAGAATAAAATCCCCCTGAATTAGGAAGAGGTAAAGGTGTCCCTTCACACACTGAACACTCACACAATGTCCTCACACACTTCGGTCCTATACCTGGGCTTTCTTACCCTTTTAGGAAAGTAGGAGGGGGTCATGTAGCGGTACCCGTGGGTTTTACCCCGTTAGTATCTGTGAAGGCTTCTGCTCAGATTGAAACTCATTCTATCCACTGTGATACTCGTGGAATTTTCCCGATAATATCATGGTTATAGAACGGGGCTCTACTGTTACAGTAGGGGCAATTTGGGAACCTGTGGCTTTTAGAAAATTAGACCTTGAGCTAAACTATCACAATAGTTGAAAGCCGTAGTAAGCTACCTTATAAGATAGAACTATCCAATTAGGTAGCACTCATCCGGTATCAAGAATCTCCCTATGTTAGGACAAAAGGGACATACTTAATCTTACCCTATTCTGTTTATTTTACTTTGTTTTTACTTTTAAGGGTAATCTTGAATCATATTGTTAAGAAAACCTGCACATTTTCCTACTTTGATAAATGTGAAGGTACCACTCTGCCAACAATATAATACAAGATTACCTAAATTTATCCTGCTAACGAGTTTTTCCGCAGGCATCACCAAATTAATGTCTGTAAAAGGATAAGCATCATTTTTAACATGGCATCCTCGAGTCAGTCGGCAGAAGAAGTTCTTAGACCAGAACAGAATGCTAAACCATTGTTGAACCTATGAGGCGGTTCGGGCCATGGTTTAGCAAAATTGTGAATGAATAGTATGACTCCCGTAGGAACTCCCTCGCTAGGGTTATATGAAAAATTGAGTGCGTTATATGGACAGGTATCATAAATGCGCATTCAATCCAGTCATTCACGGTCAGACTATCGAACGATGCCATGATAAAGTTAATGCAATCATCCTTTCGCAGATTTCATTCTGGCTCCCAAAACGCCACTGTATCCTTCGTCCGAACAAGGACTTTTAGTTTTTTTTACAAAATTCGAAATTCATTAAAAACCTTTTTTTCCCCTACAGGAAATCAACATTGCTTCAAACAAGGCAAGTCTGACCAAACACACGGCTCAACCCAAGCGAGTGTACTTAACAAGATCTCGAACAAAGAAGATAATGGAAGATCAGGAACAAGTACAGAACCTACAAGGGCAGGTTTCCGAATTGAAAGATCAGGTCTCAGAACTTATGAGACTAATGAGGGAAATGTCCCAGAATAAACCCACAGCAAAGCCTAGCCTACCGCTACCTCCTCCACCACCTCCAACAAATGATCCACACCAAGCTTCAACTTCTTTTACCTTCCATTCACCAATTCCGGACTCGACAATCACTGTCAATCCGGCTGCCATGAATAATGACTTACCTTACTCTCATTACCCAACCGTTTCAAACACCGACCCATACCCTTCCATTCTAATCCCTCCAGTTCACTCCACCCCTCATCTCCCAGCTGGCGGAGCATTTCATGCAATGGGAGGAGAAAATAAGACGAGAGAAAACGAGAAACTATCTGCTCTAGAAGAGAGATTGAGAGCGATAGAGGGGCTGAATATGTATGGCTCAGTTGATGTGGCATCACTTAGATTGGTTCCCGATGTGGTGGTGCCACCCAAGTTCAAGGTCCCTGATTTCGACAAGTACACAGGGAATTCAGATCCTCGCATTCACTTGGCCACCTATATCGCCAAGATGTCTGCTCTGACAGAGGATGACAGACTGCTGGTCCACTTCTTTAATGAGAGCCTCTCCGGGGCAGCTTTGAGGTGGTGTATTCAGTTGGACATGAGCAAACTACGCTCCTGGAAGGATTTAGCTGATGCCTTCCTAAAGCAGTACAAATTTAACTGCGATGTGGCCCCCACAAGGAGGGATCTTCAAAACCTGGTGTAGAGGGACAGGGAAAGCTTCAAGGAGTATGCCCAGAGATGGAGAGAAAAGGCGGCAGAAGTACACCCTCCGGTGACTGACAATGAGCTGTGCTCTCTGTTCATTGAGACGTTGAAAGCCCCCTATTTCAATTTGATGATTGGGAACACTTCCAACAGCTTCTCTGACATCATACAGGCCGGTGAAAGAATAGAGGCCAATCTAAGAATGGGACGGTTGCGAGAATTGGTGAGAACCTGCGAAAAAAGCGCGACTTTGGCAATAAGAAGGAGGGTGATGTGCATTCTGTCACCCATCAAAACAATTATTCCCCATTCCCTCAAAACAATTATCGGCCATATCCTTCCCCTCATGGCCAAACAGTCGCAAACATTCCACCTCCTTTCCCTAATTATCCACACCCACGCCCACAATACCCTTCACCTACAAATTACCAACCAAGACCACCTCCTCCTCCTGCTCAACCAAGACCACCACAAAACAACCCAAGACCCCCAAGAAACCCTGATCCACCTCATCCCCTCCCTCTCAGTGAAATATATCGATACCTTGTCGGTATAAACCAAATTGTACCAGTTCCCCTAGACCCGATCCAGCAGCCATACCCCAGGTGGTATGATGCCACTGCCCATTGTGAGTACCATGGAGGGGCACAAGGGCATTCAACTGACAACTGCGGTGCACTCAGGGGGAGAGTGCACGCTTTAATCCGAAACGGGTGGCTGAAAATTGAGGGAAATGGTTCCCTCCCTAATGTTACCTCAAACCCATTGCCCAACCATAATGCAGGCAATGGTGTGAACATGATAGAATTTGGGGATGAAAGGAAAGAGTCCCCTAAAGAACCATCCATGGATTCCCTGTATGAGGCTCTGGTCTCTCCGATAGCTGAGGGGCAAGAACTGGACAACTGGACGGCAGAGGACATCCCTGTACTCAATTTCGAGTAAAGTACCTTTGGTTATCTACACTTGATCATTTTGTCCATGGTGACAAGTGTAATACTGTAAATGGACCTTTTTCTTATGGCATAAATATTAATGAATTAATAACGCATTTTAAATCCAATTCTTTCCTTTTGAATTTCATCCTTATAATACGTTCTATTTTTATTCATTCAGGACCATTCGTCAATTAACACCTAATAATCCAATAGACTCAGAAATTCCTCTGGTTAATTTTGAAATCCCCATAACTACCATTACTTCAAGTGATTCTGAGGAAGACCTTGCAGAAGAAAGCAATGAAAAGGATGAACCCTCCCTAGTGCCTTGTGGAGATGAAACGCACACCATAAATTTAGGCATAGAAGAAGTAAAAAGGGAACTTAAGGTAGTGGAGAGTGAAGAATTGGGAGATATGATCAATCTGCTTAAAGAATTCCTCGACGTATTTTCCTGGAGCTATGATGATATGGTGGGTTTGGACCCTCAGATAGTGACACACAAAATTCCCCTAATTCCGGGGACAGTCCCGGTAAATCAGAAGTTAAGGAGAATGAATCCCGACACACTGCTCAAAGTTCAGGATGAAGTCAAGAAACAGTATGACGCTGAGTTCCTGGAAGTGGTCAAATATCCCCAATGGGTGGCTAATGTCGTCCCGGTAATGAAGAAGGATAGGAGAGTTAGGGTGTGTGTTGATTACAGGGATCTTAATAAAGCAAGTCTAAAAGATGATTTCCCTCTCCCCCACATTGATGTGTTAGTAGACAATGCTGCGGGATTGGGCAGGTGTTCATGTATTGATGGGGCATCAGGGTACAATCAGATCCCGATGGACGAGGAAGACAAGGATAAGACTGCTTTCATCACTCAATGGGGAGTGTTTTGCTATCGGGTCATGCCTTTCGGGTTGAAGAATGCTGGCGCTACCTACCAGCGCGCAATGGTCACATTATTCCACGATATGATGCATAAAGAGGTGGAAGTGTATGTGGATGATATGATCATTAAATCCAGAGGAAAAGAAAGCCACGTACAGGTGATGAGGAGGGTATTCGAGAGACTCAGAAAATATCAGCTGAAACTAAACCCTGCCAAATGCATATTCGGAGCTAGATCTGGGAAATTGTTGGGATTCATAGTAAGTGAGAAGGGAATAGAAGTAGACCCAGACAAGGTTCGAGCTATTCAAGAAATGCCATCCCCAAAAACAGAAAGGGAGGTGCGCAGTTTCCTGGGAAAATTGAACTACATATCAAGATTTATTTCCAATCTCACCACTAAAGCCGAGCCTATTTTTAAACTACTCCGAAAGAACAACACCACCCAATGGGATTCAGTTTGTCAAGAGGCTTTCGAGACAATCAAGCAGTATCTGTCAAACCCACCAGTATTGGTTCCACCCGTGGCGGGGAGACCTTTGATCCTGTATATGGCAGTCCAACAGAACTCGATGGGATGTGTTTTGGGACAACATGATGATACTGGTCGAAAGGAAAGGGCTATTTATTACCTGAGCAAAAAGTTCAATGATTGTGAGACAAGATACTATTTCTTAGAAAAGACTTGCTGCGCATTAGCCTGGACAGCGAATCGCCTCAAGCACTACATGCTGAATCACAAGACATGGCTCATCTCCAGGATGGATCCTATCAAATATGTATTCGAAAGCCCATTCGTGCCAGGTAGGATAGCCAAGTGGCAGGTCATACTCTCCCAATATGACATAGTCTATATGACCCGGAAGGCAGTGAAAGGTAGCGTGATCGCTGACCTCCTAGCAGAAAATCCTATCCAGGATTATGAAGCTCTGGATTTTGAGTTCCCTGATGATCATATTAATGAAGTAGACTGCAAAGAAGAGGGGCCAGCCGATGTATGGGAAATGTATTTCGACGGAGCTGTCAATTTGTCCGGTAATGGAATCGGAGCTGTATTGATATCCCCAGATGGAAAGCACTTCCCGATAGCCATTAAGTTGAGATTTGACTGCACCAACAACGTCGCAGAATATGAAGCTTGTGTGAGGGGTCTACAGGTTGCAATCAAAATGAAAATCAGGAAGTTGGAAGTATATGGAGACTCAGCCCTGATTATATACCAAGTCAAGGGAGAATGGCAAACCAAAGATCCCAAGCTAATCCCATATCAGAAGTACTTACTGGAGCTGATTAAGAAATTCGAAGAGATCTCTTTCACTCACCTTAGTAGAGACAAGAATCAATTTGCTGATGCTTTAGCTACTCTAGCCGTTATGGCTCAAATCGAAGAAGGGCAGATGGCTCAGATATTGAAGATTAAGGCAAGGAATGAGCCAGCTTATTGCTTCATGATTGAGGAAGAACCCGATGGTAAACCTTGGTATCATGACATCCTGGTCTACTGCAGAACCAGAGAATTCCCCTCAGGGGCAAACCGAAATGAAAAGAGGATGCTTCGGAGATTAGCATTGGGATACTTACCCAGTGGGTGAAACCCTATACAAGAGAGGGTCCAACGGTGAACTGTTGAGATGTGTGGATGCAAAAGAGGCGAAGAAAATCCTTTTTGAGACTCATGAGGGAAATTGTGCAACCCATGTCAATGGGCACATGATGGCTAAGCAAATCATGCGACGGGGATATTTTTGGACTACAATGGAAAGGATTGCATCGAGTATTTTCGAAAATGCCATAAGTGTCAAATCTATGCAGATTCGATAAGTGTGCCGCCTCACAAATTGTTCAACCTCGCCTCACCATGGCCCTTCGCAATGTGGGGCATCGATGTGATCGGTCCCATCAACCCTAAGGCATCCAATGGGCACAGATTTATCCCAGTAGCTATTGACTATTTTTCTAAGTGGTTCGAAGCCACGTCATACGCCCATATCACGCAGAACACGTTTCTCAAATTCCTTAGAAACAATATCATCTGCCGGCATGGCCTCCCTAATGAAATCGTCACTGATAACGCTAAGAATCTGAATGGTCCGAGGATTCAGAAATTGTGTGATCAATACAAAATCCGACACCTCAATTCCTCCCCATACCGTCCCCAGATGAATGGAGCGGTGGAAGCTGCAAACAAAAACCTCAAGAGGATAATCCGAAAAATGACGGTCACGTATAGGGATTGGCATGATATGCTTCCTTGCGCTCTCCACGCATACCGGACTTCTGTAAGAACCTCAACTGGGGCAACTCCATACTCACTGGTTTTCGGGATGGAAGCGGTATCACCTATTGAAGTTGAAATTCCTTCCCTAAGGATTCTGAAGGAATCAGGGATTGATGAGTCAGAATGGATCCAGTCAAGGTTGGATCAGTTAAACTTGCTAGATGAGAAAAGGTTAGCAGCAGCATGTCATGGGCAGTTATACCAGATGAGGATGGCTAGAGCATTTGATAAAAGCGTTCGCCCACGCGAATTCCAACCCGGGGAACTAGTTCTGAAGAAAGTGCTGCCGAATCAAAACGATCCCCGGGGCAAATGGTCACCAACCTACGAGGGACCCTATGTGGTTAAAAAGGCATTTTCTGGAGGATCCTTGATCTTGACCCACATGGACGGTGAAGAGTTTCCGAGACCTGTGAATGCTGACATCGTCAAGAGATACTATGCCTAAAAAAAAAAAAAAAAAAAGAGAAAAAGTAGGAGTGAAAACCCGAAAGGGCCCTCCTAGCAAAATGTGTGAAAGAAGGCGAAAACCCCAAATGGGCGCTTTCTGCAAAATGAGTGAAGGATGAAAACCCGAAAGGGGATCCTGAAAAAGTGAGTTATCAAAAAAAAAAAAAAATCTAGGGGTGAAAACCCGCAAGGGCATCCCAAGAACCAAAAGGGAGAAATAAGGAAAGGGGCATGAAACCAGTATGAAGAGGAAATTGTCACGGCATGAGGCTTCAGAGAACTTGAAATAATGGCAGTTAAGGGATTTCAAAGCCAGCCACAAGGAATATGTGAGAGCTATCCTTGTACCCTTCTTCTTTGAAACTTCTTCTTTGTTTTTATTAAAACCGTAATAAAATCACACTTCATTCCCCATGTTTCTATCTTTCCCTTATATTTATCTTTCTGCAATCTCGTTATTTAATGCGCTATTTAAATCAGTTAAAATTTTTGCCATAAGATTAAGATTTGACAATTGATAACCTCACGTACTTTACTATGAGATTTGCAGGGAATGACCTAAAAAAAAAAAAAAAACTAGAGGTGAAAACCCGGAAGGGCACTTCTAGTCATATAGACGAAGGGGAAGTAAAAACCCGCAAGGGCGCTTTTCGGGAGAAAGAAAAAAAAAAAACAGAAAAGGGGCATTTAAAGAAATGGGGTCATAGGTTAAGTCTTGCAACTCGTCCTCCATTCATCATTGGTCTTCGGGATTCTGTTAAGTACACTTCATTGGGGAAGAACTGCTCGTGTCCGGATTAGGCATTGCTTTGTAAGTGCAATTTAAATTTCCTGTTATCAACCTCTGGTTCCTTGATCTAAGTTGATTTTAATTTCCTGCAATTTAAATTTCCCGTTATCAACCTCTGGTTCCTTGATCTAAGTTGATTTTAATTTCCAGCAATTTACATTTCCCGTTATCAACCTCTGGTTCCTTGATCTAAGTTGATTTTAATTTCCAGCAATTTACATTTCCCGTTATCAACCTCTGGTTCCTTGATCTAAGTTGATTTTAATTTCCAGCAATTTACATTTCCCGTTATCAACCTCTGGTTCCTTGATCTAAGTTGATTTTAATTTCCAGCAATTTACATTTCCCGTTATCAACCTCTGGTTCCTTGATCTAAGTTGATTTTAATTTCCAGCAATTTACATTTCCCGTTATCAACCTCTGGTTCCTTGATCTAAGTTGATTTTAATTTCTTGCAATTTAAATTTCCCGTTATCAACCTCTGGTTCCTTGATCTAAGTTGATTTTAATTTCCTGCAGTTTAAATTTCCAGTTATCAACCTCTGGTTCCTTGATCTATGTTGATTTTAATTTCCTGCAGTTTAAATTTCCTGTTATCAACCTCTGGTTCCTTGATCTAAGTTGATTTTAATTTCCTGCAATTTAAATTTCCTGTTATCAACCTCTGGTTCCTTGATCTAAGTTGATTTTAATTTCCTGCAATTTAAATTTCCTGTTATCAACCTCTGGTTACTTGATCTAAGTTGATTTTAATTTCCTGCAATTTAAATTTCCTGTTATCGACCTCTGCTTCCTTGATCTAAGTCGATTTTAATTTCCAGCAATTTAAATTTCCTGCCAATTTTAATTTCCTGCAATTTAAATTTCCTGTTATCAACCTCTGGTTCCTTGATCCAAGTTGATTTTAATTTAACTTATGTTGTCGATTTCTAGGTCACTAATTTGGGTATGCTTTAGTTCCCTAACTTCGAGCACTTAATCGTCCAAAATATGGGTCTGAATCTTTACATAATTTTTACACGGGAAATTCTTTTTTCCTTTGATAAAAATTATGTAAAGAGGGGCAACTGTCGACACCATATTTTGGTCGATCCCCAAAATCAATAAAACTTTGAAACTGACCCCAGTACTAAGTCTCCTTTTGACAGCTAATCACATTTCCTATCCCTCTTTGATAGACAGTCACATTTCCGATCTCTCCTCAAAGAATTGAATCAATGCTAAGTCCTCACATCAGTCAAAGCCTTACCAGTCTATTAAATCGCTCACCGATCTCTCAGACCCGTTGTCGAATCTCCGGACCAGTCAAGTATATTCCTGATCTCTGTTAATAAACGAAATGAGCTGACACTAGATCTTTTCTTACCAGTTTTATTGCCGATCTCCCTTTCAAAAGTTTAAGAGCTAAGGTTTTGGTCCGGTTTAATGAGGATTCCGATCCTAAGTGTTCAAGTCAAATTTCCAATTTTAATCAAGTCCCGTTCAGCATTTCTTCCTTACCGATCTCATGCTCATCGTGTTTTCCGATCTCTCACACTTAGGTTAATAATCATTTTCAGTTATTTCAACATACTCAGACAATCAAGTGTTTAATAATTTAGAAATTTTCCGATCATAACCATTCATCGAACAAAAAAGGGCATTCCACTTCATTTCATTTCAAAAATTTGTACAAGTCATTCGGCTGGGGGATCACCCCCAGCCTGATCTACATTTTGCTCATTTTCTCTCTCATCCTCGGCCTCCTCTTCGCTTTCCTCCTCCCTCCGGGAGCCAGGTCGGCCATCCAAGAGAAGTCCTCCTCTGGGTAACGCTTTTGGAGCTCGGCCAAGAGATCTTTGTGAGCGTTCACATAAGCTCTGGCTATTCCTGTCACCATCTCTTCATCTTTTGCCTTAAGCTCCTCAGCAAGGTGAGCGACCTGAGCAGCTTCGTTAGCCCGGAGCGCCTGGACTTCTCTAAGAGCATGATCCCTTTCAGCCAGAACATGAGTCTGTTCGGCCAGCTTATCCTCATAGTACTTCATACGCCCCTCAATTTGAGAAATGTAATCCTGAGCTGATGAGAGTTGGGATCAGAGGGATGCCACTTCTTGACTCTTCTTCTCGACCTCCTTACCCAGGCGATGAGCCTTTTCCCGGACTACGTGCTGGTTCACCAGGCACTCTACATTCAAACTCATAAATCGGGTCAGGATGTCGTCAAGATTGTCCGGAGACAGTCTGTCCCGATCCTCCCGAAGGCAGATGGAAGACCCCAAGACTTTGGCAAAATCGGGGTTCTCCCGAACAGTCCGGTTGTTCTCCAGGGAAGCAATCAGCACTTGAGTGCCACGAGAAGGGGGCCTCGCAGGGGGTCGAGAACGACCCCCTTCTGTGCTTGGAACAACTGGAGGAGGTGGAGGCGGCTCTTCTCGTCGAGGAGGAGATTGGACAGCTTCTGCGATCGGTGGTCCCGAAGGTCGAGGCGGGTCCCCTTGTATCTCTCCAGGTTCATGGCCGGGTGTTTGAAGTAGTGCTGAACGCTTCATCTCCTTTATTTTCCGGGAAATCTCTCTTTCCTTCTTCCGCTTCCTGGAACCTTCACCACCCACCATACCTGCACAAAAAAGAGGTCAGTGAGATCGTTAAGGTCCAAAGATCTGAGAAATAGAAAATACCGATGCCAAGATCAGAGAGCTGAAGCCCGCGATTTTCACCCATGATCAACTCCATCGTCCAATGATGCAGCTCGACAGTCACCGCATCTAAACAGGAATACTTTTGAGTGGCAGCTTGATTCTTCAGTTCCATCACTATTAGGCTTTCCTCCTTGTTCAGGGTAATACGCTTCGGAATCAAGGGCCACTGGTGCCACCAGCTATGGGGGAAGTCCTCGAAGTAGGTCGGATTTTTGCTCCTCAGAATGAAGAAGCGGTTCTTCCAATTCTTAAGGGAGGAGGGCAGATCGGTGAAGAGCCCACAATGAGGCTTCGCCTGAAAGAACCAGTGCTCGTCATCCTTTCGACGAGTTAGCCTGTGCAGTTCGGCGAACACCTTAGCCGTAGGACTGATTCCCTTAGCTCGGCACAGGCCTCGAAAGGCTACTAAGATCCGCCACGAGTTAGGGTGAATTTGGGCAATGCACACTCGGTGAAATTTTAGGACCTCCTTGAAGAAGTCGTCCAGAGGGAACCGAAGACCAGCCTTTAACTGTTCCTCGTATACCATAACTATGTCATTCTCTTCAAAGAAGTGATCGGCTCGGTGATCGCTGTGACACCGGATAAGTTCATATGAATCGGGCTCAATGTTGTACTCCTGGCTAAACCACTGCAGATCGGTTTCTTGCAAGATCGATGGCAGCTCGTCCATAGGAAGATTCTCCCTCCCTGAGGAAGGTACAAGCCTCGATGGTGCGGTTCGCCCCCGAGCTGGAACGGAGACCCTAGAAGGTTCTGGTCGTGCGCTCGGCCCAACCACCTCTACTTCATCAGACGACAATGAAACATGGACGGAAGGTGGGCTTGCCGCTCTCTGACCTTCGGCGCCGCTCATTTTTAAGGAAAACAAAGAACTTAAAGCTAAAAGAAGGATTAAAACCCTTACCGGAGCTTGAACGGAGTCGGAAGAGCTTGAAAATCGGGAGAGTTTTGGAATTGCTTGCGAGAGACAGAAAATGGCATAAGTAAGAAACTGGCTAACCCCTACCCCTATTTATACTCATCCGAGCATTTAATGCTCACGATGTCCCAGACAATGCATCGGTTAACGGGATTCGCCAGCTGTTCTGACACGTCTCTCGAACACTCCAAATTCCATAAAGAGAACGGCTAATTAGAGATCGGCATATTAAGATAAATGTTTCGAATTGCGGATCAGTTAAGGGTTGTTCAGTTAGGAACCAGATCAGATAAACACATCAGAGATCGAAAAATAATCAATGCAATAATAATAATATGATAATTGACTTTTATTTCCAAAAGATCGGATTACATCATTTGGGCGATCTCTAGGGATCGGAATAATAGAGATCGGAAGATGGGAGATCAGCATGAGAGATCGGAATAGGAGCGTGGGAGGGATCGGAAGGCAAAAAGAATAAGACAAATCCCAAATAACCGTCGTCAGAATCAGAGCCGAGGTAGTTAAAGCGTGGCAGACGAGATCTCCACCGCACGCCTAAGAATCGCCCGCAATGTTGACAGGTGCCAGGGTATGTCATGACAGTCCTGTACATCCCAATCTCCACCGTTGATCTCACTTGTAAGGACGAACCCGGAGCCCTTGGATCAAGAGAGGAGACGACAAGACCAGCGCCTTTCGCTCTTAGCCCTCAGATCGCTCCGGACAAGAGGATTTGAGATCGTCAGATTGAAAGAAGAAAAGGACGAATATTCTGAAGAATAATCTCAGCCGTTCATTTTGGTTCTCTTTAATTCTTAAGCATCCGATCATGCCCTTCAAAATCCAGACCCTCCATCTCCCTTAAAATAAATCCTGACCCTTCATGGGGAGCACCCAATTCCTATAAATACCTGCCTGAAAACTGTTCAAGGGGACGGAAAAAAAATATACAGACAAGGGGCAGTAACTATAGTAGAATAACTCTGAAACTTAATTCAGTTTGTTACTCTGCTATATTTTGGAGTTTTCATAGAAAAGACTTTTGAAACTAGTTTTCTGAAGTGTTTTCTTGCAAAAGGGATTCTTGAATACTGAAATTTTTCATTTTTAGTTCGTTCATTATCCTGTGGCACTCCCACTTCCTGTCTTTGTTATCCTCTATTTCCATTCATATTGTCTAAGCTCAACTCCACTCAAGCTTGGTTATTTTGACCTGTTTACATTTTAACAAAGAATACTTCATTTCGAGGCAAACCATAGTCCTCCGACTGCCAACCTGCAATCTTGCTACTTTTTGCGATTCTATAGTTAGTTCAATAGACTCGACTCCCTACAGGTCAGTGTTAATATCGCCATTTTATTAAGTATACTTCTCGTTTCATGTATTTCCTTTTGTCCTCTTTCTTATGCCTGTTGTTTTCTTTAAGTTCATGTCACACTAAAAAAATACAAAGGAAAGATATGCTCTAGTTTACTCCCGTGCTGGCTAACCCACACTTTTGCTAATCTTTATTATTTCTGAACGCAAGTTATCTAGTCCCGAGTTACGTAGAAGTAGCTAGACAAAATGTAGGTAACTGTGTTTAAAGTGTCTCTTCAAAAAAAAAAGGGTCTAAATAACACGTCAGGGAAATAGCAAAATTGAATCACTAGGCTGACATGGAAGGCGATCCGGCATAATGCCATAAGGCAGAATAAAAAATCAAAACTCAGATAAGTAAAAGGGTACAGATAGGATACTGGTAAAGTGACCTTAGGGGAGGTCAGCAAAATTCAGTCCGACGTCCCTTATTTAGTCTCAAAGTACCAACGAGTTAAAAGAAATCTTATTTCGACCTTCGGCACCTTTAAATACTAGAACTCTTAAACTTAGACTCCTATGATATATGGCTGTGTCCAAATTTCAAAGAGGTCGGAAGAGAGTCTTTATCCGTTCCTCAAACAAAATTTGTAACAAATAATTTA
Organism: Hevea brasiliensis; assembly: GCF_030052815.1. NCBI lineage: Eukaryota > Viridiplantae > Streptophyta > Magnoliopsida > Malpighiales > Euphorbiaceae > Hevea > Hevea brasiliensis. The sequence goes on from NC_079499.1 coordinate 46,193,626, forward strand.
AAAGAGATCGGAGGAGAGTTCTTATCCGGTTCTCAATCTAAAATTTAAAATAAATACTTAATAGAGATCGAAGGAGAGTTCTTATCCGGTTCTCAATCTAAAATTTAAAATAAATACTTAATAGAGATCGGAGGAGAGTTTTTATCCAGTCTCAACTCAAAATTTTAATAAATATTAAATAGAGATCGGAGGAGAGTTCTTATCCGGTCTCAACTCAAAATTTTAATAAATATTAAATAGAGATCGGAGGAGAGTTCTTATCCGGTCTCAACTCGAAATTTTAATAAATATTAAATAGAGATCGGAGGAGAGTTCTTATCCGTTCTTAACTCAGAATTTTAATAAATATTAAAGAGTTCGGAGAAGAGTTCTTATCCAATTCTTAAATTAAATTTTAATAAAATATTCCTTTCAAATAAAATTAACATACAACAGTAACTCACTAAGGTTGTCTTATTTACTTATATATCTGGGTGATCCAAATTTAGTGAAAAATCAAATGTTCCTTTAGTCAAAAGGATTAACATGTCCATTCAAGCCCTCCTAACTAATGCAAAATTAAATCTACTTACCCTTATTAAGGGACGAGGTGGGGTGCCTAACACCTTCCCCACCCGTTTACGGACCCCGAACCTAGAATCTCTGCCTAGAAGTGATTTCATCTCAATTTATCTTCATAAACGGTTTTCTTTAATTTCCCTTAAAATTAAAGTGGCGACTCCTCACTTTTTCCCACTTCGGTGAGGGTTCGTTCAGGCGACCACAAAACACCTCGCGACAATGATGATGGACAGACAGTAGTTGCATGGCATGTACAGCCAGTGTTAATTGACCAGATTAGAATGGCTACTCAGAATGATGATAAATATCATAAGCTACTGAAAGAAGTCCAGCAGGGCAAGAAACCTGAATTTTCTGTGGGAGATGATGGTTTATTGCTACATCAGGGCAGAATGTGCATTCCTAATGATGTGGAATTGAGACAGATCATTATGAAGGAAGCACATGAGTCTCCTTTTGCTATGCACCCTGGTGGAACTAAAATGTATAGAGGGCTAAAAGAGCATTACTGATGGATAGGTATGAAGAGGGATATAGCTGAATTTGTTTCCAAATGCCTAACATGTCAGCAAGTGAAGGTAGAACATCAAGTACCAGCAGGTTTGTTACATCCATTGCCAGTACCAGAGTGGAAATGGGAATGGATAACCATGGATTTTGGGATGGGACTTCCGAGGACACAGAATAGTTGTAACATCCTCTCGGTAGCAATTCCGCACAGTCTACTGTTCCGGTGACCGGTGTCGGTCCGGACAGCTAGAACGTTTGGAAAAATATTCAAACTAAAGTCAGGAACCATAATTAACTCAAATATTAATTTAGTAAAAATTTTAGAAATAAAATACAACCAAGTTAAACGAGCCGGTGCCCTAGCGAGGGGTAACCCAGAGGGAAGTTGCGGTTCTCGCAACTAGGAGCCCTAGACCCGAGAAAAATTTCATAAAATAATTTTTGGGACTCCAGAGAAGGGTCATTGAGGTTCCTATGGCATTAGAATGCCAAGAAAATAATTAGAAAAATTTTTCAATCGGTACAGACAATTTTGACCCGTTAAGCCAAACGGAGGGCATTTTGGTCATTTCGCCTTCAGAGGTGATTTTTGGCCGACTTGTCCAGTTAAGTAAATAATTATAATGATCTAAAATATGAATAAATATTGCTAAAAATTGAATTGAAAATGAGTAGAGAAAAGAAGAAAAGAAAATGAAGGAAAATGCTTAATTATGACATATGATGATGTCATTTAAAAGCCCCCTCCAATCACCATTTGACAAACCAATAAAAAGAGATAAAAATGACTTAAAATGAGATAAAAAAAAAACAAAGGAAACCAGCAGTTTCCTTCTTCATACGGGCTGGAATAAGAGAGAAAGAGAGAGAAAAGGAAAAGAAAGAAAGAAAGGAAGAAGGAGAAGGAGATGAATAGTAGCAGAAAAAGGGGTTCAGCAGGGCAGCATGTTTCTCTTCCGTCCAGGTGAGTTTGGCTCAACATCTATGGCTGATTTTTGGATATGTTTGAGGTATGTATGTGTGGAAGTTATGGTTAAAATTTGGTGATTGTTCAACAGTTGGATTTGGAGAAATATATTGTTGAATACAGGCTGTCTGTAGGTTGAATTCTGAATTTTGGCTACTGAAATTTGAGAAAAATAAATAGTTAGGATGCTTATAAAATTATGAAATTTGGTACAAATGATATTTGGGATGTTGAGGCTGCTGGGTTAAAATTTGGTGAATTTTAGACTTGTGGTTTATGAGATATAAATTGTTTTGCATGAGCTGTCTGAGTAAGACTGATTTCTGCAACAATTCAGATTTTAAAGGGTTGAATGAATGTTTTGATATCTCATGATATAGAGATTATTTGATGCTAAAATTTTTATTGATATTGTATAGGGATGTCTAGAATATATGGTTAAAATTTGGGATTTATCTAACTGTTAGATCATTATATATAAATTTGAATGCACAAGCTGCCAGATTGGGTATTAATGGGTGGTTGTGGATTTAAGATTTATGATAGGAGTTTAGTCCAATTTAAGGGGAAATGCTGTTGAATTTTTATTGGATATTTAATTTAAGAAAATGAAGTTATAATTGATTATGATTATTATGATTCTAGGGGAAATCTTGAAGAATAACAAGCTCAAGGTTGGTTTCAAAAATGTTAGTGCCTAATTCCACTTATATCTCTATTATTCCATGTTAATGACTTAAAATAAGTATGAATTTGTGAACCAAATGAATAAAAGTTAAGTGTATGTAGCCCATGGATTTCGGCTGCCTTAAGGAAGGAGTAGGATTGAGTGTTTTTGATGGACTTGAAGTGAACTAAAGATTAGGTTTAAAGTATGTGAATATAAGGATAATGAACTAGTAGTTAATTAAGGTTTGTGGTGAAAACTCATAATGGGAACTAGGGTTTTGGAGAGTGAAATTTGGTTTTGGCTTATGAAGTGGTAAGTGAACATTATAAGGGTCAATTAGTGACCATTGGAGGTAATTTCATCATAATTTGAAGAGATTTAGAGTGATGCAAACTGAATTGGTAGGCTGCCTAGGGTAACCAGTAGGGAGGCTGTGATTCCAGCCCACTTGGACAGCCATAACTTTGGCTGTGTAGGTTCAATTGGTGTTTGGCCAATTGGACATGAAACTAGACATATAATGACATAATTTTGCTGAAGAAACCAAGCCCAAAAGACCAAAGCAAGTGGACCAAAAGTTGGTCCCAATCCGGATACCCTGCAAACAGCCCCTGCAGAATGACCAAATGAATAGTAACTGTTCATTTGGCCATAACTCACTGTAGAATGGTCAAATTGACCTGAAATTTTTACAGTAACAAGATATGATATAGACAAACAACTTTCATGAAGAACATCACCCCAAATTATGCCATTAACCCATTCAAATTATTGAGCAAAGTTAAGTTATCAAACCTGCAACTCTGCAGATTTTCATTTGAACAGTAATGTTTGGATGACTATAACTCCCTCTAGAAAACTCGGATTTAGGCGATTCTTGAACCGATGGAAACCTAAGGTATGGTAGAACATTTCATATGAAGGAAGTTAGACCAAATTATGAACTTAACTTGGTCAAATTACTGACCAAAGTTGGACCAAAATCTGCCAAAATCAAAATTGCAAAGATGAACAAAGACATCGTGAGCAAGAAACTTATTTTGGCCATAACTTGAGCTACAAAACTCCAAATGGAGTGATTCAAAAAAAGAAATTCAACTAGGCAAAATAAGGAACAACTTTCATGTTTACCATTTCCTCAAATTCCTACTGTAAAATGGAACAGTAAAGATGAAGCACCAAATCTGAAAATTTTGTTCAATTAGCATTAAGCTTAGAAATGGTATTGGCAACCAATACCAATAAGTTTTAAATACAAAATGTGGTATGTTTGGGGTGTTAAAACCAATACACCTATTTTCTATCCAAAAGTCAACATTTTTGTTGACCAATGAGGTGAATAGTGACTCCAAAATCAAAAATTGGCAATTTTACCAAAATGACCTAAGCTTTGAGAAAGTGACCAAAACTAACAAGTTTTGAATACAAAATGTGGTATGTTGGGAGTACTAAAACCAATGTACCTATTGTTTATGCAAAGGTCAACATTTTAGTTGACTAATGAAATGAATAGTGACATGAAAACTTGAAATTCAAAAATTGTGAAACTTAAAAGTGAAAAATGCCCTAGTAGGCCTAATGTGATTGGTTTGGATAGATTGGCATGCCAATAGGGTATTGTTTTAGCAGTACTGCGAAAGGAAAGGCTTTGTGCCTGTATTCATGGCTTTATGCCCGTATTCATGGCTTTTATGCCCGTATTCATGGCTTTTATGCCAATTATGTGATATCATGGCTTTTTAGCCATACTGACTGCATACGTGGTTGACGTTCTGCGTCCCATGGTATGACGGCCCGAGGCACCGCGGTGTCCAGTGCCAACGACCCGTTATCCAGTCCAGTCATCTAGTATAGGTTACTTGGGCATGGAAAAGTATAACTGTGATTGAACTAATTATTAAAGAAAATACGAAAATTAAGTATCAGGAATGATTACAAAAATACAAAGAAGTTAATATCATGAAACATGATTAGCCCTCGACTACACAATAAGTTAGTAATTATTCATTTCTTATGAACACAATAGCAAGGAAATTATTATTTTTATTTGCATATTGTATTTTCTTGTATTATTGGCACCACTAAGCGTCGCTTTTGCAACGCGTAGGTACTGAAGATTTGGACAGAGGGCCCAGTAGACCACAGATTGGGTAAGGCCGTTCACAGTTCTGCATAGTGTCCGTGTCACCTCAACTTCTGCAGTGCATTGGTAGGACACTAGGTGTCATTTTGGCATTCTGTAATAAATTTTAATTTTCTCATATGTAATGAAACTTATGTAATGTATTTTGATTTTCATGTAAATAATGCAAATTTGTGTTTGTAAATGGAAAAGTGAATATTGATATGTGATTGTTACATGACTATCAAATGAGATGAATGATTGAGAATTGAAATTGAAAAATGAATGGTTGAAAAATGTTGAGATGATGATTATTGGAGTTTGAGAGTAATTGAATACGAATATATGAATATTGGAAGTGTTTTTCACAGGTTCCGAAGAACTGTTTTCTCCATTTTTAGCCGGCACTCCGCTGGATTTTCTTTAAAATTTTTGAAACCTCAAATAAATTACAATTTCAATAAATGAATTATATTTCACAAGTTATATTCAAAACTACGATATAAATGAATTAAGATAAAATAGAGTGCTCCGGCACAGTGAGTGGCATAACTTGCTCGGCTACACTGTAGTCGGGTAAGGGGTGTCACAATAGTCATGATACAGTATGGGTTATAGTTGATAAACTGACCAAGTCTGCTCACTTTTTACCAGTCCGGATGGACTATAGCCTGGAGAGATAGGCCAGATTGTACATAAATGAGATTATAAGACTGCATGGAGTGCTAGTATCAATTGTATCAGATAGAGATCCTAGGTTCACTTTTATGTTTTGGGGTAGTCTTCAGAGAGCCCTAGGAACTAGATTGAACTTCAGCACAGCATTCCACCACAGACAGATGGCCAATCTGAGAGGGTAATTCAGATATTGGAGGATATGCTACGGGCTTGTGTGATTGAGTTTGAAGGTAGTTGGGATACACACTTGCCTTTGATTGAGTTTGCTTATAACAACAGCTACCAATCAAGCATTGGGATGCCTCCATATGAAGCTTTGTATGATAGAAAGTGCAGAACTCCCCTATGTTGGGATGAAGTAGGTGAAAGGAAGATGATTGGGCCAGAAATTGTGCAGCAGACAGAGGAAAAGATCAAATTGATCAGAGATCGACTCAAGGCCGCATCAGACCTTCAGAAGTCCTATGTTGATCTGAAGAGAAGAGATATTGAATATGCAGTGGGTGATAAGGTGTTCCTTAAAGTTTCTCCTTGGAAGAGGATTATGAGATTTAGCAGAAAGGGGAAATTGAGTCCTCGTTTCATCAGCTCATATGAGGTTCTGGAAAAAGTGGGTTCTTTGGCATATCGGCTAGCATTACCTTTAAAGCTAGAAAGGATACACAACGTCTTTCATGTGTCCATGTTAAGGAGGTACAGACCTAACATCTCATGTATTATCAGTTGAAGAGATTGAGGTAAATCTAGACCTCTTATATGAGGAAGAACCCATAGAAATTCTGGCATATGAGGTGAAGTAACTGAGGAATAAATAGATACACCTGGTTAAAGTGTTGTGGAACCATCATTCAGGCTAGGAAGCTACTTGGGAACATGAAGAGGACATTAGGAGATAGCACCCATAGCTGTTCAGAAACTAATGTTCGGTAAAATTTTGAGACGGAATTTATTTTAAGGGGGGGAGAATTGTAACACCCCTATGTTCGGTAGTGCATTTTACTGTTCCGGTGACCAGTGTTGTCCGGACAGCTAGGATGCCTAGAACTACACTTAGATATGGATGAGGAGACACAAAATAATGAAATACAAGAAAAGAAAATACAAGAAAAACAAAGAAAAAATAATAGCAATGAAATGTAACTAAGTTAAACGAGCCGAGAACCATAGCGATGGTGACCGCACCGGGAAGTTGTGGCGTGGACCGTTGACTAGCCCTGGACCACGAAGAACCCTGGGAAATATTTTTAAGACATAATTAAAGACTTATTGAAGTATAAACATCATTAGAAATATCAAAGAAAAATTAATTAATTAGTACAAAGAAAAACGAGAAATCGAGAAAACGACAAAACTCGATGTTACTGAAAAATCCGGAATACAACCCGAACAGGGGCATTGTGGTTTTTTGACACCCCAAGTTTCCTTTTGACCTAAATGTCCATTAAAAATAAATAATATTACACTTTAGAAATGTCATGAAAAATAAGAAATATGGTACATAATACAAATAGTGGAAGTTTGGGGCATAAATTACAAATTGTGAAACTTGGGAATTAATTAATCCTAAATTAAGGTTAGTGCTCCACTAATTATATTTTAAGGGACCTATATAAGGGTTTAGTGGGCAGAAACATCTTCATCTTCAACCTCCCAACACCAAGCTGAAGTGAGCCTCCATTGAAACAACATGGCCGAAGCTTCATCACCTTCCATGCACCTCAATTCTAACCACTTTTCACACTAGTTTCCTCCAACTAACCTTGTCCACACACCTTGGGCAGCATACTAGGAGCAAGAAAGTTAAGTTTTGGTGAGGTTTTGAGGAATTTCAAAAGTGGTAAGTATGTATTTTTAATTCTTGTTTCATTAAACTTTGAATGGGTGTTGTGGGTAGTTGATTTGTGGAAGGATTTTTGAAGTTTGATGAATTAGTAGAAATGTACATTTTAGCAGCCATGGAACCTCAATAATAATAGCTTATTCTTGCATGTAAATAGTAGTTTGAATGATGATTTAAATGTTTGATTGTATTGTACTTGAATTCCATGTGTAAGGTATGATTTGGAAGCTTAAAAAGTGAAAATGGCAATTGATGGGTATGTGTAAATTTGTGGCAGCCTCATGAAAAAGATTGAAGTGTTTGAGTTCATGAATTATTGTTGAATTATGTTTTCATGGATGGCAGCATGTGTGTGTGTTTAATTATTAGAATTTGGACATGGAAATGAGGTATGTTCATGTGGTTGAATTGTGGTAAATGAGACTTTAATTGTTATAAATGGGACTTTGGAAAATTTTGTGTTATAGTGTGCATATTGAGAATGGTTACAAGCTATTCAAAATGACCAAAATGTGTTGTTAAATGTGTTAATGGCAAGGTACAAACTAGAATTGGCATGAAGGAAGTAGTTTGGTAAGTATTGAATATGTAATTGGTAAGTGATAAGAAGTGTGTAGTAGGGCAGTGTGTGTTTTGGCTTAGAACCTTAAGTGTGTGACTCCAATTAGTATGAGACCAATTGGAGGTGAAACTAGGCACAAAATGTGCCAACTTTTATGAAGGAAGCTTACCAAAATTCTGCCTAGAAGGTTACTTGAAAAATGATCAAATCTGGATTAGTGCTTTGAAAATCTGAAAATTGACCATTTGGGTAGCAGTTAGTATTTTGGCCATAACTCACTCAAAACAGGTCCAATTGAACTGAAATTCTTACCATAAATAGTTAAGAAATATATCTACAATTCTTCTGAAGAAACCAACACCCAAAAATGACCATAAGCAAGTCAAATAGCTTGCATAAGTTTGGGTACAAAAACTGACCGAACCAAAAGTGACCTAAAAATGACCTAAAGTTACCATTTTGGTATATTCTGTCCAGCATTGGTAAATTGACCATAACTTGGTATACACATCTCAGAATGACCTGAAATTTTGCCCCACGTGCAATAAGACATAGACCTACAAGTTTGTAGTTTTGACCGAAACCTGAAAACTGAGGGAACTAGGTCATCCGGCTAGGTCAAATTAGTATTCTAAAATCCGGCAAATTGCAATAAAATACAATATACTTGAAAATGGATTTGGTAACATGTACTAACACTAAAAGGCTATAAAATATGACATATTGGTAATATTAAACCTAATTCACTTAGAGTGCATCAAGGGTCAATATTATAGGTTGACTAATAAAATGAATTGAAGGAAATAGTACCAAGAAAATTTAAATATTGGATTTTATTGTTAGAAATAAATTCATTGAGTACTGAAATACTTTAAATTGTGTGTTTCAGTTGAAAAGGATATTGAAAAGCGTAAGGAACACCGAGTCAAGGCCAAAAGGCATATATCAGAGGTCTGTGCACAATACTTTTTATATTCATTGCTTTTACCAGAAAATTTATTTAGAGAATTGAGTTATGAATAATTTTTTATTGTTTTAACTTTGGGCATTGTATTTGAAAATTATTGTGTTACCTACTTTGCAAATGGAAATTTTGAGATAAAATATGATTTGTGATTTATATGAAATATTGTGATTTGGAATTGTTTTGATTCACACTTAGCATGACAATGTTACTATGTTCCTCCTCCATTTATGGGGTGAGTGTGATTATATTCCTCCCTCTTTGACTTGCTAGTCTGAGGTGAGTATGGATGAGTTCTCATTATTTAGCTAGCTACCTCCCTCATTAATTTCGATTATTGGGGTGAGTGTGCCTTGTCGTGATGTACACACAGCATATTCGGAAAAGTTTGTGTCATGACCTAAGTTGTGTTATTGATTGGCAAAACTGTGTTATTCAGTTATTTGATCAAATTGTATTATTGATTGGCAACACCATGTTATTCAGTTATTTGATCAAATTGTGTTATTGATTGGTAAAACTGTGTTATTCAATTATTTGATCAAATGGTGTCATTGATTGGTAAAACTGTGTTATTCAATTGTTTGATCAAATTTGTGTTGTAGGAACTTTGTAAATTGTGAGATGGAATTGTGAATTATTTGATTTGTAAATTGTCAATAAAAGATTTATATATCGCATTTCAAATTGTTATTGTGTACCACTGAGTAAATTTTACTCAGCGATAGCTTTTCATTGCTGTCGCAGGTAGACAGACTGACAGGGCAGCAGACTAGGCTGCTTGTACTACATTTAGAGATTTCACCGGATATATTGAGTATACTATATTTTATATTTTGTGCTGTAATGTATGTTCACTGTATGTATATATTGTTCTTGGTTTTGAGCAGTTGTAAATTAAAATTGTACATTAAAGTTGTACATTAAAGTTGTAAACTAAATTTGTAAATTATTTTGGCTTGTAAATATTATGATATATTTCTTTTATCTCAGCTTTTGAAAACACTCGAAAATTATTGTGGATTTGAGTTGGCAAATGTTGAGAAACTTATTGTGTTGATTGGATATTGGAGTTTGGGGATTGAACAAAATATTGAAAGTGCTTTTTACAGGTTTTTGAAGAACTGTTTTATTCAAAATACAGATGGCACTCTGCCAAAATTTTTTTTATAGAAATTATTAATACTTTAAATGTGTTATCTGGTTTCACTTCAGTTAAAAAATTTTTAACACCTGTAAATAGTGCTCACCACTATAAAAAGAAGTAAGAAAAGATTTAAAATCCCTTGTAGTGTATTTAATGGGTTATCAGTAAATGGAGTTTGGTAATTCATTAGGTATACTACTGGATCATGTTACACCTTACGGAGGTGTAGTGTGTGACAATATAACTGTGTTTTTATGAAATTCGTTTTGAGACTTCCTAAATGAGATTGTTTAGACTAAAAATTTAAAAATCTTGTTTTATATATGTTTTTCATGTTCAGTTCAATATTTGAATAAATGTGATTTCAATTATGCATAAATGTTATTTTAGTATATTGTGCACCACTGAGTCATAGTACTCAGCGATGGCTGTTATTGCTGTCACAAATATAGAGACTAGAGGAGCAGCAAAGTGAGCTGCTGAGGATCTTGGAGCCACTTCCTTGAAGTTTTATCGGGTATAATTTTATACCCTGAATGTAATGTTTATATTTGTGTATGTAACCATATGTACATATATAAATTGACTTTGAGCAGTTGTATAGAGTTTGTAATAATAATATTTTGGATTTGTTAATGTAAAGTTTGGTTGATGAATGTAAATTGTTTTAACTTTAATGAAATATAAATGAAATTATTTAGTATTATTTTTTATGATATTTGAATTGAAAATTATGTTGGAATTTTGGAGTTTGGGAAAATTTGATGTTGAGTTTGTTGTGGTAGTAATGGATTTTGATGAAAAGAATTATAGGAAATGTTTTTACAGGTTTTTGAAGAATTATTTTTCACAAATATAGACAGCACTCTGCCGAAATTTTTCTAAAATTTGCGTAAAAATAAAAATGGACAAAAAAATTTTTAACTAGCTTTTAAACTTCTATTAAATATAAGAAAATGCTCACCATTTCAAAAAAGTAAGAAAATGGTTTTAAAATCCCTTTTAGGGTATATAATGAGTTATCGGTAGGTGAAGTTCGGTAGTTCATTAGATATTCTACGGGAGGGGTAAGGTGTGATAGAAAAATACTTTAATATCTTATTAGATTTTCTATTCTTAAGTTATTAAGAATATGAGTGACAAAACATTCTATTATAAGTATTATAATTTTGATTCACACTCAAAGACACTTCATTGGGCATGACTTATTCGAAATGATTGTCACTTATGTTTGTTTTTATAGATTAGTATGAGATACTAATGGGATAGAATGGTGAGTCTCATGCCATACGACAAACATGGTGGGTACTTATAAGATAAGTAGGCCAAACCAGTAACAAAAGATAACTTGTACATGGAGTTTACTCTTGTCAATACAAGATCATCTAGATCATAATAGTGTATATAATCCCTTAATCTGTGATAACACAGTTATCTTGTATATAGGTGATTTGAGTTTGATACTGCTTTCATGCTTGTACCATGCATGAGTATATTGGCATGTGTTAGCTCTGACTAGTTATATATGGAGATAGGTGTTAGCCAAGATGGGATCCGTTATCCTAAGTAAATAGGAATAAAATCCTATGTCCATTTAATTATTCTTGATGAATTCAAGCTCCTGGCTAAGACAGATAGACTTAATCAGAAAAGAGTTTCTGATAGGTAAGTCTTATTAATCAAGAATTATAATTAAAAGAGGACATATGATTATAAGCAAAAAAGTGTGATATGAACTATGACTCTAGCTGGAATTGAAATTTTGTAATGAAAATATTTTAGTGCATGGTATGTATGATCAAGGTTTATGAATTGGAGAAAATTCATAACTAGTTGGGTAGTCATAGTACATTATGTTAGATGTTAGTCATGATTTATGAGAACTTGAATGAAAATGGAATTTCATTTAAAGTTAAGAATGATTTCAATAATATTAAGGAGTTAATATTATTCTCATTGCCGATTGATAATGAATCTAATAAGTCACACACGTAAGAGCAACATGATCAAAGCAAGATTAGTTTAATTAATTAATTGAATTAATAAATTTAGTTTGTAATTAGATTATAAAGTTTCTAGCATGACTTGAAACTAAATGTACCAATGGAAGTGTTAAAGTTAATATTTAAAATATTTAAATATAAACTTGAATAATCAAGCTTATGGAAGATTATGGACTTGGTCAAAATTACAAGTTTGACTTGTCAAATTTTGACCATGTTGACTTTGTCAAAAATGGGAGAAAAAATGCTAATTAATTAATGGTTTATTAATTAGTTAATTAGTATTTAGAATAGCAATTAATTAAGTTTAATTTTCTTAATTAAGATTAAAGGCTTGACAAATGGACCAATGGAATTTGAAAACTCATTTAAAGGTTTAATGAGATTTGGGCATTTGTCATTTTAATATTTAATTAAAGAAAATTAAGATAAATATATATGGAAGAAAGTTGTCTTCTTCCTTTTACTAAGCTTGGCCAAACCATCTTCCTCCTACCAAAGAAAAACTTCTTTCATCTTCCTTAGCCAAATTCAAGATGGTTAAGTGTTAATTCACTTGAATTATAGTTTGAGAAATAGTTTCTCACCACTTCCAAATACTTGGAACAAAGAAAAACCAAGGTCCTAAGTCTTCCTAAGTTGGCCGAACCATAAGGAGGAGCTAAAGAGGGTTTTCATTCATCTAAGGGTGCTTTGATCAAGAGGCTTGTGTGGACAAGCTAGAGAGCCACCACTTGGTGGCTTCACTCACCAGATTAGGTGATTAGAATTTGATTCTGCACCTTGTTAGGTGAGTTTCTCCAAAATCCTAACTTGTAAATTTTAGGGGTTTTGTTTCCTAATGTCTAATTAGGTTTGTTACCAATTGATACATGGTTTGTTATGAACAAATTATGTATTTTTCAATGGCTAAAGTAAATTTTTCAATGGCTAAAGTAAATTACACGATGCATGAAAACCTAGGTGTTAAAAAATTTCAATTTGCTAAACTTTGCACCATAAGACTTGTTAAGGTGCATAATTCTTTCAATATGTACAAGGGGTAAAGGAGAAATATAAAGAGGAATGGAAGTAGTGCAGCAAGACGGTGCTGCTAGAGTCCATTTTTCCTATTGAGATGTAGAGCCTAAGAGGAGGAGGAGAAGAAGAAGAAGAACCAGATGGTGGATTTTGCCCATTTTATTTTATTCTCTCCCTCTTTTTTTATTTTATTTTTTCTATAAGCAATATGTTTATTATTAAAATTGAAATGTTAAGAAAAACTTAACATGAATTGCCCAGCTACACTCACACTAATAGGCCTCCTCAAGAACCCAACTTAAAGCAATGCATGCTAAGATGTCTCATTTATCTATCACGTCATCAACACTCCCAAATATTTTGGAGTCAATTGGTCAAAAGTTTTGATTGAAAATTTATATTATTTGGTTGGACAAAATTAAAATATCATGTTAGATGATTTGTAAAACGCTAAGCCAATAATTCTTTCTTTACTAAAATTTGAAAAATCTTTGCTTAAATTTGATCTATTTTAGACTTGACTTGATACATAAAATATATGGTGTGATTTACTTATGTTGCATGTGAATTTTATGTTTTTGCTAAGGTTTCGTATTAGATTGCGTATAGGTCTTTAGTGATAATTTTGATGACCTGCTCATATTAATTGTGTAACATTTAATATAATGGAAAAAATCTGTAGGTAATGTGGTTTTTAATACAACACAATTTGTCTGAAGGCAACAACACAAAAAAACTGGTGAGATTTACTATGCTAAAACTTGTTCTTTTGGTTGAGAATCCGGAGGAGGAGAGAAGATTTCATCAAACAAGAAAAAAAAAAAGAGGAACTTTCATGTCACAAACTTTTAGGCGCTCCTCCTGTGTGACTCTGGTGCCAGGCGGTAGTTCCTTTCAAGTAGCCCTTCCATTATGATCCTTTTCTTGTACTCTTTAGACTCTTTTCTCTCGGCCAAACTTGTGGGATCCTCTGATGGTCTAATATCGTCCGAAACATGAAAGCGAGGCAGAAAATATAACCAAATCGTTGTGAAAAGTATTGCATTGAGCTTTCCAAGAAAAATAGTCATTGTGAGACTAAAAAGTAGTAAATATATCAAGGAGTTGCCCATGGTTTTTGGCTTTTATTCACATTCTTGATTGGGCCTTGAATTGTCCATTGTTTTTGATAAAGGTTTTGTGACACCCCTTACCCGTGTACAGTATACCCGAGTAAGTAATGCCACACGGTGTACCGGCACACTCTAATATTCCTCAATTAATTTATATCATGCTTTTGCATATAATTTATGAAATACAATTTATTTAAGCCATTTATCAAAAGTATTATTCATTTAAGGTTCCGAAAATTTTAAAGAAAATCCGGCGGAGTACCTGCTAAAAATGGAGAAAACCGTTCTTCGGAACCTGTGAAAACACTTCCAAATAATTTTCAAACAAACCCAACTTCAATTCATCAACAAAGTCTCAATATCAAAAACTCAACAATATTTCTCAATTTCAGTTCTCAATAGCCTTTTCATTTCTCAAACATCCATTTTTCAAGGTTCTCATATATATATAAATAACAATTAAAACTCAAATTACCTCCATACATAACCATAAATCTTTATTATTTACATGAACCTCAAAATACATTACATAATCCCAAATACATATGAGAAAATAAAAATTTAATTACAAAATGACAAAATGACACCTAGTGCCCTACCAATGCACTGCAGGTAGTGAGGTGACATGGACACTGTGCAGATCTGCAGGATGAACTCACCCAGTCTGCGGTCTACTGGGCTCACGATCGGGATCTCCAGTACCTACGCGTGGCAAAAGCAACGCGCTAAGCAATAATGCTTAGTGGTGCAATAATATAATAAAAGAAAATAGCAAGAAAATAAATGTGTATAGAATGTGTATGCTTTCTTTGTTTGGTGTTGGTATATTCATTATTTCATTAACTTTGTTCACTTTTATTCATTTGGTTGCCCCAAGTACCCTACACTAGACGACTGGACTGGATAACGGGTAAACTGGCACTGGGTATCTAATACCTCGGGCCGTCACACCATCGGTCGCATATGCATCACCCAGGCAATGTAACGACTACCAAGTCAGAATAATCTCGTGCACAAGGCCAAGTCTCAATGCAAAGTCAGAATGGCAAAAAGCCATGAAATCACAGAATGGCATATTGCCATATGCGATCGCTAATCGAACCCTATTGGCATGCCAAACTATCCAAACCAATCTTGTTAGGTATACTAGGGCATTTGAAACTTTTAAATTCTTCAATTTGTGAATTTCATGTTTTGGTGTTACTATTCACCTCATTGGTCAACAAAAATGTTGACTTTTGGATAAAAATATGTACATTGACTTTGGCACTCCCAAAATACCACATTTGGTGTTTAAAACTTGTTGGCATTAAGTGTTAATACCATTTCAAAGTGTAAACCCACACAAGCAGAATTTTCAGTTTTGGTGAGTCAACTTCACTGTTCCATTGGACACTGTTACTGTGGGAATTTGAAGAAATGTAAAACATGAAAGTTGTTCCTTATTTTGTCTAGTTAAATTTCCTTTTTTGAATCACTCCATTTGGAGTTTTGTAGCTCCAGATATGGCTCAAAAATCCAAGCTGGCCGGATTGCCAATCTGCAGAGATTACCATATCTACAGTAACATGAACAGTGACTGCCACTGCCATTTGGGTTAGGTTCTGGCCATAATTTGGGGTAGGTTTCTTCATGAAAGTTGTTTGTCTATGTCTTAACTTGTTGTTGTAAAAATTTCAGGTCAATTGACCATATCTACAGTGAGTTATGGCCAAATTACTATTTATTTGGTCAATTCTGCAGAATCAGTTGCAGGGTGTCCGGATTGGGGCCAAGTTTTGGTCCTCTTGCTTTGGTCTTTTGGGCATGGTTTCTTCAGCAAAAATGTGCCATTATAAGCCTAGTTTCATGTCCAATTGGCCAAACACCAATTGGACCAATACAACCAAAGTTATGGTTGTGTAATTGGACTGAAATCTCAGTCCATTGCTGCTGTCCTAGGGCAGATTTCACCTTCACTTTACCATACTATTTTTCAGTTCTAATTATGGTCAACTTACCTAAAATGGTCACTAATTGACCATTAAAATGTGCTCTAACAATTTCCCAAGCCAAGCCAATTTTTCACTCTTCAAAACCCTAGTTCCATTATAGGTTTTCACAACACCTTAATTATTAGCTCCTTCAATAATCACATACACACATGGTTTAAACTTGATCTATAGCCCACTTTAAGTACATCAAAACAATCAAAATAATTCCTTCACAAGGGCTGCCAAAAATTCATAGTATGTGTACACAAAATTCTTGTTCATTTTAGTTACAATTCTTACTCAATTCAAGTTGCAAATCATGAAAAAAGGAGTTTTAAGTATCTAATGCACTAACCTTGATTAGGGCAGATTTTTCCCAAGCAATTCCTTCACTTTCTTGGCTTTTCTTGGCTGCCAAACACTCCAACAAGGTGTGGGGGTAATTTTTATTGAAGGGATCTAGGGTTTTTGGTGCAAGATAAGCAAGGTTTCAAAGCTTGGAAGCTTGAACTATGGTAGAAACCCTCTCTTTTCTCTCTCTACGTTTTTGGCTGGTTTTGGGGAAGGAGATGGCTGCTGGATCTTTGATGAATTTAGTCTTCAATTTGTCTCTTTATTAGTTAGTCAAATAAGGGCTTAATTGTGATTGGTTGGTAATTATAAATGACATCACCATGATGTCATAAATAGCCCTTTTTCCTCAATTTCTTTTCTTTCCTCCGCTACTCAATTTCAATTTAGTTTCTAGTAATGTTTATTCATATTTTATGTCATATTAATTATTTACTCAACTGGACAAGTCGGCCAAAAATCACCTCTGAAGGCGAAATGGCCAAAATGCCCTCCGTTTGGCTTAACGGGTCAAAATTGTCTGTACCGATTGAAAAATTTATCTAGGTATTTTCTTGGCATTCTAATACCATGGGAACCTCAATAACCCTTCTCTGGAGTCCCAAAAATTATTTTATAATTTTTCTCCCGGGTCTAGGGCTCCTCGTTGCGAGAACCGCAACTTCCCTCTGGTTACCCATCGCTTGGGCATCGGCTCATGTACGGAGTGGTTATCGGGAGAGTGTTACAGGTTTTAAGAGATTATTTGGTTCTGATATGGAAGTTGAGCAAGATGAGCACGAACTCAATGAAGATGCAGATTTAGATGAAGATGAAGATGAAAAAGACACCGAATTCGTTTTAATTTCTTGGACATTGTCCACGTTATTTACCGTGTCACCAGCACTTGTATCCAAAGATTTTGTGCTATTTGACGACAAGGAATTAAGTCTTGATCCGTAAATATCTTGGTTTAAACCTTTTCCATCACGAACCTTTTTGGACTTGGACTGAAAATTAGCAAGGAAACAAAAGAAGTAAATTCACATATATACATATATTTGATCATTAAACCAAAAAGATTTTCAAATGTAACAGAATGCGTAATAGAAATTTGATAAAACTAACCAATGAAGATTGAAAAAAATACAGCTTTGATCGATCGGGAGAAAAATGTCTTTCTCGGAGAACCAAAAATCAATGAATTTTCAAAACTTGTTGAGGATCCATAATCCAAAATCAAAGATTTGGACCTTAAATGCTTCGCATTCTTTTTGTTTTCAACGCCAGCATATGCTAAAGGCTGATCCTTGGAGTGATTAACATGAGCATTGGAGTCAAGCACTTGTTGATCCATGTCGACAACGGGTCGGAAACACAGGAAAAATTTGTTTCTTGAAACGTTCTTCATAATTTAATAGAAAAGAATGCTAAAAGCTAAAGGGTAACAAGTTTATATATATATATACTACGATATGATAGGGTTAATTTGTCTATGAAATAGAAGGTTTCTTTGTCTTTGTTTTGGAAGTGAAAGGCCGGCAAAAATCGGACTGTTTCAATGTTAACGGATGAAAGGAATCGACTTCATTTTTTATTTTTTTTGGGACTTGAAAGTGAACGAAATTAGGTTTTTTGAGTTAGAAATGGATGGGCACTATTGTTGTTGCCCGTGAGGGACAGGTGAGAAATGAGAGACAAATCTTCTTTTTATGGTTTGGTTGGGCCTTGTGATGTGGTTAAATGAGTTTAACGATCACGACTGTGACAGCATCTAAACTTGCCGTCCAAAAGATTTGGAGTTGTTTTATTTTACTATTAAGTTTAGGAATTGATTTTATAAGTTCGTTTTCTTTATTTACTCGACAAAACTACTGAAGTTTAAATTGGAGGTTTGTTAAGTAATAAATAAAATGTTGTTGTTAATATCCTAAAACAAAATGAGGATTTTAAATCTAAATCTGTTCAAGAATGTAGATATAGGATTAATTTTATTTATACTCTGTTAATTTAGATTACACCCTTCTCAACTTTAATTTATTTTATAATTAAATTTCAATTTGAGTTTCACTAATAGAAAGTCACAATTCAAGTAGAATTAAATTTACTTTAAAGTTATGAAATTTTTAGACTTTTAGTTCAAACATCTGGATGCATAAAAGCCAATCGATATAAATGAATATTTGTACTAAAAGGAAATTAGAAAAATAATATCGTAAAGTACATAATTTACAGTTTGAGAGGAGTACTAAACGGTTTAAATAAAAAAACTGAATCGAATGGATTTAGTTTAATTTTTTTGATTTGGTTTTTCAAATTATTTTACTTGGTTAATAATTTTAAGAAATTTGAATTTTCAGTTTGATTTGTTCATTTTCACTAAAAATGAAGAACAAACTGGATCAAAGCAATTATTTCTATTTTTTTTTTAATTTGTTATCCATAAAGCCCACATCCTAAAAGCGCTAATTAAATTCCACTTCCAACCAAGTCCATACTCCAAAAATGAAACTCGGCCCATGTTCTAAAGTTTAAAACCTAAGAAATTTAGCCCGTTCTTTTTAGTTTTAACCTTTACCTAAAAGCATATACTTCAGGTTTTTTAGGGCCTATTTAGTTTAATTATTGAATACAATAATAGTTGTTAGCTGATAGCTGTTACTGTTAGCTGATAGCTGATAACTGATAGCTGATAAGGGTATATATCATATAATTTGTTTAATTTTTAAAAAAATATAAAATTATAAATTTATTACATTATATTATTTATTTTAGTATTAAATTAAATATATAATTATTAAATTAATATATTATATTATTTAAATAAATATATAATTATTAATCTATTATATTATATCATTTATTTTATTATTGAAATAAGAAAATAATTATTTTTTAAGATGATTAAATAATTTTAAAAATATAGATAAAATAATAAAATAATTATTATTGTTAATAGAAAAATTTATAATTAATTTGAAGTTGTTAGATATAAATAAATATTTTATATTTTATGTTATTAATAAAAAATATTTTAACAAAGTTAAAATACGTTAATTAAAATGTTAAAATTACAAAATAAAAAATAAAAACATTAATAATATTAATTTTCAAGTTAAATAAAAAAGGATAATATGGTCAAAATAAAAAATAAAATCAAATCATTATCACCGATGAGAAACAAATTTCTAAAAAAGAACTGATACAAACTGCAGCTGATGGGTATCATATCAGTTGCCCATCAACTATCAGCTCTATTTTTTTTAAGCTTGCCAAACACTATAATTTACCTGCTTGGGTGTCTATCAGCTATCAGCTGCAGTAAACCAAATACCCCCTTAGTCTTCATCTTCAGTGAACACCGCCACATGTTTTCATCTTCATCTTCAATCAACATTGTAGCATGTTTTCTGCCCTAGTCCGACCCTTTAGTCTCATCCTTCGTCTGTGTCGATTGTACTTCCATTCGTCAGTCCGGTCGTCTATTCTTCTCCTCCCTTGAGTGACTGAGCAAACGGCAACAAGTGTTAGTCTTGGTTCATCAGACATATGTCCCTTCTACATACTGCTCATCTCTGTAATTTGTTTCGTCGGCCTCATCAGTTCTTCAAAGATTATAATACGTTTTTGGTTTTTTGATTTTTGTTATTATGCTTGTGTTTTAGTTTTTCGCAAGGGTCTTGTAATATGTTTTTGTGATTTGTTTGTTGAAATTAGTCTTAATCTTTTGTTGGGTTGTTGAATTTTATTGGGTCAATCTCAATCTGTTGTTAGGTTGTTAAAATTTTGTTGGGTTGTTGTTTTAATTGAATCGATTGGCATTGTATATCATCTCTGGCTGGGTAGAGCCAATGGAATTGGGAAATGGAATGGCATTGTTTATGCGGGCATTTTGTTCAAATCGAATTGAATCAATTTAGTGCAGATCGATTCGATTCTTCTATCATTTTGGTTCAATAAGATTTCAGTATTTTAGATTTTGCAGTTCTATTTGATTCGGATATAATCAACTGATTGCTCATCCTACTTGCAACACAATGATTTCCACAAAGACTTGGCATTCATTATGAAATGATATATTCTCCCATGCATGGTGGACGCAATGTTGTTACATCCTATTTATATGGCTCTAGTGAAATTTAGATTAAAATCTTTGAAGGATTTAAAATGCCTAAATTATATAAAATTTCCTAAGAAATTTGTTGACAAAAATCTTTATATGAATTAAAACAATTTAGACGTTTTTTTATTTTCTTAACAAATATTTGTTGAATGAATGTCATAAAAATATTCAATTTGGCCATGTATTTTTATAAAAAGATCCTAATTAAAATTACTTATGCTTGTTGTATATATTGATGATTTAAATATTATTAGAACTGTTAAAGAGCTTCAAAAAACAGTAAATTATTTAAAGAAAGAATTTTAGATGAAATAACTTGAAAAATGAAGTTTTATATTGACTTGCGGAACGAACTCTTAAAAAAAAAAAAAAAGAAATTTTTATTCATTAACAAACTTATACAAAAAAATCTTAAATTGATTTTTATATGTATAAAACACATCCATTAATTATTTCAATGGCATTAAGATTACTAAATGTGAATAAAGAGCATTTTCGTCAACGTGTGCAATAATTATAATAAATTTTATTCACTTTAATCAAACAGTACCTAAGAATTCCTTTAATAAAACAATTTTTGATTCTTCAATTGATGTGTACGTGAATTCTCAATAATTTTTAACATTATAATTATTCTAAAATCACTTACCTAGTCATGCCAAACAATAAAAGTATTTAAATTAGTAAATTTCCGATTTTTCATGTATTCAGTTGCGCTAATAATAATTTGTATAGTACAAACCAAAAGAAAAATGGATAATTTTTTTAAAAATATTTTTTATGAATATAATAATTTTGATTTATAGATATTTAATATTTTCCTATTACAATTTCAATATGATATCCGTTGTGTCAAATATCTTTCAAGTAGTGAATATATATATATTTTTTATCAGAAGTGGTGAATATCTTTGAAGCGTAACAAATTGTTGTGGAGATTTGATAAACAAGAATGTATAATTTATAAGAGGCCTAATTGTCAGAAAAATCCAAATATTTATCGCTTTCTGAAATTATATCCAATCTTTTATTTTCGACAATGTTAATCAAATATATATTTTTTAGTTATATTTATGTATATATATTATAGTTGAATACTATAACACAATATTCATTTAGAAAATATTTATTATATTGTATAACTATTATAGAAAATAAAATTTAAATATAATATTTAAATTAAATATACTAAAATTTTAAATTTATAGAATAAAAAATATTTAAATTTATAAAATATACTAGCCATAGCAAAATTTGTTATTAACTATATTTATTATTTATAATTATTTAAATATAAGAGAGAGAGAGAGATTTTATATAATAAATATTTTAATTTTATTTAATTTATATTTTTTAGTTAGAAACTTTATAATATTTGAAATATATGTGTTATATATATATATATATATATATATATATATATATATAAACATGAAATATATTTTTTAGCAACACCCTTATATGCATAACCTGGTATATTTTACTATTTCGGTGACCAATGTCAGTCTGGACAATTAAGAGGATTAGAACCCTATTTAAGTCACTTTGAAAAGCCCTGAACAAGACTAAATAGTGATCACTAGAAGGTCAAATATAAATAAGAAAAACAAAGCATAAAAAGTTAAATGAGCCGGGATTTACAGCTATGGGTGACCTTATCAGGAAGTGACTACGAGGGCAATTGTAACCCTAATTTCAAACGGGGCATTGGGACATCGCAGTTCTAAGAACTATTGCGAAACTAGTGGAAAAGAGAAAATCACGGAAAAGAGTTGGTAAGCAAGTCAAATAATTAGGTCAGAGTTTCAGAAGAAACACTGAATTATTTACAAATCGGATCAGACCAGCGAGGGGCAAATTGGTCAATTCACCTCTAAAGGTGACTTATGACCTAACTATCCAATAAAATCTGAGAAATAAAAATTTCGAAATATAGAATTAAATTAAAGAAGCATGGAAAAATAAAGGAAAAAGAAAAGAAAAGAAAATTAAGTTATGACATCACAAGGATGACCTCATGCATGGCATCAAAAATAATTATCAATTAAGTTAATTTTTTATTAAGTCAAATAATAGAATAAAAACACAGAAATTAAAAAGCAATTAGTCATTTTCTTCCCCATTTTTGGCCTGCTCCACTCCCTCTCCCATTTCTCTCTCTATAATCCTCCATTAAAGCTTGTGTGTAAGCTTTTAAAACCCCAAATTTTCCCATAAATTCTCCAAAATTATTGATTACACCTTGCTCTTGCATCTTGAGAAGGAGAATTAAGGAAATAAAAAGTGAAGAAAGTGAAGGATTTGAAGACTTGAAATCCAAAGAAAGAGGTTAGGAATGAAATTCAATTTCACTCTTTAAATTCATGTGTATGTAGTTAAAATAACTTAGAAATTGTAAAAAATTCAAACAAATCAACATGTTAGACTATTATGAAAATTTGGCCATTATATAAGGAGTGAGGATTTGTATGATTTTGATGAAATTAAAATGTTATGGAAGTGTAATTAAGTGTGTAGAAGATAGTTAAACACTTTAATTTCATCAAAATGAACATTTGTAAAATTAGGGTTCTTAATGCCATTGAAATTGGGGGAAAAGTTGAGGGGGAATGGTGAATTGATGCAATTGAAACTAATTGAAATTAGAAATGTTCCATTGGGACGAATTGGGATGTGTTGGATTGATGAGAATTGCAATCCAATTCGGATTGGTAAGGGTGCCTTATTGGGCAGTTTGACCAAGGTCCTTTTCAGGGACCAAAATTGTAATTATGCCACCCCAATTGGTATGAGGCCAATTGGATATGAAAGTAGACACATAATGCCACAGTTTTCATGCAGAAATCATGCCTAGAAAATGACATTAAGATAGTGAACAATTAGGTCAAATACGGGTAATGCACAGTGTTTATTCATTTGGCCATAACTTGGTGTAGGAAGGTCCAAATGACCTTAATTTTATACTGATGGAAATCTGAGACATAGCACTATAACTTTTAGGAAGAACATAAACCCAAATTCTGACTATAACCTATCCAAAAAGTGAGCTGCAGTTAGCATACAAAAACTGCCAGAACCAAGAAAGTGCCCAAAATTCTGGATTTGAACTAATCTGGCCAGTCTTAGAAAAATAGGCATATCTTGGGCTAAAAAACTCCAAATGGAGTGATTCAAAAAGGGAATTAAAGCTAAGACAATAAGGAACAACTTTGATGAAGAATACTTAGCTAAATTTTCACAATAACTAGACCAATAGAATAGTGCAAAATAGGGGACTAAAACTGAAAAGTGGAAATTTATCTTAGGAGACTTAGAAATTGAAATGACAACTAAGGCCAACAAATTAGGCACTTAAAATGTGGTATGTGAGTGTAATTGGAATTCACATACCTATGAAGCATGAGAAAGTCAATATTTTGACTTGAATAGTGCCATAAATAGTAACTCTAAAATGCAAAGTCCAGAAAAATGTCATTTTAAACCTATGTAGGGATATAATTAAATAAATATGCAATAAATTGTTGGAATTACTATGAGACTTGATACTGAAACACTGTAAATTATGTGTTTCAGTTGGAAAGGATACTGGAAAAGAAAAAGAAACATCGAGTCAAGACCTAAAGGTGACTCGTAAGAGGTTTGTGCACAACATATAAACTTTCCTTGAATTTTCCTTTGCAATTTGTGTTGAATGAATTATGAAAATTAAATTATGACTTTATTTGATTGAAAATTTTGATTAAGAAGAAAAATGTGTTATTGACCCAAACTATTGAAAAAGTAAAATGGTATGTGTATGGTTGGCATTTTAATGTTTAGAAAATTATTAAAATAGTTTGAAACCACAGTGCCATGACCAAATGTTTGAATTCCTCACTAGCTTGCCTAGTGGAAGGAAATAGTTTTGTATTCCCTCTCTGGCTGAAGTGTTGAGGTGTATACCAGTAGAGGAAGAAATTAAATGGGTACCCATAGATTTGAGCTAGCTAGTCTTGGTATTCCTCATAAGCCTTTGGCTGTTGAGATGAAAAATATTGATGGCATGATATGACTGTGTGATTTTATGAAAATTGTTTTGTGACTTCTGAAGCAAATATTTCTTTGACTAAAATTTTAAATTTGTGCTTTGTATCTGTTTACCAATTTCAATACTGTATTTGGACTAATTGTGATTTAATATGATACAAAGTGATATTTTAGTTATATTGTGCACTACTGAGTAGTTTTACTCAGCGATAGTTTTTCATTATTGTCACAGGTAGGGAGAC
Organism: Hevea brasiliensis; assembly: GCF_030052815.1. Taxonomy (NCBI): domain Eukaryota; kingdom Viridiplantae; phylum Streptophyta; class Magnoliopsida; order Malpighiales; family Euphorbiaceae; genus Hevea; species Hevea brasiliensis. Next base: position 46,218,476 of record NC_079499.1, read on the forward strand.
TGATAAAACAGCATAGTAAGCTGCTAAGGACTAAAAGTACTACATTTTGGATTTTATCGGGTATTTAAATTATACCCCTTTTGTACATATTTATTTTAATGTAAATGAACTGTATATATGTTGTGTAATTGGTCTTGAGTAGTTATACAGTAATATTGTAAATTAGTTGATTTTGTAAAAATGCTATAATATAAACCTTATGTTTTAATTTATGAAATGCTCCATTATTTTATTTTTGTTGGGATTTGTTTTTATGAATTGAGTTTGAAATTAATTTGTGTTGATATATTGTACGTTGGGATTGTGATTGAAATCATTGGAAGTGCTTTTTTCAGGTGTTTAAAAATTTGGGTTCAGGCACATGTAGTGCAACCTCTGTCACACCCTACTCCTCGTAAGATTTAACATGTTCCCGTAGTACACCTAATGAATTACCGTACTTCACCTACCAGTAACCCATTAAATATACTATAAGGGATTTTAAAACAATTTTCGTTCATTTTGGAATTGGTGGGTAAAATATTTTTTTTTTCAAATTTTAAAAACCTTTATTTAAAGTCCAAACATAAATTAAATTCTTAAATATTTAAAATCTCCGCAATTTTTACAAAAATTTCGGCAGAGTGCTATCTACATTTTGAGAAAACAGTTCTTCAAAACATGAAAATAGAAACACTCCCAATATATTTCTCAATTACAACTCCATTTGCAACCACCAAACTTCAAATCAACACCAATAGCAACACTTCAATTCAAAATTCAAATTTCAAATCAAGAATTAATATCTCAAAACATTTCATAACTCATGCACATTACATTTTAAATCATTAATTTACAATCATAAGTTAATTTACAGATACAAAATCTGAAAAATAATATTATTACAATTTTATCTGTACAACTGCTCAAATTATAGAGATACATATGCATACTATCATATTTATATCAAACTAAACTACCAAGGTATAGACAAATACTCGTACAAAATTTTTTCAATTGTTCTCCTCTCTAATCAGAATACTCGCTCTCTTTGCTATGTCCTTTTCTCTATCTCATGTGACAAGTTAAAGCTATCGCTGAGTATATAAATACTCAGTGGTGCACAATAAAGCATAAAATGCATAATATAAAATATTTATGAACAAATCATCATTCAAAAATCTCATAATCACATTTCATAATTTTTTTCTCAAATCACATTTATAACAAATCATAATTTTCAAAGCTTAATATAGTACAACTTGATCAAACAATTTAATAAACATAGTGTTGCCAAACAATAACACAACTTAGGCCATGACACAAAATTTTCCGAACATGTCGTGTGTACATCACGACAAGGCAAACTCACCCTACTAATCGAAATCAATGAGGGAGGTGGCTAGCTAGCTAATGAGTACTCATCCAAACTCGCCCCTCAGACTGGAAAGCCAGAGAGGGAGAAAAGTAATCAAATATCAAACTCACCCCACAAGTGGAGGAGGAACATATTAATATTGTCATGCCAAGTGTAAATTAAAAACAATTTAAATCAAGTTATTCAAATATTTTATACAATTCACAAATCATATTTCATTCTAAACTTTTCATTTATAAAGTAGGCAACACACTATTTTTCAAATAATATTTTCAAAGCCATAACAATCAAAATTATTCACAACATTTATTTTAAGAATTGTCAAGTAGAAACAAAGAATTTTAAGTTTATTGTACACAAACCTGACGTGAGTCGCCTTTAGGCCTTGACTCAGTCCCTTAACCTTTCGGGTCTTTTTCAGCTGAAACACAAAATTTATAGTGTTTCAGTATCTTATTTCATAATAAATTCAATAATTAATTCATAAATACTTCATTCTGGCCCAAATATGCCTAAACTAACATTCTTGGAAATTTTCATTTTGGAGTTACTATTCAAGTCAATTTATTCACTTTCTAAGGCTTAATAGGTATGGGAACTTCAACTTCACCCACATACCACATTTTGGTTCCCTAATTTGTTGGTTTTGGTTGTTTTCTCAAAACTTAAGTCTTTAGGCAAATTTGCAAATTTTCAGTTTTGGTGTCTTGAGTTGCACTATTCCATTGGTCATTTTACTGTTAGAATTTGGAAAAATTTTCTTCATAGAAAATGTTTCCTATTGTCTTAAGTTTATTCTCCTTTTTGAATCACTCCAATTGGAGTTTTGTAGCTCAAGTTATAGCTATTTGAACCATGGCTGCCTGATTGGACTTAACCCAGATTTCTGGGCAAATTTTGGTTCTGGCAGTTTTAGGTCACCAATTTTGGGTGGCCAAATGACTTGGTTAATGGCATAATTTGGGTTTGTGTTGTTCATGAAAGTTTTAGGTCTATATTTCATCTATCCACTGATAAAATTTCGGGTCATTTAGACCTACCTAGCTCAAGTTATGACCAAATGAACAAACACTGTTCATTTAGTCAGTTTGTACAGGTCAGACGGAGAATTTCTGGATTTGGTCAATTTGTTCACTAGGTTTTGGTCACTTTTTGGGCATGCTTCCTAAATGAAAATTGTGTCATTTTGTGTCTATTTTCATTCTCAATTGGTCTCATACCAATTGGACTTGTAAATTTTCAATTTTGGTCCCTCAAAGGGACCTTGGTCCTGCTGCCAGCAGCAAGACCACATTGAATCCGAATTTAACCTCAACTCCAACACTTCCAACACACTTCATTTGGTCACAAATGACCATTTCTCACCTTAAACTAGGTCAACCACATCACTTCACCATTTCTCCACCTTTTGTCTCCCAAACCCTAGGTCCAAAAGCCTAACTCACAATTTTTGTTACATTTTATTAATTCAACACATATAAACTTAATTACTCAGCTCATTCAAGCCCATTTTTACTTTTGATTCAATCAAATACATGCAATTCTCACCCCTACATAGGCTGGATGAATTTACTCTTGTCCCCCAAGGATGTTTTCATTTCATTTTAAGCATATTTCTAGGTTTATTCAATTATAAACACAATTAATTCAACTAGAAAATCAAATTTAGTTTACTAACCTTAGTGTAGAATTTTCTTTCCCTTCAAACCTCTTCCTTTCTTCTTTCTTTATTCTTCAATCACCTCTTCTAGTTGCCAAAACAAGCTTTAACCATGGTAGAATAATTTTCTATGGTGAGATTTTTGGTTTTTCAAGCTCAAAGATGAGCTTTCATGGAGGATGAAGTAAGGGAGAGATGAAAGAGAGAGTTGGACGGCAATGAAGAAGATAATCTCTCTTTTTTTTTTTTTTTTTTTTTTTTTTTAATCTTATGGAAGACCAAAATATCTAATTAATTAAATATATTAATTATTATATTTATGGCATCATGCATGATGTCATGCATGATGTCATCTCCCTTCACTTTTTCATTTTTTTTTTATTTTTTATTTTTCTATTAGTTCTTTAATTTTATTCTCGACTCTGAAATTTTCTTTTCTCCAATTTTATTTGACAGTTAGGTCAGGAGTCAGCTCTCGGGGTCAATTGACTAAATTTTCTTTTCTCACAAAGTCGATTCGATAGCTTATTTCTGCGTCTCTGTTGAGTTTGCTGATCGGATTGGGATGGTTTCTGTCTAGAAGATATACCTCTACTGGATTCGCGCGAGCTGGGTCCTCCAAAATGTTTTCTTTTCCCAAAGCCACTCTCAGTAGCTTGACCAGTAATCTTTTCAGTTCTCTCTTTCTCTTGTGTACTCTTTTTCACTGCCCATTCTAATTCTATCCTTTCTAGTTCCGGGGCTTGTGAAATCAATTCAGAAAAATTCTGGTGTCGGAACCCTGCCACTTGCATTCTTAAGCTAGGCCTCAACTCAGCCTCAAACCTTTTACACCGGTCTCTGGGGGTGGAGATTAAGCTTTCAGCATAATAGCTTAGCCTTGAAAAGTCCCGCTTATACTTTGCTATAGTTCTATCCCCTTGCTTCAAACTTAAAAACTCTTGCAGCTTCATGTCTACATAAGTATCAGGGACCCACTTTTGCCAAAATTCCATTAAAAAGTCTGCCCATGTAAGGACTGGTGGCTCTACCAGACTGTAGGGGATGGTCTTCCACCACTCATATACATCCCCTTGCAGAAGTGATTCTGAATATTCGAACTTTAACTCTTCAGCACACTGTAGTTTTCTGAAAACCCGTTCCATCCTCTCTAACCACTGTTCTGCTTCTAGTGGATCCACTGTTCCTTTGAATTTTGTAGCCCCAAATTTCATTAATTTCTCATATTGCCGAGCCGGAGGCTGTTGTTGTGCTGTAGGTGCTTGTGTCTATGCTTAAGGTGGCACATTTCCCGCCATTTGTTGAAAGAACGCAGCCATCTACTGTGCAAACTGAGCAGGGAACTGCGGTGCTTGAGGAGGAGCTGGAGTGGCTGACCCACTCACATTCTGGAGTGCTGGGGCTTCTCCTCGGGCCTCAGCCTCGACAGATTGCTCTACGGAATGATCTCCCTCTTCCATTCCATTTTCCAGAAATTTTTTACTCTCTGATAACAAACACAAGGAGGTTGACCTTCGTTAGTGCATATTCATGATGTAAATATGTCATATATATCAAACATTTGAGCAGTTCTATTTACCGACAAAATATTTCAAATTCACAGTTCAAAATTTATTTTAAAACCTTGCTCTAATACCACTAAACATGTCACACCCTACTCCTCATAAGATGTAACATGTTCCCGTAGTACACCTAATGAACTACCGTACTTCACTTACCAGTAACCCATTAAATATACTACAAGGGATTTTAAAACAATTTTCGTTCATTTTGGAATTGGTGGGTAAATTTTTTTTTTCAAATTTTAAAAACCTTTATTCAAAGTCCAAATATAAATTAAATTCCTAAATATTTAAAATCTCCACAATTTTTACAAAAATTTTGGCAGAGTGTCGTCTATATTTTGAGAAAATAGTTGTTCAAAACCTGAAAATAGAAACACTCCCAATATATTTCTCAATCATAACTCCATTTGCAACCACCAAACTTCAAATCAACAGGAATAGCAACACTTCAATTCAAAATTCAAATTTCAAATCAAGAATTAATATCTCAAAACATTTCATAACTCATGCACATTACATTTTAAATCATTAATTTACAATCATAAGTTAATTTACAGATGCAAAATCTCAAAAATAATATTATTACAATTTTATCTGTACAACTGCTCAAATTATAGAGATACATATGCATACTATCATATTTACATCAAACTAAACTACCAAGGTATAGACAAATACCTGTACAAAAATTCTTCAATTGTTCTCCTCTCTAACTGTAGCAGCTCGCTCTATTGCAATGTCCTTTTCTCTATCTGCGATAGCAAGTTAAAGCTATCGCTGAGTATATAAATACTCACTGGTGCACAATAAAGCATAAAATGCATAATATAAAACATTTATGAACAAATCATCATTCAAAAATCTCATAATCACATTTCACAATTTTTTTCTCAAATCACATTTATAACAAATCATAATTTTCAAAACTTAATATAACACAACTTGATCAAATAATTTAATAAATATAGTGTTGCCAATCAATAACAAAACTTAGGCCATGACACAAAATTTTTCGAACATGTTGTGTGTACATCACGACAAGGCAAACTCACCCCACTAATCGAAATCAGTGAGGGAGGTGGCTAGCTAGCTAATGAGTACTCACCAAACTTGCCCCTCAGACTGGAAAGCCAGAGAGGAAGGAAAGTGACCAAATATCAAACTCACCCCACAAGTGGAGGAGGAACATATTAATATTGTCATGCCAAGTGCGAATTAAAAACAATTTAAATCAATTTATTTAAATATTTTATACAATTTACAAATCATATTTCATTCTAAACTTTTCATTTATAAAGTAGGCAACAAACTATTTTTCAAATAATATTTTCAAAGCCATAACAATCAAAATTATTTACAACACTTATTTCAAGAATTGTCAAGTAGAAACAAAGAATTTTAAGTTTATTGTGCACAAACCTGACGTGAGTCACCTTTAGGCCTTGACTCAGTCCCTTATACCATTTGGGTCTTTTTCAGCTGAAACACAAAATTTATAGTGTTTAGTATCTTATTTCACAATAAATCCAATAATTAATTCATAAATACTTCATTCTAGCCCAAATATGCCTAAACTAACATTCTTGAAAATTTTCATTTTGGAGTTACTATTCAAGTCAATTTGTTGACTTTCTAAGGCTCAATAGGTATGGGAACTTCAACTACACCCACATACCACATTTTGGTTCCCTAATTTTTTGGTTTTGGTTGTTTTCTCAAAACTTAAGTCTTTTAGGCAAATTTGCAAATTTTTAGTTTTGGTGTCTTGAGTTGCACTGTTCCATTGGTCATTTTACTATTAGAATTTGGCAAAACTTTCCTCATAGAAAATTTTTTCTATTGTCTTAAGTTTATTCTCCTTTTTGAATCACTCCAATTAGAGTTTTATAGCTCAAGTTGTAGCTATTTGAACCATGGCTGCCGGATTGGACTTAACCTAGATTTCTGGGCAAATTTTGGTTCTGGCAGTTTTAGGTTACCAAATTTAGGTGGCCAAATGACTTGGTTAATGGAATAATTTGGGTTTGTGTTCTTCATGAAAGTTTTAGGTCTATATCTCATCTGTCCACTGGTAAAATTTCGGGTCATTTAGATCTGCCTAGCTCAAGTTATGACCAAATGAATAAACACTATTCATTTGGTCAGTTTGTACAGTTCAGACTGAGAATTTCCGGATTTGGTCAATTCGTTCACTAGGTTTTGGTCACTTTTTGGGCATGCTTCCTAAATAAAAATTGTGTCATTTTGTGTCTATTTTCATTCCCAATTGGTCTCATACCATTTGGACTTGTAAATTTTCAGTTTTGATCCCTCAAAGGGACCTTGGTCCTGCTGCCAGCAGCATGACCACATTGAATCCGAATTTAACCTCAACTCCAACACTTCCAACACACTTCATTTGGTCACAAATGACCATTTCTCACCTCAAACTAGGTCAACAACATCACTTCTCCATTTCTCCACCTTTTGTCTCCCAAACCCTAGGTGCAAAACCCCAACTCACAATTTTTGTTACATTTTATTAATTCAACACATATAAACTTAATTACTCAACTCATTCAAGCTCATTTTTACTTCTAATTCAATCAAATACATGCAATTCTCACCCCTACATAGGCTGGACGAATTTACTATTGTCCCCCAAGGATGTTTTCATTTCATTTTAAGCATATTTCTAGGTTTATTCAACTATAAACACAATTAATTCAACTAGAAAATCAAATTTAGTTTACTAACCTTAGTGCAAAATTTTCTTTCCTTTCAAACCTCTTCCTTTCTTCTTTCTTTATTCTTCAATCACCACTTTTAGTTGCCAAAACAAGCTTTAACCATGGTAGAATAATTTTGTATGGTAAGATTTTTGGTTTTTCAAGCTCAAAGATAAGCTTTCATGGAGGATGAAGTGAGGGAGAGATGAAAGAGAGAGTTGGACGGCAATGAAAAAGATAATCTCTTTTTTTTTTTTTTTCTTTCTTTTCTCTTTTTTTTTTTATCTTATGGAAGACCAAAATATCTAATTAATTAAATATATTAATTATTATATTTATGGCATCATGCATGATGTCATGCATGATGTCATCTCCCTTCACTTTTTCATTTTCTTTTTTTTATTTATTTTTCTATTAGTTCTTTAATTTAATTCTCGACTCCGAAATTTTCTTTTCTTCGATTTTATTTGACAGTTAGGTCAGGAGTCAGCTCTGGAGGTTAATTGACCAAATTGCCCCCCGCCGGTTTAACCCGGTTTGCAAATAATTTAATATTTCTTTCGGCTCCCTAACCTAATTATTTGACTGGCTTAACAATTCTTTTTTGTGATTTTCTCTTTTCCACTGTGTTCGTAATGGTCCTAAGGACCGCGGCGTCACATTTTACGGTTCGAAATTTGAGTTTAAATCGACTTCGCAGTTGTTCTTAAGAAAGTCACCCATCGCTGTGACTCTCGGCTCGTTTAACTTCTTATGTTCTGTTCTTCTTCTTTGTACCTAACTAATTGGCAATTACTAATTATTTGTGTTTATAGCTTATCTAGTTGTCTTAAGTGTGGTTCTAATTCTCTTAATTATCTGGATCGACACCGGTCACTAGAACAGTATAATTTACCAGACTATGCAAATATGGATGTTACAACGTTAGACTCCAGCCAGGCAGTATGACAAGCTGATTAAGTATGGGGCTACAGAGTTTAAGGGTACAGTGGACCCTTTAGAGGCAGAGTAGTGGTTGGAGAGGATGGATAGAGTGTTCAAGAAACTGCACTGCACAGATGAGTTAAAATTTGTGTATTCAGTGTCATTTCTGCAAGGGGATGCGTATGATTGGTGGAACCTCTAGTGTTGACTTGGGATAATTTCCTTTGAGAGTTCAGAAAAAAATACGTCCCAGATGCTTATGTGGACCAGAAGCTATAAGAGTTCTCAAGTCTGAAACAAGGAAATAGATCAGTGGCAGAATATGAAAAGGAGTTCTCCCTGTCACACCCTACCCCTCTGTAAGGCATAACATGATCCCATAGTATACCTAATGAATTACCAACTTCATCTACTGATAACCCATTAAATACACTACAAGGGATTTCAAAACTTTTCTTACTTCTTTTTACAGTGGTGAGCACTATTTACAGGTGTTAAAAATTTTTTTTGAATTTAAATGAAAGAGAAAACACATTTGAATTATTAGGAATTTCTGTAAAAATTTTGGCGGAATGCCTTCTGTATTTTGAATAAAACAGTTCTTCAGAAAACTTGTAAAAGCACTTCAATATAATTCTCAATCTCCACTTCAACAGTTAAACAACACAATATCTTTTTCAACTCAAATCCACAATAATTTTTCAAAGAATGAGATAAAAGAAATATAATACAATTTTTACAAGTCAAAATACTCATAATTTACTTTACAACTTCAATGTACAATTTTAATTTATAACTGCTCAAAATCAAGAACAATATATAGATACAGTGAACATACATTACAGTACAAAATGCAAAATGTGGTATACTCAATATACCCGATGATTTCTCACTGAATGTACTAGCAGCCTAGTCTGCTGCCCTGTCTACCTGCGATAGCAATGAAAAGCTATCGTTGAGACAATGTCTCAGTGGTGCACAACATTAACCAAATACAACTTTAAATCACAATTCATAAATCATACAAATGATGGATACATAAAACCATAGTTTAATTTAAGACAATGAATGTCATAAGGAATTTAACACAATATCACATTAAATCTCAGTAATCAAAACACAGTTAAATTCAAAAGATAGTGAATGTCAATAAGAATTTAAACTCCATTTCACAATATCATAATAAATCTCAATAGTCAAAACATGGTTAAATTCAAAAGACAGTGAATGTCAATAAGAATTTAAACTCCATTTCACAAATTATCAAATCTCATTATAACACAATTTAGTCGGAAAATTTAAGAATACAGTGTTGCCAATTCATTCACAACTTAAGCCATGACACAAAATTTCCGATCAATGCCGCGCTGTACACCACGACAAAGCAATCACAACCCCACTAATCGAAATCAATGAGGAAGGGGGCTAGCTATAGAATGAGTACTCATCCGATCACCTCAACTGGTAAACCAGAGAGGGAGAAAAATAAACGATCACGACTCCATAAATGGAGAAGGAAAATAAACGATCACAACCCCATAATTGGAGAAGGAATGATATGATACTGTCATGCTAAGTGTGAACACAAAATCAATTCCAAACATTTTATTCAAATGATTCGTGAGAATCCAATAAATTTCTAAGGTCATAAATTCATTCACAAAATGCCAACACAATTCATAATTAACTTCAATTTTCACAAATCACACTAAATCAATTTTTCCACAGTTTCAAACCATTTACAATGCTTTTCAAGCAATAAGTATCCATAAATATCATTCAAACAATTTTTCAGAATTTCAAACTATTCACAATGCTTTTCAAGAAATAAGTATCCATTTAAACACATTTCCATAATTGAAAACAATAATATTCAAATAGTCATAATTTATTTCAATTGAAAGATTTAAAAGAAATAACTGTTGTGCACAAACCTCTGATAACTGTCTCCTGGCCTTGACTCAGTATTTCCTTCCCTTTTCCTGAGTCTTTGCAAACTGAGAAACACAATTTGAAGTGTTTCAGTACTTAATTAAACTGTCTCTAACGATAATGCTTGATAAGTAATTGACTGAATGCTATTATTTGCTTAATCAACCTAATATATCGACCCTCGATGCGTTCTAGGTAAATTAGGTTTTAAGGTTACCAATATGTCACATTCGATAGTCTTTTAGGGTTGGTACATGTTACCAAATTCATTTCCATGTATCTTGCATTTTCTTGCAATTTGCTGGATTACGGGATACTAGTTTGACCTAGCCAGACGACCTAGTTCCCTTGGTTTTCGAGTTTCGGTCAAAACTACAAACTTGTAGATCTATGTCTTATGGAACGTGGGGAAAATTTCAAGTCATTCTGAGTTATGTAGACCAAGTTATGGTCATTTTACTATTGCTGGTCAAATTGCACTAAAATTGGTCACTTTAGGTCATTTTAGGTCATTTTAGGTTCGGCCAGTTTTTGGACCCGAAATTGAGCAAGCTGTTTGACTTGCTTATGGTCATTTCTGGGCTTTGGTGTCCTCATAAGACTTGTAGATATGGGTCTTAACTATTCATGGTCAAAATTTCAGGTCAATTGGACCTGTTTTGAGTGAGTTATGGCCCAAACACTAACTGCTGCCCAAATGGTCAGTTTTCAAGTCTTATTTGCACTTAATCCGGATTTGGTCATTTTTCAAGCTACCTTGCAAGCAGAATTTTGGCAAGCTTCCTTCATGAAAGTTGGCACATTTTGTGCCTATTTTCACCTCCAATTGGTCTCATACCAATTGGAGCCACACACTTAAAGTTATAGGCCTAAAACTCAAACTGCCTTATTGCATTTCTTTCATACATATCAAGGATCACTCCTAACACTTACCAAACTCAGCATTCAAGTGAATTCTGGTTGTACCATAACCTAAACATAATTTACAACATATTATAGGTCATTTTGGTAGCTTACAATTACATTCAACATACACCATAAAGTGCAGAATTTATCAACTCATTTACAATAATTTAATCATCTAACCATAACACTTTTACATGTCCAACTTCACACCATCATACATACACTCAAACTGCCATAACTACTATTACAATTCCACATTATTATTCCATAAACCAAGCATGAATTTCAGCATTCTTCAAGAATTAACAAACTACCGCAATGGTACCTTTACATTCCATTAATTTCCAAGCTTCAAATTTCAATTTACATTTACATATACTAAGTATACATCACCCAAACAATTTCCTACACAATATACATTTAATCGATCCTTTAATCTACCATTTAGAAGCAAGAATAAGCTGTCCTCAAAGTGTTTCCATGGATGCCAAAAGTACACATCCCCTTTAAACATCAAACCTCAAAAATTTCTCCATAAATCAAGTACCCATAACATCCTTATAAACTTTAATAAAACAATAATAAAAAAACTCAAACTTACCACTTTGGAAATTCCTCAAAACTCCACAAAAACTTTCATTTCTTGCTACCTATCTACTGCCCATGGTGTGAGGATGATTTTTCATGAAGAAACTTGCAAGAAATCAAGTCTTGATCATGGAGAACTTGAGCTCCATGCATGGTGCGGCCATGGGAGAGGTTTGAGAGCTTTAATTCTTCCAAATGAATTTTTCAAGTGGAGAAGATGAATTGCAGAATGTTAGTGGACATTTCTTTCCACTTAGGGTATTATATGGTATATAATAATTTACTTTGTGCTCCACTAACATAGGTTAATAATAAATAATGTTAAACTTTCCATATTCCTACATTAAGTCCCTAATTTTTGCTAATTGAATTAGGTACCACTAATTTAATTTTTCATGACATTTTACAAATATAATATCATGTATTTTTAATGGACATTTAGGTCAAAAGACAACTCGGGGTGTCAAATGACCACAATGCCCCTGTTCGGGTTGCATTCTCGATTTTTCGATAATACCGGGTTTTGTCCGTTTTTCGATTTCTCACTTTTCTTTGTACTAATTAATTAATTTTTCTTTGATATTTCTAATGGAATTTATACTTCAATTGATGTCTCTATAAGTCTTAAAAATGTTTTCCAGGGTTCCCATGATCCGAGCTAGTCAACGGTCCACGCCGTGACTTCCCAGTGCGGTCACCCATCGCTAGGGTTCTCAGCTCGCTTAACTTGGTTACATTTCTTTGCTATTATTTTTCCTTTGTTTTTCTTGTATTTTCTTTTCTTGTATTTCATTATTTTATGTCTCCTCAATCATAACAAAGTGTAGTTCTAGGCATCCTAGCTGTCCGGACAACACTGGCCACCGGAACAGTAGAACGCACTACCGAACTTAGGAGTGTTACAATTCTCCCCCCCTTAAAATAAATTTCGTCAGTGAAATTTTACCCAATAGCCATCTTATAATAGTCATACGTTTATTTTCTCCTTTCTATACGATTGTATAATCTTTGTTTCCTCAAATTTGTATAAGATTTTTAACAATCTAGTACAATATTTTTTTTTGTTTGTATAACACCAATCTTCTCTTACTATTGTGCTGTCTAATATTTCGGTTCTTGTTCCTTCTTGAATGACCCTTGAGGTCATGTTAGAATCATTTATCTAGTCATTGGTCCTCTGACCATTCTAGTCATAGTCTTCCTCACATTCGTAACATTTCTTTGTTATATCTGAACCAACTGTTTGAATTTTTACGTCTATAACTCTTTTATCTTTCAATATTCTATAACTTACTTCCTTTTGTATTGAACTATAACCTTTCGATAATCTAACTTTTGAGTTTTAGATCCCTAAGTAGGATTTTCAAACTTATTTTTAGCAATTAAATTCTGTCCTGGCATAACTATACCAAAACATATGCCGTTGGCAACTATTCTCATCTAGGTGTACTATCGAGTAGTACGTAGCTCTACACAATAATCTCAAGTTAGTACTGTAATCTGCAGCTTATAGTATAAACATTAAGAACATTGCATAGTTACTACGATACATTCCAATAGATCAATTTTCCTAATATTTTATCCTTTTCGAAGTTCACTGATATCCAAAACTTATTCTGATTACAATATCCATTAACAATTACTAACAGTAACATCTTGGCCCTCATTTAGAGCAAGTCTATTACCATAACTTACTTTTACTTCCTCTTGCCTTACATTAAATAGGCTTGTCGTTTAGCTTTATAATTTATGGTGTGTTAGAAAATACTTTTCGCCGATAAACTCTTCCAAAACTAATTTAACTTATTATCACAATCCTTATCTTAAAGGACTATCTCTATACATTTTATTAACCCTGACCTCCTGTCCTAACGGACTTGTTACTAGCACCTCAAGTCTATTTTTGTACATGGAATAGCAATGCAATCAATGATGCTAGCACTCACATAAGAATGGGTAGAACCCAGATCAAATAACACAAACACATCTTGGTTAAAAGTTGAGAAGGTACCAGCCACAACATCAGATGTCTCAGCCTCTTCCCTCTGTCTCATTGCATAGACTCTGACCGGAGCACTATCTTGCTCTGAATGTTTCACTGTGCTTTGGCTGCCTGCTGGGCTACCTCTACCCCTGCCTCTACCCCTGCCTCTACCTCTGCTGGGTGGTTGTGAACTTCTAGTGATAGGGCTTTGAACTGACCCTTCTGCAGTAGTAGGAGGTGGTCCAACTCTGCGACTACTGGTGCAGTCCTTGGCAAAGTGTCCTGTGCCTCCACAGTTATAATAGGCTCCTATGGCCTTGTAGCATACCCCACCATGATTTCTACCACAAGTTTCGCATTGGCAGGGAGGGTAGGAACTTCTAGTTGTTCTACGACTGGACCTTGGTGGTCTCTGCCTTGATGATCCACCTCTGTTATATCCCTGAGCTCGGGGCTCCTCAAATTCTTTTCTCTTCCCCAAATTACTGCTTGAGATCTGACCCATAGGTTTCTCCCTCTTCTCTATTTCATGTTGCCCTTGTGGGGGTTGGGTCTGTACTTGGGCTTGAGCTGACAGATTATCAGCCATTTGCTGAAAGAAAGTGGCCATTTGCTGGGCCATTTGTGCAGTAATTTGTACCGGTAAAACTGGTACAATCGGGCCTTTGACACTTTGTGGAGCTGGGGCCTCAACTTATACCTCAGCCTCTATCGATTGATCGACTGAACGATCACCCTCTTCCATAGTCAATTCGAGGATCTTAGACCTCCCGAACAATTAACACAAGGAGATTTCCCCCCGTTAGTGCATATTTATAAGGTAATGTACTGTATGTATCAAACAATGATATGGAGCAGTTGTACTATGAAGAAAGAATATTCAAATAACATGTGAAAACAGAATTTAAAAACTTTGCTCTGATACCACTAAAACATGTCACACCCTACCCCTCTGTAAGGCATAACATGATCCCGTAGTATACCTAATGAATTACCAACTTCGTCTACTGATAACCCATTAAATACACTACAAGGGATTTTAAAACTTTTCTTACTTCTTTTTACAGTGGTGAGCACTATTTACAGGTGTTAAAAATTTTTTTTGAACTTAAATGAAAGAGAAAACACATTTGAATTATTAGGAATTTCTGTAAAAATTTTGGCGGAGTGCCTTCTGTATTTTGAATAAAACAGTTCTTCAGAAAACCTGTAAAAGCACTTCAATATAATTCTCAATCTCCACTTCAACAGTTAAACAACACAATATCTTTTTCAACTCAAATCCACAATAATTTTTCAAAGAATGAGATAAAAGAAATATAATACAATTTTTACAAGTCAAAATACTCATAATTTACTTTACAACTTCAATGTACAATTTTAATTTACAACTGCTCAAAATTAAGAACAATATATAGATACAGTGAACATACATTACAGTACAAAATGCAAAATATGGTATACTCAATATACCCGATGATTTCTCACTGAATGCACTAGCAGCCTAGTTGCTGCCCTGTCTACCTGCGACAGTAATGAAAAGCTATCGCTGAGACAATGTCTCAGTGGTGCACAACATTAACCAAATACAACTGTAAATCACAATTCATAAATCATATAAATGATGGATACATAAAACCATAGTTTAATTCAAGACAATGAATGTCATAAGGAATTTAACACAATATCACATTAAATCTCAGTAATCAAAACACAGTTAAATTCAAAAGACAGTGAATGTCAATAAGAATTTAAACTCCATTTCACAATATCACAATAAATCTCAATAGTCAAAACATGGTTAAATTCAAAAGACAGTGAATGTCAATAAGAATTTAAACTCCATTTCACAAATTATCAAATCTCATAATAACACAATTTAGTCGAATAATTTAAGAATACAGTGTTGCCAATTCATTCACAACTTAAGCCATGACACAAAATTTCCGATCAATGCCGCGTTGTACACCACGACAAAGCAATCACAACCCCACTAATCGAAATCAATGAGGAAGGGAGCTAGCTATATAATGAGTACTCATCCGATCACCTCAACTGGTAAACCAGAGAGGGAGAAAAATAAACGATCACGACTCCATAAATGGGGAAGGAAAATAAACGATCACAACCCCATAATTGGAGAAGGAATGATATGATACTGTCATGCTAAGTGTGAACACAAAATCAATTCCAAACATTTTATTCAAATGATTCGTGAGAATCCAATAAATTTCTAAGGTCATAAATTCATTCACAAAATGGCAGCACAATTCATAATTAACTTCAATTTTCACAAATCACACTAAATCAATTTTTCCACAGTTTCAAACCATTTACAATGCTTTTCAAGCAATAAGTATCCATCAATATCATTCAAACAATTTTTCATAATTTCAAACTATTTACAATGCTTTTCAAGAAATAAGTATGCATTTAAACACATTTCCATAATTGAAAACAATAATATTCAAATAGTCATAATTTATTTCAATTGAAAAAATTCAAAAGAAATAACTGTTAAGCACAAACTTCTGATAACTGTCTCCTGGCCTTAACTCAGTGTTTCCTTCCCTTTTCCTGAGTCTTTGCAAACTGAGAAACACAATTTGAAGTGTTTCAGTACTTAATTAAACTGTCTCTAACGATAATGCTTGATAAGTAATTCATTGAATGCTATTATTTGCTTAATCAACCTAATATATCGACCCTCGATGCGTTCTACATAAATTAGGTTTTAAGGTTACCAATATGTCACATTCGATAGTCTTTTAGGGTTGGTACATGTTACCAAATTCATTTCCATGTATCTTGCATTTTCTTGCAATTTTGCTGGATTCCGGGATACTAGTTTGACCTAGCCAGACGACCTAGTTCCCTCAGTTTTCGATTTTTGGTCAAAACTAAAAACTTGTAGAACTATGTCTTGTGGAACGCGGGGCAAAATTTCAGGTCATTCTGAGTTATGTAGACCAAGTTATGGTCATTTTACTATTACTGGTCAAATTGCACTAAAATTGGTCACTTTAGGTCATTTTAGGTCATTTTAGGTTCGGCCAGTTTTTGGACCCGAACTTGTGCAAGCTGTTTGACTTGCTTATTGTCATTTATGGGCTTTGGTGTCTTCATAAGACTTGTAGATATGGGTCTTAAGTATTCATGGTCAAATGTTCAGTTCAATTGGACCTGTTTTGAGTGAGTTATGGCCCAAACACTAACTGCTGCCCAAATGGTCAGTTTTCAGGCCTTATTTGCACTTAATCCGGATTTAGTCATTTTTCAAGCTACCTTGCAAGCAGAATTTTGGCAAGCTTCCTTCATGAAAGTTGGCACATTTTGCGCCTAGTTTCACCTCCAATTGGTCTCATACCAATTGGAGCCACACACTTAAAGTTATAGGCCTAAAACTCAAACTGCCTTATTGCATTTCTTTCATACACATCAAGGATCTCTCCTAACACTTACCAAACTCAACATTCAAGTCAATTCTGGTTGTACCATAACCTAAACATAATTTACAACATATTATAGGTCATTTTGGAAGCTTATAATTACATTCAACATACACCATAAAGTGCAGAATTTATCAACTCATTTACAACAATTTAAGCATCTAACCATAACACTTTTACATGTCCAACTTCACACCATCATACATACACTCAAACTGCCATAACCACTATTATAATTCCACATTATTATTCCATAAACCAAGTATGAATTCCAGCATTCTTCAAGAATTAACAAACTGCCGCAATGGTACCTTTACATTCCATTAATTTCCAAGCTTCAAATTTCAATTTACATTTACATATACTAAGTATACATCACCCAAACAATTTCCTACACAATATACATTTAATCAATCCTTTAATCTACCATTTAGAAGCAAGAATAAGCTGTCCTCAAAGTGTTTCCATGGCTGTGAAAAGTACACATCCCCTTTAAACATCAAACCTCAAAAATTTCTTCATAAATCAAGTACCCATAACATCCTTATAAACTTTTAATAAAACAATAATAAAAAACTCAAACTTACCACTTTGGAAATTCCTCAAAACTCCATAAAAACTTTCATTTCTTGTTGCCTATCTACTGCCCATGGTGTGAGGATCATTTTCATGAAGACACTTGCAAGAAATCAAGGCTTGATCATGGAGAACTTGAGCTCCATGCATGGTGCGGCCATGGGAGAGGTTTGAGAGCTTTCATTCTTCCAAATGAATTTTTCAAGTGGAGAAGATGAATTGCAGAATGTTAGTGGACATTTTTGTCCACTTAGGGTATTATATGGTATATAATAATTTACTTAGTGCTCCACTAACATAGGTTAATAATAAATAATGTTAAACTTTCCATATTCCTACATTAAGTCCCTAATTTTTGCTAATTGAATTAGGTACCACTAATTTAATTTTTCATGACATTTTACAAATATAATATCATGTATTTTTAATGGAAATTTGGGTCAAAAGACAACTCGGGGTGTCAAATGACCACAATGCCCTTGTTCGGGTTGCATTTCCGATTTTTCGGTAATACCGGGTTTTGTCCGTTTTTCGATTTCTCACTTTTCTTTGTACTAATTAATTAATTTTTCTTTGATATTTCTAATGGCATTTATACTTCAATTGATGTCTCTATAAGTCTTAAAAATGTTTTCTAGGGTTCCTTGTAGTCCAGGGCTAGTCAACGGTCCACGCCGTGACTTTCCGGTGCGGTCACCCATCGCTAGGGTTCTCAGCTCGCTTAACTTGGTTACATTTCTTTGCTATTACTTTTCCTTTGTTTTTCTTATATTTTCTTTTCTTGTATTTCATTATTTTATGTCTCCTCAATCATAATGAAGTGTAGTTCTAGGCATCCTAGCTGTCTGGACAACACTGGCCACCGGAACAGTAGAACGCACTACCGAACTTAGGGGTGTTACACTCCCGCCCAAGCCACTATGCCGTGAGTCTACTTTCTACCAGCAGAGAAAGATGTAAGAGGTTTCAAACTTGCTTTAAGCTCAGTCTGAGGATGCAAGTGGTCAGATTCAAACATAATGGTTTCTCTGAACTCATTTCTCAAGCACTTGAGTTAGAAAGATGAAACACCCTCCCTGTAGCAACTCCTTACATTCTACTGTTCCGGTGACCAGTGTCGGTCCGGACAGCTAGAACATCCGAAAAAATATTTAAACTAAAGAGAGGAGCCATAATTAACTCAAATATTAATAAAAAAAATTTAGGAAAAATTTTAGAAATAAAATACAACCAAGTTAAATGAGCCGGTGCCCAAGCGATGGGTAATCTCGTAGGAAGTTGCGGTTCTCGCAACTAGGAGCCCTAGACCTTGGGAAAAATTCATAAAATAATTTTTGAGACTCCAGAGAAGAGTCATTGAGGTTCCTATGGCATTAGAATGCTAAGAAAATGCTTAGAAAAAAAAGTTCAATCGGTACAGACAATTTTAGTTTGTTAAGCCAAACGGAGGGCATTTTGGTCATTTTACCTTCAGAGGTGATTTTTGGCCGACTTGTCTAGTTAAGTAAATAATTATTATGACATAAAATGTGAATAAATATTGCTAAAAATTAAATTGAAAATGAGTAGAGAAGAAAAGGAAAGAAAATGAGATTAAATAACAATTTTGACATCACATGATGTCATCAAACCCTTTCCCCACCAATCACAATTAAGCTAACCTATTAAAAAGGGATAATTGAGACAAAAATAATCAAAAGCAATCAAATTCATCTCCTTCACCCAAACCAGCCGTTTCCTCTCATCCATACCCAACCACCATTGAAAGCTTATCAAAGCTTCAATTCTCACCTTAAACCACCTCAAAACCCTAACTTGCCTTCATTAAAAATTATCCCTACCACTAAAGCAAGCTTTGGGTAGCAATTTAAAAGGAAGAAAGTGAAGTTTTTAAGCCTTGGAAAGTGCCTAAGTCAAGGTAAGTGCCAATTTATTCTAAAAATTTTGTGTATGGCTGCCATTGAACATGATGTTGGTGTTGTAAACTATGGATTGTATGTGTATAAAAATTTTAGTTGTTGGAGTTAGGGTTTGGGACATAAAACTTAAATTTTGTTTATGTATTAGTGAATGAAAGTTTAAATGGTCAATTAGTGACCATTTGGCTGTGTATGATGAGGAAATGAAGAGAGTTGTGGCTTGGTATTTGAGATTGGTAAGCTGCCTTGGCTGACCTACAGGATTGACTATGAGTCTAGTAGGTTTTGGCAGCTATAAATGGAGTTTTATAGGTTCGATTGGTACAAGGCCAATTGTGAATGAAACTAGACACATAATGGCACAACCTTGGTGAAGAAACCCTGCCCAGAAAACCAAACCAAGTTGGCCTAAAAATTGCCCTAATTCGGGTGACTTGCATTCTGCCTGGGCAAAATGACTAAATGAACAGTGTTTATTCATTTGGTCATAACTCAGTGTAGAAAAGTCCAATTGATCTGAAATTTTACTAGAAGAAAGCTGAGACATATACCTATAACTTTTATGAAGAACAAAAATCCAAATTCTGATCATAACCTAGTCATATTGCCAACCAAACTTAGGTTACCAAATCTGGCAGAACCAGTTTTGCCCAGAATTTTGGATTCTATCCAATCCGGCCAGTTATGGTGTTTAGGCTATAACTTAAGCTACGAAACTCCAAATGGAGTGATTTAGAAAAGGAAATGTAACTAGACAAAATAAGGAACAACTTTTATGAAGACAATTTTGCCAAATTCCTACTGTATAAATGACAATGGAATAGTAAATCTGAGGCTTGAAATCTGAAAATTTTGAATAACTAACACTAAGCTTAGAAATGGTATTGGCAACCAATACCAATAATTTTAGAATGCAAAATGTGGTATGTTAGGAGTATTAGAACCAATGTACCTATTGTTTATGCAAAAGTCTACATTTTAGTTGACTAATGAAATGAATAGTAACACCTAAACTTAAATTTCAAGAATTATACAATTTAAAAGTGTAACATGCCCTAGTACACCTAGCAAGATTGGTTTGGATAGGTTGGCATGCCAATTGGGTTCAATTAGCAGTATTGCACATGGCATTATGCCATTCTGTGATTTTATGGCTTTTAGCCATTCTGACATTGTGTTGAGACTTAGCCTTGTGCCTAATGTTATTACAGCTTATTAGCTGTTCTGTTGCACACCAGGAGACACATATGTGACCGATGGTGTGACGGCCCGAGGTACTTGATACCTAGTGCCAGTTTACTTGTTTATCCAGTCCAGTCATCCAGTATAGGTTACTTGGAAAACCAAAAATGAAAGTGAATAAATTTAATGAAATTATGAATATAACAAGTACAAAATAAATAAGATTACTAAAAATGATCAAAAAATTGTTTGCATAAGACATCAGAACATGCACTGCATATTTATTTTCTGTGATTTCTTTTTATTTTATTATTGGCACCACTAAGCATTATTGCTTAGCGCGTTGCTTTTTGCCACGCGTAGGTTCTGGAGAGATCAACCGAGAGCCCAGTATACCACAGACTGGGTGAGACCTTCTGCAGCTCTGCATAGTGTCCGTGTAACCTCACCGACGTCAGTGCATTGGTAGGACACTAGGTTTCATTTTGGGTATTTTGTAATTAACTCTTATTTTCTTATATGTAATTGAAACTTATGTAATGTATTTTAGTATTAATGTAAATAGTGGAAATTGTGTTTATGAATGAAAAAGTGAATATTTATTTATGACTTTTACATGAATATCATATGAGATGAATGATTGAGAAATGGAAATATTGTTGAAAAAAATATTGAGATTTTGTTGATGAAATGGAGTTTGGGATTGATTGAAAATATTGGAAGTGTTTTTCACAGGTTCTGAAGAACTGTTTTCTCCATTTTTAGTCGGTACTCTGCCAAATTTTCTATAAAATTTGCAGAACCTCAAATAAATTTATGATTTTAATAAATGACTAAAATGAATTATATTTCACATATTGTACTCCATAACTATGAAAAAAAAATAAATTAGGAAGAATAAAAATGATTGAATTAAAATAGGGTGTTCCGGTACACTGTGTGACATATCTTGCTCGGCTACACTATAGAAGGGTAAGGGGTGTCACATTTAGTGGTATCAGAGCACGGTTTAGGCATTTCTGGGCCTAGATTGAGTCCATACCATGCATTGCATTTGTAAGAGTCGAGGTGACACTAATACAGATCTGTTTGTCTTTGTTATTTTGAATAGGATATGGACCCTACATCACAGAGGGCAGTTGAGGAGGAAGTGGAGAGTCATGCTCCACTTGCAGCAGCTGAGACTGGGGTAAGGGGAGAACCTGCTCTTCTAGCTCAAGCAGAGCCTGCTCAGCCTCCACTGGCCATATTCTAGCAAATGGCCAAGTTTTTCAAACAAATGGCTGGGGTAATGCCACCACCACCACCACCTCCACAGTAGAAATCACATCTGTAAAGACTGAGAAAATTTGGAGCAGTGGATTTCTTTGGCAAGAGAGAAGATGATTCTGTTGCAGCCAAAAATTGGTTGAACAGAACAGGCAGAGTTTTAAAACAACTCCACTGCACTCCAGAGCAAAATCTAGAAGCTATTGTATCTCTGTTGCAAGATGATGCCTACTAATGGTGGGATACAGTGTCTAGTAAAGTGTAGCCAGAAATAATAACTTGGGATTTCTTCCTCTCAGAATTTAAGAGGAAGTATGTGGGCAGTGTAGACCTAGAAGAGAGAAGAAGAGAGTTCATTAACCTGAGGCAGAGATAGCTGACAGTGGCCGAGTATGAAAAGGAATTTATCAGACTGAGCCACTACGAAAGGGAGATAGTCCCTAATGAAGCCGAAAGGTGTAAGAGATTTGAAGAGGGATTAAATGACAATATAAAGATCATGATTACTACCTTGGAAATCATAGACTTCACCAAGTTAGTGGAAGCTGCATTAAAAGTTGAAAAAGTTAGAATAAGTGAGCAGACTAGAAGGGAGAGATAGCAGAAGAGGGGCCCAAGTCAGTCTAGTTCATCTTCTGCACCTGGGAAGAAGTTCAAAGGTCCACCTGCACAGAGTTCAGGTCAACCTCAAGGTTAGGGTCAGTTTTAGGGGCCCAGGCCACAGTTCACCTTAGGAGAGGTCAATCCACACCATCAGTGGGTAGCTCTCTAGGGACGGGATTCAGGGTACCAGCCCCAGCATCTTCTGCATGTCCACATTGCCTGAAGTGGCATAAGGGGGAGTGTTGGAGAGTGACTGGTGCCTGCTTAAGGTGTGGGTCAACAGAGCATCAGTTGAGGAACTGTCCACGTAGAACTACTACAGCTGCTCCAACACAAGCAGATAGACCTACTCCTGCACCACAAAGGGGTAGAAAATCTGGCAAATCTGAGGCAGTGGGACCATTATAGAGGCCTGCATCTGAGCCAGCAGAGAGGCCTGATAACAGACCACCTACTAGAGCCTATGCCATGAGAGCCCAGGAGGAGCAAGATGCCCCGGACGTCATTCGGGGTATGTTCTCCCTCTACAATACATCTGTGCATGCATTAGTGGATCCAGGATCCACTCATTCATATATCTGCATCAACCTACCCGTAGAAATGGGGATACTAGTGGGGGAGAGTGACCAAGACATTCTGGTCACTAATCCATTGGGCCACAGTGTAGTGGTGAACAAAGTGTACAAGGGTTGCCCGTTAAGGATTCAGGGGTATGAATTCTTGAAAGATCTAATTGAGTTGCCCTTCCACGAGTTTGACGTGATTTTGGGAATGGATTGGTTGTCACGTCATCAGGCAATAGTTGATTTCAAATTGAAGAGAATTTCTCTGAAAACTTCTGAGGGTAATGAAATCACTGTTGTGGGAGAAAGGACAGATTTCTTATCCAATGTCATCTCAGCCACAGTTGCAAGAAGAATGATGAGAAAAGGCTGTGAAGCCTACCTAGCACATGTGGTGGATACTAGGCAGGCTAAGCCAGATCTGTGTGACATACCCATAGTAAAAGACTTCCTAGATGTGTTCCCTGAAGAATTGCCTGGTTTGCCACTAGAAAGGGAAGTTGAGTTTGCTATTGATGTAATGCCGGGTACAGCACCCATTTCCATTGCTCCTTATAGGATGGCACCCATTGAATTGAGGGAGTTGAAAACTCAGTTGCAAGAGTTGCTTGATAAGGGGTTCATACGCCCCAGTGTGTCACCATGGGGAGCTCCGGTGCTGTTTGTAAAGAAGAAAGATGGGACTTTGAGGTTATGCATTGATTCCCGGCAGTTGAATAAAGTGACAGTGAAGAATAAGTATCTGTTGCCTAGAATTGATGATCTGTTTGATCAGTTGAAGGGAGCAGGAGTATTTTCTAAAATTGATCTCAGATCAGGGTATCATCAGTTGAGGGTGAAGGATGCAGATGTGCCAAAGACTGCATTCAGGACCCGATATGGGCATTATGAGTTCCTAGTAATGCCCTTTGGCCTAACGAATGCACCAACAACATTCATGGACCTTATGAACCGTATCTTCCATTCATACTTAGATCGGTTCGTAGTGGTCTTTATTGATGATATTTTGGTGTATTCCAAGACCAGGGAAGAACATGATGAACATTTGAGGATTGTTCTGCAAACCCTGAGAGAAAAGAAGCTGTATGCTAAGTTGTCCAAGTATGACTTCTGGTTGAATGAGATTGCATTCCTTAGATACATAGTGTCAGCTGATGGGATTTGAGTGGATCCCAAGAAAATAGAAGCAGTGATGGAATGGAAGCCTCCCAGGAATACAACTGAGGTCAGAAGTTTCTTGGGGCTAGCTGGGTATTACAGAAGATTTGTGAAGGGATTTTCCTTAATAGCTGCTCCAATGACCAAGTTGTTACACAAGAACGTCAGATTTGACTGGAATGACAAGTGTCAGACCAGTTTTGAGAAGTTAAAGGCTTTGTTGACTGAGGCACCAGTGTTAACACAGCCAGTGTCGGGAAAGGACTTTGTGGTCTATAGTGATGCCTCTCATAATGGGTTAGGGTGTGTATTGGTGCAAGAGGGGAAGGTGGTCACTTATGCTTCCAGACAGCTAAGGCCACATGAACAGAATTACCCTACCCATGATCTAGAGCTTGCAGTAATTATCTTCGTACTGAAGATATGGAGGCATTACTTGTATGGTGAAAAGTGCTACATTTACATAGACCACAAAAGCCTGAAATACTTGCCAACCCAGAAAGAGCTCAACCTTAGACAGAGACGATGGATTGAGTTCCTGAAGGACTATGATTGTGTAATTGACTACCATCCTGGGAAGGCAAATATAGTTGCTGATGCTTTGAGCAGAAAATCCATCACAGCTTTGAGATCATTGAATGCCCGTCCATCTTTGGTTCGAGATGGAGCTGTTTTGGCTGAGTTGCAAGTGAGGCCAAACCTGTTACAGCCGATTTTAGATGGGCAGAAGGTAGATGAGAAGCTAAAGGCTATTATGAGAAAAATCCTAGAAGGGAAAGAAACTGACTATGAAGTGAAAGCAAATGGGTGTCTGTACTACAAAGGAAGTGTATGTGTACCAGATAATGGGGAATTAAAAGCCAATATTCTAAAAGAGGCACATGCCAGTGTTTATGCTATGCACCCAGGAAGTATAAAAATGTATCATGATCTGAAACTTCAGTATTGGTGGCCTGGTATGAAGAAGGACATAGCTGACTATGTGACTAAATGCTTGACATGTCAGCAAGTCAAGGCAGAACATCAAGTTCCATCAGGTTTGCTATAGCCTATACGCATACCTGAATGGAAATGGGATCGGGTCACCATGGATTTTGTAAGTGGTCTACCTCTCACTCAGAAGAAACATGATGCAGTATGGGTGATAGTAGATAGATTGACGAAGTCAGCACACTTTCTGCTAGTTAGGACTGACTACTCACTGGAGAAGTTAGCAGAATTGTATATCAGTGAGATAGTTAGATTGCATGGAATTCCACTTTCCATCATATTTGATCGAGACCCAAGGTTTACATCAAGATTTTGGAAGAAATTGCATGAGTCCTTGGGTACACAACTCCACTTCAGCACAGCTTTCCATCCTCAGACGGATGAGCAATCAGAAAGAGTAATCCAGGTAAACAATTGAATCAATTGAATTAATACAAATATTGAATTAAAATGATAATAATAACATGAAATATATGTCAGGTCCTTGAGGATATGCTGAGGAGTTGTGTCATTGAGTTTGAGGGAAGTTGGGATAGATACCTCCCACTGGCAGAATTTGCATACAACAATAGCTACCAAGCTAGTATCCAAATGGCCCCGTATGAAGCACTGTATGGGAGGAAATGTAGAACTCCAGTGTGCTGGACTGAATTGGGCGAAGACAAACTGGTAGGGCCAGACCTGGTGAAACAGACTGAGGAGAAAGTAAAACTAATCAAAGCCAATCTGAAGGTTGCCTCAGACAGACAGAAATCCTATGCCGACTTGAAGAGAAAAGAAATAGAATATGCGGTTGGCGATAAAGTGTTCCTCAAGGTGTCACCGTGGAAGAAGGTACTGAGGTTTGGAAGAAAAGGTAAGTTAAGCCCTAGGTTCATTGGCCCATATGAAGTCATTGAATGTGTGGGTCCAGTGGCCTATAGGCTAGCTTTACCACCAGAGCTGGACAAGATCCACAATGTGTTCCACGTATCTATGTTAAGAAGATACCGCTCAGATCCTTCACATGTCATCTCCATGGAAGAAATTGAAGTACGACCGGATTTGACATATGAAGAAGAACCCATACGGATCCTGGCTCGGGAGGTGAAAGAGTTGAGGAGTAAGCAGATTCCACTGGTGAAAGTGCTTTGGAGGCACCACAACACCGAAGAGGCTACTTGGGAAAGTGAAGAGACGATGAGGCAACAGTTCTCTCAACTGTTTGCATCAGGTAAATTTCGAGGAAGAAATTTAAATTAGAGGGGAAGAGTTGTAACACCCTCCCGGTAGCAACTCCGTACATTCTACTGTTTCGGTGACCAGTGTCAGTCCGGACAGCTAGAATGTCCGGAAAAATATTTAAACTAAAGTGAGGAACCATAATTAACTCAAATATTAATAAGAAAAATTTAGAAAAAATTTTAGAAATAAAATACAACCAAGTTAAATGAGCCGATGCCCAAGCGATGGGTAACCCAGTGGGAAGTTGCGGTTCTCGCAACTAGGAGCCCTAGACCCGAGAGAAAATTCATAAAATAATTTTTGGGACTCCAGAGAAGGGTTATTGAAGTTCCTATGGCATTATAATGCCAAGAAAATATTTAGAAAAAATTTTCAATTGGTACAGACAATTTTGACCCGTTAAGCCAAACGGAGGGCATTTTGGTCATTTTGCCTTCAGAGACGATTTTTGACCGACTTGTCCAGTTAAGTGAATAATTATCATGATCTAAAATGTGAATAAATATTGCTAGAATTTGAATTAAAAATGAGTTGAAAGAAAAGAAAAAGAAAAATGAAAGAAAACATAATAATTACATCATGCTTGAGTAAGCATGATGCAATTAAAATGTTCCTAACCAATCAAATTTCAACAAGTTATTAAACACCACTTAAAAGAGGATAAAATGAAGAAAATAACTAAAAACTTATCAGCCATCTTCTCCCATCAAAACCAGCCGCACCACCATAGCCATGGAAGCCTCCATTTCCTTTTTTTTCCTTCTAGTTTGAATTTCTCTCTATTCTTACCCCAAAACCCTTAGGTCCCTTCACTAAAATTTGTCACCCAACCTTGCTAGAGTGTTTGGCAGCCAAGAAAACAAAAGAAAGTGAAGAATTAATAAGAGAAAATTCTGCCCTACTAAGGTTAGTGCTTATTTATGCATATTTCTCTCTTTATTCCATGTTAGGGACCTAAAATGAGTATAAAATTGTAAATTAAATGAAATAAAACTTATGTGTATGTACACCATGGAATTTGGCAGCCCTAAGGAAGGGATAATGTTGATGGTTTTGATGGATTTAAAATGGCTTAGAAATGGTGTTGATGTGTAGACATAAATTTGAAATGGATTAGTATGCCTAATTGACATGTGTTGTGTGAACCTTGAATTTGAGCTAGGGTTTTGGATAGAAATTTGGGCTTTGCTTAAGTAATGGTGAATGAACATTCTAATAGTAAATTAGTGACCATTTGAGGTAAATTGACCATAACTTGGAGTGAATTATAGCATAAAAAAACTGATTTGGTATGCTGCCTAGTGAGAGCAGCAGGTTTGGATGTAAGTCCAGCCTATTTGGACAGCCATAACTTGGGCTGTGTAGGTTCAATTGGTGTTTGGCCAATTGGACATGAAACTAGACACATGATGACACAACTTTGGTGAAGAAACCATGCCCAAAAGACCAAAGCAAGTGGACCAAAAACTTGCCCCAATCCGGATGTCCTGCAACCTGTTTCTGCAGAATGACCAAATGAACAGTTCATTTGGCCATAACTCAGTGTAGAATGGCCCAATTGACCTGAAATTTTACCAGAAACAAGCTAAGATATAGACCAACAACTTTCATGAAGAAACCCACCCCAAATTATGACCAGAACCTATCCAACAAGGCAGTTGCGATCCTGCTTCACTTGACCGTAGATATGTTCAGTCCAGAAAAATTCCAATCCGGCCAGTTGTGGTTTTTGGACCATAACTTGAGCTACAAAACTCCAAATGGAGTGATTCAAAAAAAGAAATTTAACTAGACAAAATAAGGAACAACTTTCATGTTTATTATTTTCCCAAATTCCCACTGCAACAGTAACTAATGGAATAGTAAAGATAGGGTATGAAAACTGAAAATTCTGCTCCATTAATTTTAAGCTTAGAAATGGTATTGGTAACCAATACCAACAAATTTTGAATGCAAAATGTGGTATGTTGGGAGTGTTAAAACCAATGTACCTATTTTTTATGCAAAAGTCAACATTTTTGTTAACTAATGAAGGGAATAGTAATACCAAAACTTGAAATTCAAAAATTGTAAAATTCAAAAGTATCAAATGCCCTAGTATACCTAACAAGATTGGTTTGGATAGTTTGGCATGCCAATAGGGTTCAGTTAGCGGTACTGCATATGGCATTATACCATTTTGTGATTTCATGGCATTATACCATTCTGTGATTTCATGGCTTTTAGCCATTCTGACATTGTGTTGAGATTTGGCCATGTGCCTGATGTTATTACAGCTTGTTAGCTACATTGCTCACACCGGGAGATACATATGTGACCGATGGTGTGACGGCCCGAGGTACTTGATACCCAGTGCCAGTTTACCCGTTTATCCAGTCTAGTCGTCCAGTATAGGTTACTTGGGCAACAAAAAAATGAAAGTGGATAAATGTAATGAAATAATGAATATAACCAGTACAAAATAAGTACGACTACAAATACTCAAAGAAAATTTATTTACAATGAGACATTAATACATTCATTACATATTTATTTTCTGTTATTTCTTTTTATTATATTATTGACACCACTAAGCATTATTGCTTAGCGCGTTGCTTTTGCCACGCGTAGGTTCTGGAGATCTTGTGAGAGCCCGGTAGACCACGCATCGGGTGAGACCTCCTCTGACTCTGCATAGTGTCCGTGTCACCTCACCGTCATCAGTGCATTGGTAGGACACTAGGTTTTATTTTGATATTTTGTAATTAACTTTTATTTTCTCATATGTAATTGAAACTTATGTAATATATTTTGGTATTAATGTAAATAGGAGAAATTGTGTTTATGAATGAAAAAGTGAACATTTATTTATGACTTTTACATGATTATCATATGACATGAATGATTGAGAAATGGAAATGTTGTTGAAAAACATATTGAGATTTTATTGATGAAATGGAGTTTGGGATTGATTGAAAATATTGGAAGTGTTTTTCACAGGTTTCGAAGAACTGTTTTCTCCATTTTTAGCCGGTACTCTGCCGGATTTTCTATAAAATTTTCGAAACCTCAAATAAATTATAATTTTAATAAATGACTTAAATGAATTATATTTCACAAGTTATATTCAAAACTATGATAAAAATTAATTAAGGAAGAATAAAAATAATTAAGATAAAATGGAGTGTTCCGGTACACCGTGTGACATAGCTTACTCGGATATACTGTAGACGGGTAAGGGGTGTCACAGATTTCTTGTCCAATGTTATATCAGCCACAGTTGCTAGAAAACTGATGAGAAAAGGCTGTGAAGCCTACCTAGCACATGTGGTGGATACTAGGCAGGCTAAGCTAGATCTGTGTGACATACCCGCAATAAGAGACTTCCCCAATGTATTCCCTGAAGAATTGCCTGGCTTGCCACCAAAAAGGGAAGTCAAATTTGCTATTGAGATACTGTCGGGTACAACACCAATCTCTATTGCTCCTTATAGGATGGCACCCATAGAATTAAAGGAACTGAAAATCCAGTTACAGGAGTTACTGGATAAGGGGTTCATATGCCCCATTGTGTCACCATGGGGAGCTCCAGTGCTATTTGTAAAGAAGAAGGATGGGACTTTAAGGTTGTGCATCCATTACCGGCAGTTGAATAAAGTGACTGTGAAGAACAAATATCCGTTGCCTATAATTGATGATCTGTTTGATCAGTTAAAGGGAGCAAGAGCATTTTCTAAAATTGATCTCAGATCAGGGTATCATCAGTTGAGGGTGAAGGATGCAGATGTGCCAAAGACTGCATTCAGGACCCGGTATGGGCATTATGAGTTTCTAGTGATAAATTATATTTCACAAATTGTACTCCATAATTATGAAAAAAAAATAGGAAGAATAAAAATGATTGAATTAAAATAGGGTGTTCCGGTACATTGTGTGGCATATCTTGCACGGCTACACTATAGACGGGTAAGGGGTGTCACAAAAGAATTAAGTCAGAAGGGGAACTAGTGAAAGAGAAAATAGAGAAAACAGGAAAAAAAAGTGAAAAGTCAGCGGATCAAAGTTCTAGTGGCAATACTAGAAAAAGAAAGAACTTTGGGAGACCAAGCAGAGGTAAAAAGTCTGGAAGGGGAAAATTTTCTGGGAAGAGACCCCCTCGATCTGGTTAGCAGACAACTAGAAGTTCTCACCCTCCCCACCGTTGTGAGACATGTGGCAAGAGCCTATTTTAACTGTGGGGGTATGGGGCATTTCGCTAAAGACTGTATCAGTGCCCGTAGAGTTGGGCCACCTTCTATTACTGCAGAAGGGTTTATACAGAGTTCTGCCACTAGAGGTTCACAACCAGTTAGTAGAGGTGAGGTAGAGGTAGGGGTAGCACCTCAGTCAGTCAGGGTACAGTAAATCAATAAGAACAAGGCAGTGCTCCGGCTAGAGTCTACACGATGAGACAGAGAGAAGAGACTGAGACTTTTGACTTTTTGGCTGGTATATTCTCTATCTCTAATCAAGATGTATTTGTACTATTTGATCCAGGTTCTACCCACTCCTATGTTAGTGCTAGCATCGTTGATTGTCTTGCTGTTCTGTATGTACAAATAGATTTTGAGGTGCTAGTAACTAGTCCCCTAGGACAAGAGGTCAAGGTCAATAGACTGTATAGGGATTGTCCTTTGGTGATCCAAGGACATACTTTTCTATCTGATTTGATTGAAATGCCCTTCAGAGATTATGATATCATCTTGTGTAACATCCTCACTTTAGCTAGTCCGTACAATTTACTATTTCGGTGACCAATGTCGGTCCGGGCAGCTAGAATATTTGAAATTATAATTACACTAGAGTGAACAATTATAAATAAACCAAATAATGATAAAAAAAAAATAAAGGAAAATTTTTTGGAATGAAATGCACTGAGGTTAAATGAGTCGTAACCCCAGTGATGAGTAACCCAAAGGGGAAGTGACGGTGAAGGCCATTAGCAACCCTAGACTTGGGAAAAACTTCATGAAAAAATTTTTGGGACCTCAGGGAAGGATTATTGGGATTCCAATGACAATAAAATGTTAAGAAAACACAAGTAAAAATTTAATCAATCGGTACACCCAATTTTAGCTCGTTAAGCCAAACGGAGGGCATTTTGGTCATTTCGTCTTCAGAGATGATTTTTGACCAACTTTTCTATTTAAGTAAGTGAATTATATGACATAAAATATGAACAAATGGTGATGAAAAATTTATTAAAAATGAATAGAAAGGGAAAGAAAAGAAAATAAAAGTAAATTGGATTTATTACATAATGCTTATGTAAGCATGAGGTAATAACAATTTTTGGCCAATCAAAATTAATAAATACATTCAAAATACATTAAAAAGAAAATAAAGAAGTCAAAAATATAGAATAAACCAGTAGCCATCCCTCTCTTCTCCAAGCCGCACCATAGCTCCCCCATTGCCAAGCTTACCAAAGCTTGAGTTTCTTGGTTTTTCACCAACTAAAGCCTAAGTTCCCAACACAAAATCTTACTCTCTCATCTTAGTGAAGCTTTTAAGAGCAAAAAGAAGTAAAAAGGAAGAGTTCTTACAAGCTTGGAAGTGACTCCATTAGAGGTTAGTGACCAAACTTACTATTCTTCTTTCAATTCATGTTGAAGGAGTGGAATTAAATGCAAATTTACAAGAAAATGGAATAAACATCATGTGTATGCCCTTCTTAAAATTTTGGCAGCCTTGGATTTGGTAGAGTTTTGAAGATTTCTTGGAACTAAAATGGTAGTATGGCTGCCCTTAGCATTAGTCTCATGAGTAGGATAATGAAATGTAAACAAATGCTGAATTTGAAATGGAAAAGTTAGGTTTTGGACACAAACTTGAGACTTTGTTCATGTAATGGTGGAAGTAAGTTTTAATGGTCAATTAGTGACCATTTGGTTATGTGTGATTAATAAATGAAGTGGTTTGTGTCATGAGAATTGAAGCTAGGTATGCTGCCCTTGGTGACCTGCAGGACTGGGTGTGAGCCCAACAGGTTTGGGTGGCTATAACTGGAGTAGTGTAGGTTCAATTGGTGCAACGCCAATTGGACATGAAAATAGACACATAATGGCACAACTTTGGTAAAGAAACCTTACCCAGAAAACCGAATCAAGTTAACCTAAAAATTGCCCTAATCCGGGTGACTTGCATTCTGCTTTGGCAAAATGACCAAATGAATAGTGTTCATTCATTTGGTCATAACTCAGTGTAGAAAGGTCTAATTGAAGTGAAATTTTACCAACAGAAAGCTGAGATATAGCCTTACAACTTTAAAGAAAACAAACTCAAATTTTGCCCATAACATGTTCAAAAACTGACCTGTAGTCAGTGTACAAAACCTATAGAATTTGTTCTGCCCAGAAAAATATGGAAATTTGCAATCTAGCCAGTTATGGTGTTTAGGCCATAACTTGAGCTACAAAACTCCAAATGGCGTGATTCAAAAAAAGAAATGTAACTAGACATAATAAGGAACAATTTTGATGAAGAACATTAGGCCAAATTCTCACTATAGAATGGCCTAATGGAATAGTGAATTATAATACTCAAAACTGAAATTTCTAAATCATTCACAATTGGTTTTAAGCATTGTTTGGCAACTAATGCCAACTTTTTTGTAAACCAAAATGTGGTATCTTGGTAAACTTAGGTTCAACAAATCTATCATAAATTAAAAAGTAAACCTTTGAGTGAAATTAGTCAAGTGAATAGTGACCTCCACATTATAAAAATAAATAATTAAATCATTAACTGTGTAAAATACCCTAGTATGCCTAGAATGATTGGTTTGGATAGGTTGGCATGCCAATAGGGTTTAGTTAGCAGTACTGCACATGGCATTATGCCATTCTGTGATTTTATAGCTTTTAGCCATTCTGATATCAGTGTGATACTTGGCCTTCTGCCCAATGTTTATTACAGCTTATTAGCTGTTCTGTTGCACACCGGGAGACACATTATGACCGATGGTGTGATGGCTCAAAGTACTTGGTACCAGTGCCAGTTTACCCGTTTATCCAGTCCAGTCGACTAGTATAGGTTACTTGGGCAATTAAAATAAATCTTATCAAATTTTAATCGAATAATATTGCAATAAATGCCAGAAATTAAGTCTATATAAAATGCCAACATACATTCTGCATATTTATTTTATTTTAGTTATTTTATTTTATATTGGCACCACTAAGCAGAATTGCTTAGCATGTCACTTTTGCCATGTGCAGGTACTGGAGACATAGCTGGGGAGTCCAGCAGACCTCAGACTGGGTGAATTGTCAGATTTGCACAGAGTTCAGAGTGACCTTATATCTGCAGTGCACTTGGTAGGACATTAGAACCTTGGGTTGTATTTTGTATTTTGCATCTTGTAATAGTTTTGATTGTAATTACAAACTCTTGAAATCATGTGATAATGTAAATATATGAAATTTCATGTTATTGAAATTTTCTGTATATTATGTTGAAAAATGAAATATTGGGAAATATTCATGAATGTGATTCGATGTGAACAAAAATTTTGAAAATGGTGTTAAGATTTGGAGATTGAGTTGATATGTGTGTATATTAGAGTTCTGGATTTGAAAACTATATTGGAAGTGTCTTTTAAGCAGGTTCAGAAGAACTGTTTTCCAATTTACAGCCGACACTCTGCCAGATTTTCTATAAAAATTTATGAAAAATTCAGATTAATCAATTTTGAAAATAAATGATATCATTGGTAAATTTTGCACTTGGTGAATAGTAGATAAATAAGTTATGGAGGGTAAATTGTTATGAAATAAATTATGGTGCTCTGCACACTGTGGAAATAACTTGCTCAGCTGCATTGTAGACGGGTAAGGGGTGTCACATTTAGTGGGATCAGAGCATCGATTTAGGCGTTTCTGGGCCTAGATAGAGTGCATGCTATTGCATTGCATTTGTAAGTGTTGAGGTGACACTGATGTTGTAACACCCCTAAGTTCGGTAGTGCGTTCTACTGTTCCTTTGACCAGTGTTGTCCGGATAGCTAGGATGCCTAGAACTACACTTCGATATGAGTGAGGAGACATAAAATAATGAAATACAAGAAAAGAAAATACAAGAAAAATAAAGGAAAAATAATAGCAAAGAAATGTAACTAAGTTAAGCGAGCCGAGAACCCTAGCGATGGGTGACCGCACCGGGAAGTCACGGTATGGACCGTTGACTAGCCCTGGACCACGGGAAACCGTGAAAAATATTTTTAGGACTTAAATAGACCCCTATTGAAGTATAAATATCATTAGAAATATTAAATGAAAATTAAATAATTAGTACAAAGAAAAGTGAGAAATCGAAAAACGGACAAAACCCAGTGTTACCGAAAAATCGGGAATACAACCCAAACAGGGGCATTGTGGTCATTTGACATCCCGAGTTGTCTTTTGACCTAAATGTCCATTAAAAATAAATAATATTACACTTGGAAAATATAATGAAAATTAATTTAGGGGTACCTAATGTAAATAGTAAAAATGGAGGGTAAATTGACTAATTAACACATTTAAACATATAATATAGTTTATAATTGGTGAGTGGAGCACTAAGGATTATAATAACCATTAAATGGGCAGATTTCTCCACTAACTAACTCATTTTCTTCAAGCTTCCAACAATGGCCGATTGTCACTCCCAATTCTCCATGGAAAATTTTCCATGCAAAGCTTAATTCTCTCCCATTTTCAACATAAAACCATAAATTCTCTTCATTAAACTTGGTCCACACCTCTTGGGAAAATTATAGGGAACAAAAAGGAAGAAATTTGGTGAAGATTTAACAAGCCCCAACAATAGGTAAGTGTTTAAATTATGTTTTTTCTTAAGTAAAGTTTATGGGAAGCTTGAGATAAAATGATTGATGAAGAAATTTTGAGTTTTTGGTGAGTTATGATGATGTGTACTTTTGGCAGCCATGGAAGCACCTTGAAGGCAGTTTAATTGTGATTGTAAATGGTGAATTAAATGATTGATTAAATGTATATTGTGTAGGAAATTGTTTGGGTGATGTATACTTAGTATATGTAAATGTAAAATGAGATTTAAAGCTTGGAAAGTAATGGAATGTAAGTGTACCATTGTGGCAGTTTGCTAACTCTTGAGGAATGCTGGAATTCATGCTTGGTTTATGGAATAATGATGTTAAAATGTGTTGGTTGTTATGGCAGTTTGAGTGTATGTATGGTGGTGTGAAGTGGGCCATGTAAATGAGCATGAATTGGTGATTGAATTGTTGTAAATTGAATTGGACAAATTCTGCACCTGTTGGTGTACATTGAATGTAATTGTAAGCTGCCAAAATGACCTATAATATGTTGTAAATTATGTTTAGGTTGTGGTACAACCAGAATTACTTTGAATGTTAAGTTTGGTGAGTATTAAAAGTGATATTTGATATGTATGCAAGAATTGCAATAAGGCAGTTTGAGTTTTAGGCCTAGAACTTTAATTGTGTGGCTCCAAATGGTATGAGACCAATTGGAGGTGAAACTAGGCACAAAATGTGCCAAATTTCATGAAGGAAGCTTACCAAAATTCTAACTAGGCACAAGGTAGCTTGAAAAATGACCAAATTCGGATTAAGTGCAATTGAGGCCTGAAAACTGACCATTTGGGCAGCAGTTAATGTTTAGGCCATAACTCACTCAAAACAGGTTAAATTGGCCTGAAATTTTAACCATGAATAGTTAAGACCCATATCTACAAGTCTTATGAAGACACCAAAGCCTAGAAATGACCATAAGCAAGTCAAACAGCTTGCACAAGTTCGGGTCCAAAAACTGGCCAAACCTAAAATGACCTAAAATGACCTAAAGTGATCAATTTTGGTTCAATTTGACCAGCAATAGTAAAATGACCATAACTTGGTCTACATAACTCAGAATGACCTGAAATTTTGCCCCGCGTTCCATAAGACATAGATCTACAAGTTTGTCATTTAGACCGAAACCCGAAAACCGAGGGAACTAGGTCGTCCGGCTAGGTCAAACTAGTATCCCGGAATCCAGCAAATTGCAAGAAAATGCAGTATACACGGAAATGAACTTGGTAACAAATACCAACCCTAAAATACTATTGAATGTAACCTATTAGTAACATTAAAACCTAGTTTACTAGTACGCATTGAGAGTCGATATATTAGGTTGACTAAGCAAATAATAGAATTCAGTAAATTAATTATCAAGCATTATCGTTAGAGACAGTTTAATTAAGTACTGAAACACTTCAAATTGTGTTTCTCAGTTAGCAAAGACTCAGGGAAAGGGAAGGAAACACTGAGTCAAGACCAGGAGACAGTAATAAGAGGTTTGTGCACAACAACTATTTCTTTTGAATTTTTCAATTGAAATAAATTATGACTATTTGTATATTATTGTTTTAAATTGTGGAAATGTGTTTGAATGGATATTTATCGCTTGAAAAGCACTGTAAATGGTTTGAAATTGTGAGAAATTGTTTGAATGATATTGATGGATACTTATTGATTGAAAAGCTTTGGAAATGGTTTGAAACCACAGCTATCATGTATATTGATTGTATTCCTCGCTAGCTTGTCTAGTGGGACGAATTGAATTCCCTCTCTGGCTGAAGTGTTGAGGTGTGTGCCTGTTGAGGACGAATTAGATGAGTACTCATATTTTTGCTAGCTAGCTATGTTATTCCTCATTAGTCATCAACTTCTGGGACGAATTGAATACCTCATTAGCCATCGGCTTTTGGGACGAATTGAACTTTGGAACATGATTAAGCTGTGTGTGATTTATTGATATGTATTGTGAGATTGTGAAATGAATTTAAATTCTTATTGACATTCACTGTCTTTTGACTTTAACTATGTTTGGATTTCTGATATTTATTGTGATATTGTGTTAAATTCCTTCTGACATTCATTGTCTTGAATTTAACTATGATTTTAAGTATCCACTATTTATATGATTTATGAATTGTGATTTAAAGTTGTATTTGGTTAATGTTGTGCACCATTGAGACATTGTCTCAGCGATAGCTTTTTATTGCTGTCGCAGGTAGACAGACGGACAGGGCAGCAGACTAGGCTGCTAGTACATCCAGCCAGAGATTATCGAGTATAATGAGTATACCACATTTTGCATTTTGTACTGTAATGTATGACCACTGTATGTACATAGTGTTTTTGGTTTTGAGCAGTTATAAATTAAAATTGTACATTGAAGTTGTAAAGTAAATTATGAGTTATTTTGACTTGTAAAAATTGTATTATATTTCTTGTATCTCACTTTTGAAAAATCACTGGATTTGAGTTGAGAAATATGTTGTTTTGAGAAATATTTAGGAGTTGAGATTTGAAAATATATTGAAGTGCTTTTTACAGTTTTCTCAAGAACTGCTTTATCCAAAATACAGATGACACTCACAAAATTTTTACAAATCCCAAATAATTTAAATGTGTTAGTTCTATCACTATTCAAAAGGTTTTTAACACCTATAAATAGTGCTCACCACTGTAAAAGAAGTAAGAAAAGTTTTTAAAATCCCTTGTAGTGTATTTAATGGGTTATTAGTAGACGGAGTTGGTAATTCATTAGGTATACTACGGGATCATGTTATGCCTTACAGAGGGGTAGGGTGTGACATGTTTTATTGGTATAAGAGCTAGTTTTTAAATTCTGTTTTCACATGTTATTTGAATATTCTTTCTTCATAGTACAACTGCTCAATATCATTGTTTGATACATACAGTACATTACATTATAAATATGCACTAACGGGAGGAAATCTCCTTGTGTTAATTGTTCAGGAGGTCTAAGATCCTCACATTGACTATGGAAGAGGGTGATCGTTCAGTCGATCAATCTATTAAGGCTGAGGTGCAAGGGGATGCCCCAGGCCTACATAATGTCGATGGTTCAAGAAGACCACTCAAAGAAGATCGCAGCTTTCCTACTCAGTTTGCTCAGCAGATGTCTGCAATGTGACAACAAATGGCTGGTATTGTGCCTACTCAAGTCCCAATACAGACACCAGTGGTACAACCACAGTCTCCTGCTAGGCAGTATGATAAATTGATGAAATATGGGGCTACAGAGTTTAAGGGGACAGTAGATCCTCTAGAAGCTGAACAATGGTTAGAGAGGATGGATAGGGTATTCAAGAAATTGCATTGCACGGAGGAGCTCAGATTTGAATACTCAGTATCTTTGTTACAGGGGGATGCTTATGACTGGTGGAAAACCATTCCCCACAGTCTGGTAGAACCTGCAGTGCTAACATGGAATGACTTTCTCAAGGAATTCAGACAAAAATATGTCCCTGATGCTTATGTAGACCAGAAATTATAAGAATTCCTAAGTCTGAAACAGGGGAGCAGATCAGTGGTTGAGTATGAAAGAGAATTTTCCCGCTTAAGCCATTATGCAGTGAGTTTACTTTCTACTAGTAGGGATAGGTGCAAGAGGTTTGAAACTGGCTTGAAGCCCAGTATCAGATTACAAGTGGTCGGCTTCAAACACACTAACTTCTCTGAACTTGTTTCTCAAGCCCTAGAGTTGGAAAGAATTGAGTCTGAAGCTGCTCCTGAGAAAAAGAAATCAGAGAAGACAGAGAAAGAGGGAAAATCAGTAGAATAGAGTTCCAGTGGTCCTACTGGAAAGAGGAAGAACTATGGGGGACACAGCAGAGGTGGCAAGAAGTCTGGTAGGGGAAGATATTCAGGACAGAAGCCTCCTCTATCTGGTCAGCAGAGTACCAGAGGTTCCTACCCTCCCCGCCAATGTGAAACTTGTGGAAGAAATCATGGTGGGATATGCTATAAGGCTATTGGAGCCTGTTATAACTGTGGAGGCACAGGACACTTTGCCAAAGACTGCACCAGTAGTCACAGAGTTGGACCACCTCCTACTTCTATAGAAGGGTCGATTGAGCCTGCTACTGCACTTCACCACCCAGCAGAGGTAGAGGCAGGGGTAGAGGTAGCCCAGCAGGCAGCCAAGGCACAGTGAAACATTCAGAGCAAGATAGTGCTCCAGTCAGAATCTATGCAATGAGACAGAGGGAAGAGGCAGAGACATCTGATGTTGTGGCTGGTACCTTCTCAACTTTTAATCAAGATGTATTTGTGTTATTTGATCCAGGTTCTACCCATTCTTATGTGAGTGCTAGCATCATTGATTGCATTGCTGTTCCATGTACAAAAATGGACTTTGAGGTGCTAGTAACAAGTCCGCTAGGACAGGAGGTCAGGGTTAATAGAATGTATAGAGATTGTCCTTTGGTGATCCAAGGACACACTTTTCTGTCTGATTTCATTGAAATGCCCTTCAGAGATTATGATATCATCTTGGGCATGGATTGGTTAGCTAGGCATCATGCCATGATTGATTGTAGGCTGAAGACAGTCACTTTTGGTCTCTCTTAGTACAGTGATGTGGTAATACATGGGGAGAGGCAGTTATTGCCATCAAACATCATTTCGACTGCACTAGCCAGAAAAATGATCAGAAAGGGGTGTGAAGCATATTTGGCACATGTGGTAGACACCCAAGTGGGGAGTCCAGCATTGAAGGACATCCCTACAGTACATGACTTTCCAGATGTGTTTCCTGATGAATTGCCAGGATTACCTCCAGAAAGAGAAGTACAGTTTGAAATTAATGTTATGCCTGGTGTGGATCCAATCTCCATAATGCCATACAGAATGGCACCAGCAGAGTTGAAGGAGTTGAAGATACAGTTGCAAGAATTACTTGAAAAGGGCTTCATCTGCCCTAGTGTGTCACCTTGGGGAGCACTAGTGTTGTTTGTTAAGAAGAAGGATGGTACTCTCCGCTTATGTATAGACTACCGGCAGTTGAATAAGGTGACAATAAAGAATAGATATCCATTGCCTCGCATTGATGATCTGTTTGACCAGTTGAAGGGTGCAGCTGTATTC
Source organism: Hevea brasiliensis (assembly GCF_030052815.1). Taxonomy (NCBI): domain Eukaryota; kingdom Viridiplantae; phylum Streptophyta; class Magnoliopsida; order Malpighiales; family Euphorbiaceae; genus Hevea; species Hevea brasiliensis. The sequence continues at coordinate 46,258,975 of NC_079499.1, forward strand.
TCCAAAATTGATTTGCGATCTGGTTATTATCAGTTGAAGGTGCAAGAGCAGAGTATTTCAAAAACTGCTTTCAGAACTCGGTATGTCCACTATGAGTTTCTAGTAATGCCATTCGGGTTAACAAATGCTCCAGCTGCTTTTATGGATCTGATGAACACTATCTTCAGATCATATCTTGATCAATTTGTGGTGGTGTTTATTAATGACATTTTGATATATTCGAGGAATGTATAGGAGCATGACAGACATCTGCGGATTGTACTGCAGACTTTAAGGGAGAAACAGCTATACGCCAAATTGTCGAAGTGTGAATTTTGGCTGAAAGAAATCTCCTTTTTGGGACATGTTGTGTCAGCTGAAGGGATCAAAGGTAGATTCCAGCAAGGTAGAAGCTATCCTTAATTGGAAGCCACCCAGGAACATCACAGAAATTCGCAGTTTTCTGGGTTTAGCTGGATATTACCGTCGGTTTGTGAAGGGGTTTTCTATGTTATCTTCTCCACTGACCAAACTGCTTCGGAAAGATGTAAAATTTCAATGGACAGATAAATGTCAATAGAGTTTTGATGAGTTGAAGAGGTGTTTAACTAAAGCTCCAGTCCTCACTTTACCTACTCTGGGTAAAGAATACACAGTTTATAGTGATGCTTCTCACAATGGGTTAGGCTGTGTACTGATGTAAGATCGGAATGTCATTGCTTATGCATCACGCCAGCTGAAACCGCATGAGAGGAACTACCCAACACATGATCTGGAGCTAGCAGCTATTGTTTTTGCTCTGAAGATCTGGAGACACTATTTGTATGGGGAGAAATGCTACATTTACACAGATCACAAGAGCTTGAAGTATTTGGGCACCCAGAAGGAATTGAATTTGAGGCAGAGGAGATGGTTAGAACTCATTAAAGATTATGATTGCTTAATAGACTATCAGCTAGGGAAAGCAAATGTGGTGGTTGACGCCTTAAGTCGCAAGACTATGGCAAGTCTCAGAGTTTCTCCTTTGTCCATGGTATGTGAATTGAAAGCACAAAGATGCCGCTTTAGAGATTGATGATGAGGGATGATAGTAGTTGCATGGCATGTACAACGGTGTTGATTGATCGATCGTAATGGTCGCCAGAGTGATGATAAATATCAGAAGCTACTGAAAGAAGTCCAGTAGGGCAAGAAACCTGAATTTTCTGTGAAAGATGATGGTTTATTGCTACATTAGGGCAGAATGTGCGTTCCTAGTGATGTGGAATTGAGACAAATCATTATGAAGGAAGCACATGAGTCTCCATTTGCTATGCACCCTGGTGGAACTAAAATGTACAGAGCGCTGAAAGAGCATTACTGGTGGATGGGTATGAAGAGGGATATAGCTGAGTTTGTTTCCAAATGCCTAACTTGTTAGCAAGTAAAGGCAGAACATCAAGTCCCAGCTGGTTTGTTACATCCTTTGTCAGTACCAGAGTGGAAATGGGAACAGATAACTATGGATTTTGTTACAGGACTTCCAAGGACACAGAGTATTCATGATGCAGTATAGGTTATAGTTGACAGATTGACCAAGTCTGCTCACTTTTTACCAGTGCGGATGGACTATAGCCTGGAAAGATTGGCCAAATTGTACATATATGAGATTGTAAAACTGCATGGAGTGCCAGTATCAATTGTGTCTGACAGAGATCCTAGGTTCACTTCTAGATTCTGGGGTAGTCTTTAGAGAGCCCTAGGAACTAGATTGAACTTCAAAGACAAAGATTCCACCCATGCATGCATGGCCACCCAGAGGGTTATTCAGATATTGGAGGATATGCTACGGGCTAGTGTGATTGAATTTGAAGGTAGTTGGGATACACACTTGCCTTTGATTGAGTTTGCTTATAACAACAGCTACCAATCAAGCATTGGGATGCCTCCATATGAAGCTTTGTATGGCAGAAAGTGCAGAACTCCCTTATGTTGGGATGAGGTAGGTGAAAGGAAGATGATTGGGCTAGAAATTGTTCAGCAGATAGAGGAAAAGATCAGATTGATCAGAGATAGACTCAAGGCTGCATCAGACTGTCAGAAGTCCTATGTTGATCTGAAGAGAAGAGATATTGAATATGCAGTGGGTGATAAGGTATTCCTCAAAGTTTCTCCTTGGAAGAGGATTATGAGATTTGGCAGAAAGGGGAAACTGAGTCCTCGTTTCATCGGACCATATGAAGTTCTGGAAAGAGTGGGTCCTTTGGCATATCGGTTGGCATTACCTCTAGAGTTAGCAAGGATACACAATGTCTTCCATGTGTCCATGTTAAGGAGGTACAGATCTGACCCATCTCATGTACTATCAGTTGAAGAGATTGAGGTAAATCCAGACCTCTCATATGAGGAAGAACCCATAAAAATTCTGGCTTATGAGGTGAAGCAGCTGAGGAATAAACAGATACACCTGGTTAAAGTGCTGTGGAACCATCATTCAGGTCAAGAAGCTACTTGGGAACATGAAGAAGAGGATATGAGGAGACAGCACCCACAGCTGTTCAGAGACTAATGCCAGGTAAAATTTCGAGATGAAATTTATTTTAAGGGGGGGGGGGGGGGAGAATTGTAACACCCCTAAGTTCGGTAGTGCGTTCTACTGTTCCTGTGACCAGTGTTGTCCGGACAGCTAGGATGCCTAGAACTACACTTCGATATGAGTGAGGAGACATAAAATAATGAAATACAAGAAAAGAAAATACAAGAAAAACAAAGGAAAAATAATAGCAAAGAAATGTAACCAAGTTAAGCGAGCCGAGAACCCTAGCGATGGGTGACTGCACCGGGAAGTCACGGTGTAGACCCTTATTTTGTGATGAGTATGTGCATTGAGGCCGTGGGAAACCCGATGATGAAAAATTATATGACTGTAAGATGTAATTGGAGGCATGGAGCTGAATTATTAATTCCGTGGCATGATCTTGAAAAAATAAAAATAATAATAAAGTTTTGGGGAACTTAATTTAATTAAATTTAAATAAAATTTTATTTTGTTTAAATTTAATATGGGTAGTTCTTAAATGGATCTAATTAAGTTTAATTGGGCTCTATGGGCCTAAGAAAGCCTAGTTAGGAATTTTAAATGGGACCCATTTAATTATTTTCTAAAAATTAAAATAACAAAATATCTCTCTCCTCCTTGGCCCCACTCTCTTCCTCATTCCCTATTGGTGCCTTCCATTTTTTCCTGTCTTCCTATTGGTTGAAACACCTCACCCATATCCCAGTCTTATTCAAATTTTGCAATCGTAGTTGTTTAAGTCATCTAAACTTTATCACCCTAAGACTCAAAATCCTACCACACCTCTTCCTCATTCCCTATTAGTGCCTTCCATTTTTTCCTGTCTTCCTATTGGTTGAAACACCTCACCCATATCCAGTCTTATTCGAATTCTGCAATCGTAGTTGTTTAAGTCATCTAAACTTTATCACTCTAAGACTCCAAATCCTACCACACCTCTTCCTCATTCCCTATTGGTGCCTTCCATTTTTTCCTGTCTTCCTATTGGTTAAAACACCTCACCCATATCCCAGTCTTATTCGAATTCTGCAATTGTAGTTGTTTAAGTCATCTAAACTTTATCATCCTAAGACTCCAAACCCTATCACACCTCTCTCCCAAAACCCTATAAATACCCTACTAGAGAAGAAAAGAAGGGGATGATGAGAGGAAGAGAAAATTCAGAGCTATAGGAAATTTAGAGATATTCAAGACTCTTTGAGTTCTTCCTTATTTTTTCTTTTCTTCAAGAAGATTTTCATACGAGATTTCTGGAAGGTCAGTTTTTATTGTTTTCTTTTCAAGATCTATGCCACAAAATATTTTAATTCTATGCTCTTTGTCTTCAATTTATTTTATATATTCATATAGATCATGTAATCATGTTTAATTTGAGAGGATACACAACTCTGCACATGTTTAGTTTCTGTCTCTCATATTTTTATTATTTTTCTTTATTTTCTAAATCTGTAAAAAATTTGTAAAAATTATATTCATATTCTACACGAAATTCCATTAATTTTAGGCTCAAGAATCACTAAAAAAGCTTTAATATTTTATAAGTTATGGCTGTTTGAAGTTAGGGTTCCTGTAAAATCTGATTTGAGGATATCCGACTTGTGGAGCCCATATCTCCCTTGTTCCTTAATATTTTTGTGCAAATCTAGTGTCTAAAATTAACTTCAGAATCTTATGAATCTTTTCCAATTGGTTTTGCATTCATATCTTTTGTGGTTAATGAGTTATGAATTTTACAAAAAAGTAGTACGATTCTGTCACTTAAAAGAGTTACGATTTATGTAGATCATTCGGCTAGGGTTTTGTTTGATTTATAAATTTTATGTTATTGTATGATATGTAAGCTGTCTTCTGTAATTTTTTTTATGATTTTTAGGTGTGTTTAACTATTTTTAAAAAATCGAATTTCTTGCTACTGTTAATCTGCCAGAATTTGAAAATTGTATATTTGTGCATGTTCTTGTATTTTCTTAGGTTTTAATTGATATTTGATCTATTTTCTGTATTCTTTTAATTTAAGAAGTGTTATAAAGTGTTTGGATCATGTTAGAAGACTTAGACCATTAGGTAGTTATAACTAATTAGGAATCTTAACCCTTTAGGAGACTAGAGTTAGAATCCAATGTAAATTGTTATTAATATTTTCTTTATTTCTTTTATTTTCTTTAGTTTCTTTATTTATTTTTATTACAAACAAAATTGGTAAGTAGCCCTAAGGTAAGTACCAAAGAGGGCATTTGCATGGAGCTTATATGGAGCTAAACGGGAGTAAGCCAGGGATATCATTGCCATACTAGAAGAGAAGACCCTTTTTTAAGGGTAGCTTGCCCCAATGGCAACTACATTTACCAACAGGTAAGTAGCTCTAAAACTTCTTAAATAACCATTGGCATGAAACTGTAGTTATAATAGAACTTTTATTTGGTAAATTAAAATTAACTTTGTTTTTAATTTAACTAATTTTTGCATGTAATTAATTTAAATAAATACTTTGTAAATTAAAATTAATCTTGTTTGTAAATTAAACTAACATTGGTATGTAAATAAATTTAATTTAATACTTGGTAATTGTAAAATAAATTTGCATGTTAGAAATCTTTATTAGGTTGTGATTGTTTGGGCCTTATGTGATATTAGAATAAATTACACATGTACATAATTAACTTAGTTCAATTATCCTTAGGGTAACTTGGTGAAAATTAATTAATTAGGTTAAATAGAAACATAGGGTTATTTGAAATTGAATTTGTTTGTAAATTAAATTCCCAATAATAAATTAATTTTAGTCATCTGGTAAATATCATTTAAATAATTAGCAACCCCATAGATAGGAATTACTTGTGCATGAAAATTGTGTGTAAACAATAACCCTTTTTGTGAATTACTGCGTGTGTAGGATTAGAATTGCATTTTTTAGGATAAAGTTTAATAAAGGAATAATAAACAAGACTTCTAGAAACATTAGTAGAGGACTGGCACTCGAATTAACGAGGTTAGACCAGGCGTAAGGGGTGCCTAACACCTTCCCCTTACGTACCCACTATCCCGAACCTAGACATTGGGCTATGGTAATGACGGTTGTGGAAACTCTGCAAGGAGTAAGTTGCCATCCATGACCCTCAAAAAAAACACTGAATATGTCCCGGTTATTACCCGGGTGGCGACTCCTGTCTATCTATGCCTTCGTGGCATAAATCCTTAGTACCGTGGTAGTGTTATGGGAAGACGGTACTTACCAGTGGTTTGATTCTATTAGGATTGTATGAAGTGCATGTCTAGGAAATGCTGTCTAAGGAGGTGGTACTTAAGTGAGACCATTGTGACTCCACCATCTTTCCTGGGCATTACCTGGTGCATTTTATATAATTCTAATGGATGATATTTCGCCTCACGCCCCACCCCTACAGTTTGGCGACTCCACTGGGGATTAAATGGATAGTTACTCCAACATGTTTCTATTAGTCTAATATTATTCCTCTGTTAAACTTTTTGCATTGCACTACACTATCACACGGATCACTCTTACCCTTTTTAGCCCCGTTAGTACTAGCCAAGGAAACCATAGCTCTACTCGAGCTATGACGAATTGGTGAATGCTAGCACCCCATGCCTGTACCTTCGAGTATATAAAAGAGCCACAGCTCCGGCCGTTGTGCTTAATGGACAAGCTCTCGCATGGGTGACCCTTTTCCTACCCAATGAAGCCCATGAGCCATAGATTTCAACCCTAGGTACCTCATAGATTTTTGTTGTGCTGGATTCGTATCCTTACTGTTCAAACCATAAGTTCTAGTGGTAGTTGAGATGAACCTAGGCCTATGCATAAACCCAATGCGTGTATAGGCCCAAGTCCATTTCAAAACCCATGTTAAGCAAGAGGATGCTTACTTATGGTTAAACTTTAAGGATATAAATCCTTTGTTTGTGAGGGAAGGATCGTCCTGGACCACCCCCTGTTGGTGTGTCCAGTGTACCAGAGCCTAGGATAGAATTTTTTCTTACCATGCACGTGAGAGTTGAAGGTATAAGGGGGCGAAGATTCAGTTCTGGAGACATTCTTTTCGGTTTATCATTTAGTCTTTGGTCCGATTTTAGTTCGGTTTATACAGTTCGGTTTTGGTTCAGTTTTGGTCGTATTAGTATGGTTTGGTTTTGGCTTTGTAAAGGCAAAGGTAAAAATGAAAGTGCATATTCATGCATTCATGCATTGCATTTGTACATAGCATAAGATGTTAAAACCTTGTATTTTTTTTTCTCTTGTAGTAAACATAGCTTTAGAACACATCAGGAAGACTTCTAATCAGGTCACTTGGGTTAGGGAGGGAAAGAGATTGGTAAGAGTTACACCTGCACAAGCTAAAATGGAAGACACTAAGGTCATGTTTAAACAGAGGCTTGAAGAAGCTTTGAATGCCAAGATGGCTGAGCTTGAAGGAAAAATCATGGCCAACTTTGAGAAGAAGTTAGAGATGGGTGGGCCTAGTGATGTTCAGGTGAAAAGGCCTGAAGAAGAGACTAGTAAAAAGAAGGCCTTTGATGACGTTTGGGATGAAGAAGATTATCTCCAAGACAAGGCCAAAAAGAAAGAAAAGGGGACAAGTGAGGAGATTAGAGTTATTCTTGAGATGATGGAAAAACTTGAGCCGTATGAAAAAGCAAGCTGAATTCTTTGGAATGGGGTCATTAGATGCAGATGACTTTGACATCCAGTTGGATGGAAATCTACCTGAAAAATTCAAGATGCCTAATTTGGCTAAATTCGATGGTACTGGTGACCTAAAAACCCACCTCAGGTCTTATCTTATAGTCATGAAAACAACTGGTTTGACTAAGAACCAAGTCACTCAGTTCTTTTCTATGTCACTAGAAGGGGTTGCATCTTCATGGTATCATGGGCTAGAAGCCACTGTGAGAAAAGATTGGGAGGAGCTAGTTAGGAGATTTGTGCAACAATACTCCTATAATACAGCTTTAGATGTTACCCTAAGAGACTTAGAGACCACTAGGCAAAAACCAAATGAAACCTTTTCAGAGTATCTATTGAGATGAAGGAAAAAGGCCATGAAGATGACCAATAGGCCTGCTGAAAAGGATCAAGTGCGATTGGTAGTGAAAAGTTTGTAGCCTAGTTATTATGAGAAACTTTGTTATTATCCCTTGGCTACCTTTGAACAGCTATATGATGCTGGGGTATTAGTGGAGGATGTATTGAACAATGAAAAGAAGAGTTATCAGCCCAAGAGGGGAGGATACCAGTCAGCTGGCAACATTACTGGGGAAAACAAAGTCATTGAGGTTCAAACCGTGTCCCGCACCCCTAGAAAGTTCTCTCAATTCAACCAACCTCTATCTAAAGTCTTCGAGCGACTCAAAGCTCGAGGTCTCCTCCAACCCTTGGCACCTAGACCACCACCAAACCCACTGCCACCCAATTACAATGCTAACCTATATTGCCAATTCCATCAAACTCATGGCCATGACACTGATAGATGTTTTCGGCTAAAACACGAAGTTCAGGACTTGATCGATGCTAAGAAAATAGCTGACCCAGAAAATCGACCCAACACACGCACCAACCCAATGCCCAACCATAATGTTCCACCTCCACCAGGACTTTACATGATTTCCACCACCTCAATTGACCCTGACCAAATTCTCAACCTTATCCAACCTATCCAAAAGCTTGATGAACCTCGATCTGTAATGACAATTGATATTTGGGATAGTTCTAGTGATGAGGAAGGTTTGTTAGATGTTTGGATTGACTCTGACAGAGAGGAAAAGAGTAGGGTGACCCACATGACCAAGAGTGGTGGATATTATCCTGATCCAACCATGGAGAAGGACAACGTGAGAGGGAAAGCCAAGGTGTTGGCTGAAGAGGACACAGATGAAGAGGATGATCAGTTCCTTAGGCAATTGAAGAGGACTCAGGCTAGTGTAACAGTCTGGAAATTGCTATTGGCATCAGAAAAACACAGAACCGCACTGACCAAGGCCCTGAGTGTACTCAAGGTCTCCATGGAGATAACTCCAGAAGAGATTGCCAAAGTTGTGCTTATAGAAGATGGGGGTCATATTACTTTCTCTGATCATGATCTCCCAGCTGAGGGGAGAAACCATAGTAGGGCTCTGTTCGTGACCGCTGAGGTTGGAGGGTGGAAAGTGCCTTGTGTGATGATAGATGATGGGTCAGCCATCAACGTATGCCCTCTGAAGATTTTGCCAAAATTAGGAATTTCTATGTCTGAACTAACTGGTTCTGATCTGGTTATCAGGGCCTATGATGATTCAAAGAGAAACGTGATAGGGGTCTTCAAGACTATGGTTAAGGTGGGGCCTATAGAAACTGAAGTTGAGTTCACTGTGCTAGACATCCCCATGACATTCTCCTTACTGTTGGGTAGAATCTGGTTCCATCCCTTAGGTGGAGTCCCCTCTACACTCCACCAAAAGATCAAGATCCCGCACCAAGATGGTGTAATCACTGTCAATGCTGAAAGAGATGGGGAAGTAGCTATGCTGCAAGTGGATGGTTCGATACCACTATTGTTTGGTTTCCAAGTTGCTGGGATCTATGGAGACTGGATGGACCCTAGGGTGGCCACTATGATGAAAGAGATGAAGTTTTTTCCTGGCATGGGTTTGGGAAAACGAGCTAATGGCTTAGTGACTTTTCCAGAAATAAAGGGACAGATCACTAGATATGGGCTGGGCTATCAGCCAACTGAAGATGAAGAGGGACTCAAGCCCACCAAGTTTATCAGGGAGGGCACAATTGCATGGACTGATGACCAGGAGCTGCCACATGTTGAGGAATTAGAACAAGAGGTCAGTGCAATCAAGTTAAGGTCTGCATGGAAGCCAAGCACTTGGACCTACACCCCTAAGTTTGAGTCTGTCTTTTGTAATGCTCACAGTAGTGATGCTGATATTGTTATTTCTGATGTACTTGGTGACAATTTTGAGGCAAAAATAAATAATATGACTAGTCCTTTTGCTTACTTGTTTGATGTTCATCCCAATGGCTGCACGCATGGCATTCATAATCATTTAGAATCTGTTTCTCTTAATGCATTAAAATCAATCTCTATTAATTTGGGTACACTAGATGATCCTAAAGACATTAAGTTAGCTGAAGATTTAACCCAAAAAGAAAGAGATAAATTTATAGCCTTATTAATAAAGTACCAAGAAGCATTTGCCTGGTCTTATAAAGATATGCCGGAAATTGATCGAGACATAGTACAACACAAGATCCCCATAACAAAAGAAGCGTTGGCTTAGGCCAGAATGGGAAGAAAAGATAGCTCAAGAGGTGAAAAAGCTCATTGAGGCTGATTTCATTGAAGTAATTGAGTATCCCGAGTGGTTAGCCAACATTGTGCCAGTCCCCAAGAAGGATGGGCGAGTTCGGTTGTGTGTAGATTATAGGGACCTGAATAAGGCTACTCCTAAGGATGATTTCCCATTGCCTCACATCGATGTGCCGTTGACGATCTTTGCTTGCATGGCCATGTACTCTTTCATGGATGGTTTTTCGGGATATAATCAGATCCTTATGGATTTGATAGATAAAGCAAAGACAGCTTTTATCACTGAATGGGAGACTTATTATTATAAGGTCATGCCTTTCGGGTTAAAAAATACTGGTGCAACTATTAGAGAATGACTACTATGTTGTTTCATGACAAGATGCACAAAGAAGTTGAAGTATATGTGCATGACATGGTAGTAAAATCCCCAACTAGGGAGAGACATTTTGAGGCATTAGAGAAGTTCTTTCAGAGAGTCATCAAGTATAAATTGAGACTGAACCCTAGCAAGTGTGTGTTTGGGGTCACTTGTGCAAATTGTTAGGGCATATGATCGTGAGGGAAAGGGATTGAGGTTGACCAGATAAGGTGAAGGCAATCCAGAGATGCCACCAGAGAATGTAAAAAGAGATTAGAGGTTTCTTAGGCAAATTACAAAGACATCAAGAGGTTCATAGCTAGGCTCACAACTACCTGTGAACCAATTTTTAAGCTACTAAGAAAGAATCAACCAGTGGTGTGGAATGAGCAATGTCAAGAGGCATTTGAAAAGATAAAGCAGTACCTGAGCAATCTACCAATTTTGTCACCACCCATACCTAGCATCCCTCTAATCCTCTACCTATCAGTGGAAAACATGGCCCTGGGGGCAATGTTGGCACAAGAAGTAGAGAATCTGGAGAAAGCCATCTATTACATCAGTAAGAAACTCTTTGCTTATGAGGAGAATTATTCACTAATAGAAAGAACCTGTCTGGCTGTAGTATGGGCAACTAAGAAGTTAAGGCACTACTTTCAGACTCATCGAGTTATTGTAGTATCTTGGATGGATCCTTTAAAGTACCTATTTGAAGTACCGACGCTAGTTGGAAAATTGGCCAAATGGTTGGTCCTACTGTCTGAATTTGATATAGTGTATGAGACTCGAAAAACCATTAAAGGGCGTGTAGTGGCCGAATTTCTTTCTGAAAATCCAGTTAATGAAGGGGAAGAAGTCGAAACAGCCTTCCTGATGAGAGTCTCAAGCTAGTAGAGGTCCACCATGGAAAATGTACTTTGATGGGGCCATGAATAAGAGCGAGCCAGATAGGGGTAGTTTTGGAAGCACCGAATGGAGAACAATTGTTAATGTCAAAAAGGCTATGTTTCCCAACCACTAATAATATTACAGAATATGAGGCTTGCATTTGTGGCCTGGAGGCATTAATAGCTGTTGGGGCTAAAAAAGTGGAGGTGTTCAGAGATTCAATGCTAGTGGTTTCCCATGTTAAAGGTGAATGGGAATTGAAAGAAGAAAAGTTGAGGCCATACCTGGAGTATGCTAAGAAACTATTATTTAGCTTTGAGGAAGTGACAATGAAGCACATGCCTAGAGCTCAGAACCAGATAGCTGATGCTCTAGCCACGCTGGCATCCTTATGGGAGAAGGGTGACTGTCGACCCACCATTATCTTGATAAGGAGTAGAATCCCATGCTATGAAGGGTTAATAATAGCACATTTAGATCTAGAAGATGAGATGAAATGGTATGAGGACATAAGAAGATATTTAGAGGTAAGAGAATACCCACAGTCAGCCAATAGTAAGGGATAGAGCTACAATTCGTAGATTAGCCACTCAGTTCACTTTGGCTGGGGGGCAACTCTACAAAAGGTTCTTCGAAGGACTATTGCTCTTGTGTGTGACGAAAAAGCAGTCTGAGCAGATAATGGAGGAAGTACATGCAGGAGTGTGTGGTCCTCACATGAACGGAAGGGTATTAGCAGGCAAAATTTTAAGATTGGGCTATTACTGGTCTACCATGGATATTGACTGTGCTAAATTTGTGAAAAGATGCCATGAGTGCCAAATCCATGGGAATTTGAATCACCTACCGTCTAGTGAACTCTACAGTATGACTTCACCGTGGCCATTCTCAATATGGGGCATAGACATTATTGGGAAGATTTCTCCCACGGCTTCTAATGGCCATAGATTTATCATTGTGGCAATTGACTATTTCACCAAGTGGGTTGAAGCTAAATCTTATAAAGTAGTAGGGGCTAAGCAGATAAGTAAGTTTGTGCGAAAGTGGGGTACCCCATGAGATAGTATCAGATAACGGCAGCCAGTTCAAAGGTGATTTCTTAGAATTAATTACCGAATTCAAGATTAAGCATCACAAGTCCTCACCATACAGGCCACAGACTAATGGAGCAAAGAGAAGCAAAGAATAAGAATGTGAAAACCATTCGAGAAAATGGTTGAAACCTATAAGGATTGGCTCGAGAAACTCCCTTTATGCTCTTTGTGGTTATCGCACTACTACAAGAACATCCACAGGGGCAACTCCATTCTCTTTAGTGTATGGGACTGAAGCAGTGCTACCCATTGAGCTAGAGGTCAAATCCTTGAGAGTGATGCTAGAAGCTAAGATTCCGGAAAATGAGTGGGCCCAGAAAAGATATGAAGAACTAGCTTTGATTGATGAGAAGAGGATGCGAGCCTTGTATCATATGCAGGCTTATCAAAGGAAGATAGCAAGGGCCTTTAATAAGAAGGTGAAGCCAAGAAAGATCAAAGAGGGAGACATGGTTTTGAAACAAGCTCGCCCATCCCTTTGATCCAAGAGGAAAGTTTAAGCCAAACTGGATGGTCCATACATAGTCAAAAAGATTTTGTCGAGGTGTTTGTAAGAATATCGCACTGGATGGGAATGAATTTCAAGAACCACCAACTTAGACAAGCTCAAGCGGTATTTGTGTGAGATAGGCTGCTAGGCTGAAAATTTACAAAAGACGGTCTAGGCAAAAATAATGGTCAAAGAAAAAAAAAAGAAAAGAAAAGAAAAAAAAATGCTAGATTGAAAACCTGCAAAAGGCAGTCTAGGCAAAAGGAGAGATGAGAGAAGATTTGGATGGAAAACCTAAAAAGGCCATTCGACAGGTTATAAAGCTTATTTCTAACTTTGGAAGGTTAGAAATTTGGAAAAACTAAATTTAAGATGGAGTAATGGTGTACCTGAATAAATAAAGAAATTTTTATTGCATTGACTAGGAATGGGTTTTATTTAATTATGATCGTGAATGTTTGTGTCTTGAGGGATACATCAAATGATTAAGTAATTGAACTGCGTTGTTTTGATTTAATTTATGTCATCTGAGCATGACAAGATAGGTGCTTGATATGAATGTCCTGGTAATTGTCTAATTTCAAAAAAAAAAAAAAAAAAAAAAGGGAGCTTGTTGGGTGGAAAACCCGGAAGGGCCACTTAGGCAAAAGTTAGAGCAAGCCCGCTGAGATGAAAATCCGAAAGGACATTTCAGGCAAAAGTTAGGGCACAGAGAATGGAGTTCATGGAAGAGAAATGAGTCAAGGCAGAAACCATGGGGGGAGAGAAGAAAAAGAAAAATCAGAGGGAAATTGTATTGTGACCTTAAGGAAGTCTTTTTTGGTGAACAATTCTTCTAAAAAAACTTTGAGGCTATAAGAAAGTTTTTGCAAAAAGAGGTCCCCAGAGGACTAAGGTTTTTTTAGAATCTCTAGCAAAATCAGCATGCCCATGATAGGAAGCAGCATACAAAAAGCACAAAAATCACAAAAAGAGTTTTGAGACCTAGTCATCTCAATTTTTTCAAATCATGAAATAGATATTTTTTGGCAAGTCCTTAGACGTTGTTTAGGGCGCACGACATAGTTGTGTAAGGCATAGAAGAACATGCATCAACATGTCATCTGTAGGTGTGTAAGGCGTAGAATAACATGCATCACCACAGTTTCAAGTGTCGAACTACGATGGGCTCTGATTCTTCCTCAGGATAGCGAGGGGGATACGTAGGTAGTTTAGGACCGCGGTCCTAAATACGAACCCACAATATTTCATGACAGATATTTTTTGGTAAGTCCTTAGACGTTGTTTAGGGCATATGGCATAGTTGTGTAAGGCATAGAAGAACACGCATTAACATGTCACCTGTAGGTGTGTAAGGCGTAGAAGAACATGCATCACCACAGTTTCAAGTGTCGAACTACGAGTGGGTCTGATTCTTCCTCAGGATAATGAGGGGGATACGTAGGTAGTTTAGGACTGCGGTCCTAAATACGAATCCACAATATTTCAAATCACACAGTTATCACTGTTATGAGATCGTAGCTAGTCTCATGACGCAGAGTGTATTGACAGAGCAAGATACACTCATTTTTCACATGACATAGTTATTACTGTTATGAGACCCTAGCTAGTCTCATAATATAGAGTATGTCGACCGAGCAAGATATACTTAATTCTCATAGCCAAGGTTTCATAGTTATTAGAAATTTGAGTTTCACTTTGACGAAACTTGAGCAATGCTTTCGCATTGATTTCAACTTTCGCCAAAGTGGGGGGCAAACTGTAGACCCTTATTTTGTGATGAGTATGTGCATTGAGGCTGTGGGAAACCCGATGATGAAAAATTATATGACTGTAAGATGTAATTGGAGGCATGGAGCTGAATTATTAATTCCGTGGCATGATCTTGAAAAAATAAAAATAATAATAAAGTTTTGGGGAACTTAATTTAATTAAATTTAAATAAAATTTTATTTTGTTTAAATTTAATATGGGTAGTTCTTAAATGGATCTAATTAAGTTTAATTGGGCTCTATGGGCCTAAGAAAGCCTAGTTAGGAATTTTAAATGGGACCCATTTAATTATTTTCTAAAAATTAAAATAACAAAATATCTCTCTCCTCCTTGGCCCCACTCTCTTCCTCATTCCCTATTGGTGCCTTCCATTTTTTCCTGTCTTCCTATTGGTTGAAACACCTCACCCATATCCCAGTCTTATTCAAATTCTGCAATCGTAGTTGTTTAAGTCATCTAAACTTTATCACCCTAAGACTCCAAATCCTACCACACCTCTTCCTCATTCCCTATTAGTGCCTTCCATTTTTTCCTGTCTTCCTATTGGTTGAAACACCTCACCCATATCCAGTCTTATTCGAATTCTGCAATCGTAGTTGTTTAAGTCATCTAAACTTTATCACCCTAAGACTCCAAATCCTACCACACCTATTCCTCATTCCCTATTAGTGCCTTCCATTTTTTCCTGTCTTCCTATTGGTTGAAACACCTCACCCATATCCAGTCTTATTCGAATTCTGCAATCGTAGTTGTTTAAGTCATCTAAACTTTATCACTCTAAGACTCCAAATCCTACCACACCTTTTCCTCATTCCCTATTGGTGCCTTCCATTTTTTCCTGTCTTCCTATTGGTTGAAACACCTCACCCATATCCCAGTCTTATTCGAATTCTGCAATTGTAGTTGTTTAAGTCATCTAAACTTTATCATCCTAAGACTCCAAACCCTATCACACCTCTCTCCCAAAACCCTATAAATACCCTACTAGAGAAGAAAAGAAGGGGATGATGAGAGGAAAGAGGAAGAGAAAATTCAGAGCTATAGGAAATTTAGAGATATTCAAGACTCTTTGAGTTCTTCCTTATTTTTTCTTTTCTTCAAGAAGATTTTCATACAAGATTTCTGGAAGGTCAGTTTTTATTGTTTTCTTTTCAAGATCTATGCCACACAATATTTTAATTCTATGCTCTTTGTCTTCAATTTATTTTATATGTTCATATAGATCATGTAATCATGTTTAATTTGAGGGGATACACAACTCTGCACATGTTTAGTTTCTGTCTCTCGTATTTTTATTATTTTTCTTTATTTTCTGAATCTGTAAAAAATTTGTAAAAATTATATTCATATTCTACACGAAATTCCATTAATTTTAGGCTCAAGAATCACTAAAAAAGCTTTAATATTTTATAAGTTATGGCTGTTTGAAGTTAGGGTTCCTGTAAAATCTGATTTGCAGGATATCCGACTTGTGGAGCCCATATCTCCCTTGTTCCTTAATATTTTTGTGCAAATCTAGTGTCTAAAATTAACTTCAGAATCTTATGAATCTTTTCCAATTGGTTTTGCATTCATATCTTTTGTGGTTAATGAGTTATGAATTTTACAAAAAAGTAGTACGATTCTGTCACTTAAAAGAGTTACGATTTATGTAGATCATTCGGCTAGGGTTTTGTTTGATTTATAAATTTTATGTTATTGTATGATATGTAAGATGTCTTCTGTAATTTTTTTTTATGATTTTTAGGTGTGTTTAACTATTTTTAAAAAATCGAATTTCTTGCTACTGTTAATCTGCCAGAATTTGAAAATTGTATATTTGTGCATGTTCTTGTATTTTCTTAGGTTTTAATTGATATTTGATCTATTTTCTGTATTCTTTTAATTTAAGAAGTGTTATAAAGTGTTTGGATCATGTTAGAAGACTTAGACCATTAGGTAGTTATAACTAATTAGGAATCTTAACCCTTTAGGAGACTAGAGTTAGAATCCAATGTAAATTGTTATTAATATTTTCTTTATTTCTTTTATTTTCTTTAGTTTCTTTATTTATTTTTATTACAAACAAAATTGGTAAGTAGCCCTAAGGTAAGTACCAAAGAGGGCATTTGCGTGGAGCTTATATGGAGCTAAACGGGAGTAAGCCAGGGATATCATTGCCATACTAGAAGAGAAGACCCTTTTTTAAGGGTAGCTTGCCCCAATGGCAACTATATTTACTAACAGGTAAGTAGCTCTAAAACTTCTTAAATAACCATTGGCATGAAACTGCAGTAATAATAGAACTTTTATTTGGTAAATTAAAATTAACTTTGTTTTTAATTTAACTGATTTTTGCATGTAATTAATTTAAATAAATACTTTGTAAATTAAAATTAATCTTGTTTGTAAATTAAACTAACATTGGTATGTAAATAAATTTAATTTAATACTTGGTAATTGTAAAATAAATTTGCATTTTAGAAATCTTTATTAGGTTGTAATTGTTTGGGCCTTATGTGATATTAGAATAAATTACACATGTACATAATTAACTTAGTTCAATTATCCTTAGGGTAACTTGGTGAAAATTAATTAATTAGGTTAAATAGAAACATAGGGTTATTTGAAATTGAATTTGTTTGTAAATTAAATTCCCAATAATAAATTAATTTTAGTCATCTGGTAAATATCATTTAAATAATTAGCAACCCCATAGATAGGAATTACTTGTGCATGAAAATTGTGTGTAAACAATAACCCTTTTTGTGAATTACTTGCGTGTGTAGGATTAGAATTGCATTTTTTAGGATAAAGTTTAATAAAGGAATAATAAACAAGACTTCTAGAAACATTAGTAGAGGACTGGCACTCGAATTAACGAGGTTAGACCAGCGTAGGGGTGCCTAACACCTTCCCTTACGTACCCACTATCCGAACCTAGACATTGGGCTATGGTAATGACGGCCAGTGGAAACTCGCAAGGAGTAAGTTGCCATCCATGACCCTCGAAAAACATCGAATATGTCCCGGTTATTACCCGGGTGGCGACTCCTGTCTATCTATGCCTTCGTGGCATAAATCCTTAGTACCGTGGTAGTGTTATGGGAAGACGGTACTTACCAGTGGTTTGATTCTATTAGGATTGTATGAAGTGCATGTCTAGGAAATGCTGTCTAAGGAGGTGGTACTTAAGTGAGACCATTGTGACTCCACCATCTTTCCTGGGCATTACCTAGTGCATTTTATATAATTCTAATGGATGATATTTCGCCTCACGCCCCACCCCTACACACGGCATGGACCATTGACTAGCCCTGGACCGCGGGGAACCCTGGAAAATATTTTTAGGACTTAAATAGACCCCTATTGAGGTATAAATATCATTAGAAATATTAAATGAAAATTAAATAATTAGTACAAAGAAAAGTGAGAAATCGAAAAACGGACAAAACCCGGTGTTATCGAAAAATCGGGAATACAACCCGAACAGGGGCATTGTGGTCATTTGACATCTCGAGTTATCTTTTGACCTAAATGTCCATTAAAAATAAATAATATTACACTTGGAAAATATAATGAAAAATTAATTTAGGGGTACCTAATGTAAATAGTAAAAATGGAGGGTAAATTGACTAATTAACCCATTTAAACATATAATATAGTTTATAATTGGTGAGTGGAGCACTAAGGATTATAATAACCATTAAATGGGCAGATTTCTCCACTAACTAACTCATTTTCTTCAAGCTTCCAACAATGGCCGATTATCACTCCCAATTCTCCATGGGAAATTTTCCATGCAAAGCTTAATTCTCTCCCATTTTCAACATAAAACCATAAATTCTCTTCATTAAACTTGGTCCACACCTCTTGGGCAGATTATAGGGAACAAAAAGGAAGAAATTTGGTGAAGATTTAACAAGCCCCAACAATAGGTAAGTGTTTAAATTATGTTTTTTCTTAAGTAAAGAATATGGAAAGCTTGAGATAAAATGATTGATGAAGAAATTTTGAGTTTTTGGTGAGTTATGATGGTGTGTACTTTTGGCAGCCATGGAAGCACCTTGAAGGCAGTTTAATTGTGCTTGTAAATGGTGAATTAAATGATTGATTAAATGCATATTGTGTAGGAAATTGTTTGGGTGATGTATACTTAGTATATGTAAATGTAAAATGAGATTTAAAGCTTGGAAAGTAATGGAATGTAAGTGTACCATTGTGGCAGTTTGCTAACTCTTGAGGAATGCTGGAATTCATGCTTGGTTTATGGAATAATGATGTTAAAGTGTGTTGGTTGTTATGGCAGTTTGAGTGTATGTATGGTGGTGTGAAGTGGGACATGTAAATGAGCATGAATTGGTGATTGAATTGTTGCAAATTGAATTGGACAAATTCTGCACTTGTTGGTGCACATTGAATGTAATTGTAAGCTGCCAAAATGACCTATAATATGTTGTAAATTATGTTTAGGTTGTGCTACAACCAGAATTAGTTTGAATGTTAAGTTTGGTGAGTGTTAAAAGTGATGTTTGATATGTATGCAAGAATTGCAATAAGGCAGTTTGAGTTTTAGGCCTAGAACTTTAATTGTGTAGCTCCAATTGGTATGAGACCAATTGGAGGTGAAACTAGGCACAAAATGTGCCAACTTTCATGAAGGAAGCTTGCCAAAATTCTGCTTGCAAGGTAGCTTGAAAAATGACCAAATCTGGATTAAGTGCAATTGAGGCCTGAAAACTGACCATTTGGGCAGCAGTTAATGTTTAGGCCATAACTCACTCAAAACAGTCCAATTGACCTAAAATTTTCACCATGAATAGTTAAGACCCATATCTACAAGTCTTATGAAGACACCAAAGCCTAGAAATGACCATAAGCAAGTCAAACAGCTTGCACAAGTTCGGGTCCAAAAACTGGCCGAACCTAAAATGACCTAAAGTGATCAATTTTGGTGCAATTTGACCAGCAATAGTAAAATGACCATAACTTGGTCTACATAACTCAGAATGACCTGAAATTTTGCCCCACGTTCCATAAGACATAGATCTACAAGTTTGTCGTTTAGACCGAAACCCGAAAACCGAGGGAACTAGGTCGTCCGGCTAGGTCAAACTAGTATCCCGGAATCCAGCAAATTGCAAGAAAATGCAGTATACACGGAAATGAACTTGGTAACATATACCAACCCTAAAATACTATTGAATGTAACCTATTAGTAACATTAAAACCTAGTTTACTAGTAGGCATCAAGAGTCGATATATTAGGTTGACTAAGCAAATAATAGAATTCAGTAAATTAATTATCAAGCATTATCGTTAGAGACAGTTTAATTAAGTACTGAAACACTTGAAATTGTGTTTCTTAGTTAGCAAAGACTCAGGGAAAGGGAAGGAAACACTGAGTCAAGACCAGGAGACAGTTATCAGAGGTTTGTGCACAACAACTATTTCTTTTGAAATTTTCAATTGAAATTTTCAATTGAAATAAATTATGACTATTTGTACATTATTGTTTTAAATTGTGGAAATGTGTTTGAATGGATATTTATCGCTTGAAAAGCACTGTAAATGGTTTAAAATTGTGAGAAATTGTTTGAATGATATTGATGGATACTTATTGATTGAAAAGCTTTGGAAATTGTTTGAAACCACAGCTATCATGTATATTGATTGTATTCCTCGCTAGCTTGTCTAGTGGGACGAATTGAATTCCCTCTCTGGCTGAAGTGTTGAGGTGTGTGCCTGTTGAGGACGAATTGGATGAGTACTCATATTTTTGCTAGCTAGCTATGTTATTCCTCATTAGTCATCGACTTCTAGGACGAATTGAATACCTCATTAGCCATCGGCTTTTGGGACTAATTGAACTTTGGAACATGATTAAGCTGTGTGTGATTTATTGATATGTATTGTGAGATTGTGAAATGAATTTAAATTCTTATTGACATTCACTGTCTTTTGACTTTAACTATGTTTGGATTTCTGATATTTATTGTGATATTGTGTTAAATTCCTTCTGACATTCATTGTCTTAAATTTAACTATCATTTTAAGTATCCACTATTTATATGATTTATGAATTGTGATTTAAAGTTGTATTTGGTTAATGTTGTGCACCACTGAGACATTGTCTCAGCGATAGCTTTTTATTGCTGTCGCAGGTAGACAGACGGACAAGGCAGCAGACTAGGCTGCTAGTACATCCAGCGAGAGATTATTGGGTATAATGAGTATACCACATTTTACATTTTGTACTGTAATGTATGACCACTGTATGTACATAGTATTTTTGGTTTTGAGCAGTTGTAAATTAAAATTGTACATTGAAGTTGTAAAGTAAATTATGAGTTATTTTGACTTGTGAAAATTGTATTATATTTCTTGTATCTTAGTCTTTGAAAAATCACTGTGGATTTGAGTTGAGAAATATGTTGTGTTGAGAAATATGTTGGAGTTGAGATTTGGAAATATATTGAAGTGCTTTTTACAGGTTTTCTGAAGAACTGTTTTATCCAAAATACAGATGGCACTCTGCTAAAATTTTTACAGAAATCCCAAATAATTTAAATGTGTTAGTTCTATCACTTCAGTTCAAAAAGGTTTTTAACACTTATAAATAGTGCTCACCACTGTAAAAGAAGTAAGAAAAGTTTTTAAAATCCCTTGTAGTGTATTTAATGGGTTATCAGTAGACGGAGTTGGTAATTCATTAGGTATACTACGGGATCATGTTATGCCTTACAGAGGGGTAGGGTGTGACGGATTTTAGTGGTATCAGAGCTAGTTTTTAAATTCTGTTTTCACATGTTATTTGAATATTCTTTCTTTATAGCAGAACCTGGAGGGTGTTGTGTCCCTACTTCAAGATGATGCATACCAGTGGTGGGACACAGTATTCAGTGAGGTGCAACCGGATCAGATCACTTGAGATTTCTTTCTCACAGAGTTCAGGAAGAAGTATGTCAGTAAAGTGTATTTAGAAGAGAGAAGAAAAGAATTTATTAGTCTGAGATAGAGGCAATTATCAGTTGTAGAGTATGAGCGTGAATTTGTTAGACTGAGCTAGTATGGGAGGGAGATAGTCCCTACAGAGGCAAAGAGGTGTAAAAGGTTCAAAGAAGTGCTCAATGACAATATCAAAGTCATGATAACAGCATTGGAGATCACAGATTTTGCCAAATTAGTAGATGCTGCATCGAAAGTAGAAAGAGTTCGAATAAATGAGCAAAATAGAAGGGAAAGACAGCAGAAGAGGGGTCCAGGTCAGTCCAGTTCATTCTCTGCTCCCAGTAAGATGTATAAGGGTCCTCCTGCTCAGAGTTCGGGACAACCACAAGGTCAAGGTCAGTCCCAGGGGCCCAGACCACAGTTCACACCTAGGAGAGGCCAGTCCACACTATCAGTGGGCAGCTCTCCAGGGATGGTGTTTAGGGGACCAGCCCTAGCATCTTCTGCCTGTCCATACTGCCAGAAGTGGCATAAGGGGGACTGTTGGTGAGTGACTGGTGCATGCTTACGGTGTGGATCTACAGAGCATCAGATCAAAAATTGCCTGAAGAGGACTACTACAGTTGCCCCAACACAAGCAGATAGGCCTGCCCCTGCACCTCAAAGGGGTAGGAAGTCTGGTAAATCTGAGGCAGCTGGTCCATCACTGAGGCCTGCATCTGAGTCAGCCGAGAGGCCAGAGGCTAGAGCCCTGCTAGAGCCTATGCCATAAGAGCTCAGGAGGGGCAAGATGCCCCAGACATCATCAGGGGTACGTTCTCCCTCTACAACACATCTGTGCATGCATTGGTGGATCTAGGATCCACTCATTCATACATCTGCATCAAACTACTCGTAGAGAGGGGAGTTTCAGTAGAGGAGAGTGATCAAGATATTCTGGTCACAAATCCACTAGGCCACAGTGTTATAGTGAACAAGGTGTATAAAGGTTGCCCGTTGAGGATTCAAGGGTATGAATTCTTAGCAGACCTAATTGAATTACCCTTCCACGAATTTGACGTGATTTTGGGAATGGACTGGTTATCACGTCATTAGGCAATAGTTGATTGTAAACTGAAGAGGATTTCTATGAAAACTCCTGAGGGTAATGAGATTTTAGTTTTGGCTGAAAAGATAGATTTCCTGTCCAATGTTATCTCAGTCACAGTTGCAAGAAGATTGATGAGAAAAGGCTATGAAGCTTACTAACACATGTGGTTGATACTAGGCAGGCTAAGCCAAACCTATGTGATATACCCACAGTAAGAGACTTCCCAGAAGTGTTTCCTGAAGAATTGCCTGGTTTACCACCAGAAAGGGAAGTTGAATTTGCTATTGAGGTAATGCCGGGTACAATACCAATTTCTATTGCTCCTTATAGGATGGCACCCACTGAATTGATGGAGTTGAAAGTTTAGTTGCAGGAGTTACTCGATAAGGGATTCATACACCCCAGTGTGTCACCATAGGGAGTTCTGGTGCTATTTGTGAAGAAAAATGATAGAACCTTAAGATTATGCATTAATTACTGGCAGTTGAATAAAGTAACTGTGAAGAATAAATATCCGTTGCCCAGAATTGATGATCTGTTTGATCAGTTGAAGGGAGTCGGTGTATTTTCAAAAATCGATCTCAGGTTAGGGTATCATTAGTTAAGGGTAAAGGATGTAGAAGTGTCAAAAACTACATTCAGAACTCGGTATGGAGGCATTATTTGTATGGTGAAAAATGCTACATCTATACAGACCACAAAAGTCTAAAATATTTGCCAACCCAGAAGGAGCTCAATCTTAGACAGAGGCGATTCCTAAAAAACTATGATTGTGTGATAGATTACCATCCTGAGAAGGCAAATGTAGTTGCTGATGCCTTGAGCAGAAAGTCCATCACAGCTTTAAGATCACTAAATGCTCATATGTCCTTAGCTCAAGATGGAGCTATTTTGGCTAAGTTACAAGTGAGGCTAAAACTGCTACAGCAGATATAAGATGGGCAGAAGGCAAATGAAAAATTAATGGCTATTGTGGGTTAAATTCTAGAGGGGAAGGAAACTGATTATGAGGTGAAAGCAGATGGGTGTCAGTATTACAAAGGAAGAGTGTGTGTACCAGATGATAGGGAATTGAAGACTAGTATTCTGAAAGAAGCACACACTGGTGGCCTCATTATATGCACCCAGGAAGCACAAAAATGTATAATGATTTGAAGCCTCATTATTGGTGGCCTAGTATGAAGAAGGATATAACTGACTATATTACTAAGTGCTTGACATGTCAGCAAGTTAAAGCAGAACATCAAGTTCCATCAAGATTGCTACAGCATATAAGCATACCTGAATGGAAATGGGACCGGATCACTATGGATTTTGTCAGTGGTCTACCTTTCACCCAGAAGAAGCATGATGTAGTGTGGGTGATAGTGGATAGATTGACAAAGTTAGCACATTTTCTGCCAGTTAGAATTGACTACTCACTGGAGAAATTAGCAGAGTTGTATATAAGTGAGATAGCTAGACTACATGGAATCCCACTTTCCATCATATCTAACTGAGACCCAAGGTTTACATTGAGATTTTAGAAAAAAGTTGCAAAAAGCCTTGGGCACACAACTCCACTTTAGCATGGCTTTTCATCCTCAGACGAATTGACAGTCGGAATGAGTAATCCAGGTAAACCTAAAAACTAATTGAATTCTTACAACTAATAAATTGAAATGATAGTAACAATATAAATTATGTGATAGATCCTTGAGGATATACTGAGGAGTTGTGTCATTGAGTTTGAGGGGAGTTGGGATAGATATCTCCCACTAGTAGAATTTGCATATAACAATAGATATCAAGCTAGCATTCAAATGGCTCCGTATGAAGCACTGTATGGGAGTAAGTGTAGAACCCTAGTATGTTGGACTCAATTGGGCGAAGATAAGCTGGTAGGACTAGACCTGGTGAAACAGACTAAGGAGAAAGTAAAAATAATAAAAGCTAATTTGAAGGTTGCCTCAGATAGACAGAAATCTTATGTCGACTTGAAGAGAAAAGAGATAGAGTATGCAGTAGGCGACAAAGTGTTTCTTAAAGTCTCACCGTGGAAGAAAGTACTGAGGTTTGGAAGAAAGGGTAAGTTAAGCCCTCGGTTCATTGGCCCATATGAAGTCATTGAACGTATGGGACCAGTGGCTTATTGGCTAGCTTTACCATCAGAACTGGATAAGATCCATAATGTATTCCATGTGTCTATGCTAAGAAGATACCGCTCAGACCCTTCACATGTTATCTCCATGGAAGAAATTGAAATCCAACCAGACTTGACATATGCAGAAAAACCCATACGGATTCTGGCTCGGGACGTGAAGGAATTGAGAAATAAACAAATTCCACTGGTGAAGTACTTTAGAGGCACCATAATACTGAGGAGGCAACTTGGGAAAGTGAAGAAATGATGAGGCAACAGTTCCCTCAACTATTTGCATAAGGTAAATTTCGAAGACGAAATTTCTGTTAGAGGGGAAGAGCTGTAACATCCTCACTTTAGCTAGTCCGTACAGTCTACTATTTCGGTGACCAATGTCGATCCAAGTAGCTAGAATATTTGCAATTGTAATTAGACTTGAGTGAGGAGCTATAAATAAACCAAATAATGATAAAAAAAATCAAGAAAAATTTTTAGGAATGAAATGCACTAAGGTTAAATGAGCCGTAACCCCAGTGATGAGTAACCCGAAGGGCAGGTGACGGTGAAGGCCGTTAGCAACCCTAGACTCGGGGCAAACTTCATGAAATAATATTTAGGACCTCAGGGAAGGATTATTGGGGTTCCAATGGCAATAAAATGTTAAGAAAAAATAAGGAAAAATTTAATCAATCAGTACACTCAATTTTAGCTCGTTAAGCCAAACGGAGGGCATTTTGGTCATTTTGTCTTCAGAGATGATTTTTGACCAACTTTTCCATTTAAGTAAGTGAATTATATGACATAAAATATGAACAAATAGTGATGAAAAATTTATTAAAAATGAATAGAAAGGGAAAGAAAAGAAAATGAAAGTAAATTGGATTTATTACATAATGCTTATGTAAGCATGAGGTAATAACAATTTTTGGCCAATAAAAATTAATAAATACATTCAAAATACATTAAAAAGAAAAGAAAGAAGTCAGAAATCTGGAATAAACCAGTAGCCATCCCTCTCTTCTCCAAGCCGCACCATAGCTCCTCCATTGCCAAGCTTACCAAAGCTTGAGTTTCTTGGTTTTTCACCAACTAAAGCCTAAGTTCCCAACACAAAATCTTATTCTCTCATCTTAGTGAAGCTTTTGGGAGCAAAAAGAAGTAAAAAGGAAGAGTTCTTACAAGCTTGGAAGTGACTCCATTTGAGGTTAGTGACCAAACTTACTCTTTTTCTTTCAATTCATGTTGAAGGAGTGGAATTAAATGCAAATTTACAAGAAAATGGAATAAACATCATGTGTATGCCCTTCTTAAAATTTCAGCAGCCTTGGATTTGGTAGGCTTTTGAAGATTTCTTGGAACTAAAATGGTAGTATGGCTGCCCTTAGCATTAGTCTCTTGAGTAGGATAATGAAATGTAAACAAATGCTGAATTTGAAATGGAGAAGTTAGGGTTTGACACAAACTTAAGACTTTGTTCATGTAATGGTGGAAGTAAGTTTTAATGGGCAATTAGTGACCATTTGGTTATGTGTGATTAAGAAATGAAGTGGTTTGTGTCATGAGAATTGAAGCTAAGTATGCTGCCCTTGGTGACCTGCAGGACTGGGTGTGAGTCTAGTAGGTTTGGGCAGCTATAACTGGAGTTGTGTAGGTTCAATTGGTGCAAGTCCAATTGGACATGGAACTAGACACGTAATGGCACAACTTTGGTAAAGAAAACCTACCCAGAAAACCAAACTAAGTTGACCTAAAAATTGCCCTAATCCGGGTGACTTACATTCTGCTTTGGCAAAATGACCAAATGAACAGTGTTCATTAGCCATAACTCAGTGTAGAAAGGTCAAACTGACCTAAAATTTTACCAACAGAAAGCTGAGACATAGCCCTACAACTTTGAAGAAAACAAACCCAAATTTTGACCATAACATGTCCAAAAACTGACCTGCAGTCAGTGTACAAAACCTGTAGAATTGGTTCTGCCCAGAAAAAGCTGAAAATTTGCAATCCGGCCAGTTATAGTATTTAGGCCATAACTTGAGCAACAAAACTCCAAATAGAGTGTTTCAAAAAAAGAAATGTAACTAGACACAATAAGGAACAATTTTGATGAAGAACATTAGGCCAAATTCTCACTGTAGAATGGCCTAATGGAACAGTGAATTATAACACTCAAAGCTGAAATTTCTAAATCATTCACCATTGGTTTTAAGTATTGTTTGGCAACTAATGCCAACATTTTTGTAAACCAAAATATGGTATGTTGGTGAACTTAGGTTCAACAAATCTATCATAAATTAAAAAGTAAACCTTTGAGTGAAATTAGTCAAGTGAATAGTGACCTCCACATTATAAAAATAAATAATTAAATCATTAACTGTGTAAAATGCCCTAGTATGCCTAGAATGATTGGTTTGAATAGGTTGGCATGCCAATAGGGTTCAATTAGTAGTACTACACATGGCATTATACCATTCTGTGATTTTATGGCTTTTAGCCATTCTGATATCAGTGTGATACTTGGCCTTGTGCCCAATGTTTATTATAGCTTATTAGCTGTTCTGTTACACACTGGGAGACACATTGTGATTGATGGTGTGATGGCTTGAGATATTTGGTAACCAGTGCTAGTTTACCCATTTATCCAGTCCAGTTGACTAGTATAGGTTACTTGGGCAATTAAAATAAATCTTACCAAATTTTAATCAAATAATACTGCAATAAATACCAGAAATTAAGTCTACATAAAATGTCAACATACATTCCGCATATTTATTTTATTTTAGTTATTTTATTTTATATTGGCACCATTAAGCAGAATTGGTTAACGCATCGCTTTTGCCACGAACAGGTACTGGAGACATAGCTGGGGAGTCCAGCAGACCTCAGACCGGGTGAATTGTCAGACCTGCACAGAGTCTAGAGTGACCTCATATTTGCAGTGCACTTGGTAGGACTTTAGGACCTTGGGTTGTATTTTGTATTTTGCATTTTATAATAGTTTTGATTGTAATTACAAACTCTTGAAATCATGTGACAATGTAAATATATGAAATTTCATGTTATTGAAATTTTCTGTATATTATGTTGAAAAAACAAATGTTGGGAAATATTCATGAATGTGATTCGAATTGTGATGTGAACAAAAATTTTGAAAATGGTGTTGAGATTTGGAGATTGAGTTGATATGTGTGTATATTAGAGTTCTGAATTTGAAAACTATATTGGAAGTGTCTTTTAAACAGGTTCAGAATAACTGTTTTCCAATTTACAGCCAGCACTCTGCCGAATTTTCTATAAAAATTTATGAAAAATTCAGATTAATCAATTTTGAAAATAAATGATATAATTGGTAAATTTTGCACTTGGTGAATAGTAAATAAATAAGTTATGGAGGGTAAATTGTTATGAAATAAGTTATGATGCTCCACACACTATGTGACATATCTTGCTCGGCTACACTATAGACGGGTGAGGGGTGTCACATCTTGGGCATGGATTGGTTAGCTAGCCATCATGTGATGATTGATTGTAGACTGAAGGAAGTCACTTTTGGTCTCTCTCAGTATGATGATGTGGTAATAAATGGGGAGAGGCAGTTATTGCCATCTAACATAATTTCGGCTGCACTAGCTAGAAAAATGATCATAAAGGGGTGTGAGACATATTTGGCCCATGTGGTAGACACCCATGTGGGGAGTCCAGCATTGAAGGACATCCCTACAGTATGTGATTTTCCAGATGTGTTTCCTGATGAGTTGCTAGAATTACCTCCGGAAAGAGAGGTGCAGATTGAGATTGATATTATGCTTGGTGTGGACCCAATCTCCATAACACCTGTTGAATTGAAAGAGTTGAATGTACAGTTGCAAGAATTGCTTGACAAGGGCTTTATTCGCCCTAGTGTGTCACCTTGGGGAGCGCCAATGTTGTTTGTTCAGAAGAAAGATGGCACTATCCATTTGTGTATTGACTATAGACAGTTGAATAAGGTGACAATAAAGAATAGATATCCATTGCCCCGCATTGATGACCTATTTGATCAACTAAAGGGTGCAGCTGTGTTCTCCAAAATTGACTTAATATCGGGCTACTATTAGCTAAAGGTGCAAGAGCAGAGTATTCCTAAAACTACTTTTAGAACTCGATATGGCCATTATGAGTTCCTTGTCATGCCATTCGGGTTAACTAATGCTCCTGCTACGTTTATGGATCTGATGAACATTATCTTCAGACCATACCTCGACCAGTTTGTGGTGATATTTATTGATGATATATTGGTCTATTCGAGGAGTGCAGAGGAGTATGATAGACATCTACGAATTGTACTACAAACTTTGAAGGAGAAACAACTATACGCCAAATTGACTAAATGTGAATTTTGGTTGAAAGAAATTTCTTTCTTAGGGCATATAGTATCAGCAGAGGGCATCAAGGTAGATCCTAGTAAAATTAAAGCTATCCTTAATTGGAAGCCACCCCGGAATATCACAGAAATTCGCAGTTTTCTAGGTTTAGCAAGATACTACCACCAATATGTGAAGGGATTCTCTATGTTGGCTTCTCCACTAACCAAGCTACTTTGAAAAGATATGAAATTTCAGTGGACGGATAAATGTCAGCAGATTTTTGATGAGTTAAAGAGATGTTTAACTGAAACTCCAGTCCTGACTTTACCTACCTCGGGTAAAGAGTATACAGTTTATAGTGATACTTCTCACAATGGGTTAGGCTATGTACTAATGCAAGATCGGAATGTCATTGCATATGCATCACGCCAGCTGAAGCCGCATGAGAGAAACTACCCAACACATGACTTGGAGCTTGTTGCCATTGTATTTGCTCTGAAGATTTGGCGAAATTATCTGTATGGGGAGAAGTGTTATATCTACACAGATCACAACAGCTTGAAGTACTTGGGCACCCAGAAGGAATTGAATTTGAGACAGAGGAGATGGTTAGAGTTAATAAAAGACTATGATTGTTTAATAGACTATCAGCCAGGGAAAGCAAATGTGGTGGCTGATGCCTTAAGTCGAAAGACTATGGCAAGTCTAAGAGTTTCTCCTTTATCCATGGTACATGAGTTGAAAGCACTGCATGCCAGTTTGGAAATTAATGATAAGGGACAGACAGTAGTTGCATCTCATGTACAGCCAGTGTTGATTGATCAGATTAAAATGGCTACACATAATGATGAGAAATATCAGAAGCTAATGGAAGAAGTTTGACAGGGCAAAAAACCTGAATTCTCTGTGAAAGATGATGGCTTATTGCTACGCAAGGGTAGGATGTGCATTCCTAATGATGTTGACTTGAGATAAATCATTATGAAGGAAATACATGAGTCTCCTTTTACTATGCACCCTGGTGTCATTAAGATGTACAAAGGGTGTTGAGATTTGGTGATTGAGTTGCTATGTGTGTATATTAGAGTTATGAATTTGAAAACTATATTGGAAGTGTCTTTTAAATAGGTTCAGAAGAACTGTTTTCCAATTTACAGCCGGCACTCTACCGGATTTTCTATAAAAATTTATGAAAAATTCAGATTAATCAATTTTGAAAATAAATGATATAATTGGTAAATTTTGCACTTGGTGAATAGTAAATAAATAAGTTATGGAGGGTAAATTGTTATGAAATAAGTTATGGTGCTCTGCACACTATGTGGCATATCTTGCTCGGTTACACTATAGATGGGTAAGGGGTGTCACATCTTGGGCATGGATTGATTAGCCAGACATCATGCGATGATTGATTGTAGACTGAAGACAGTCACTTTTGGTCTCTCTCAGTATGATGATGTGGTAATACATGGGGAGAGGCAGTTATTGCCATCTAACATAATTTTGGCTGCACTAGCCAGAAAAATGATTAGAAAGGGGTGTGAGGCATATTTGGCCCATGTTGTAGACACCCATGTGGGGAGTCCAGCATTGAAGGACATCCCTACAGTATGTGATTTTTCGAATGTGTTTCGTGATGAGTTGCCAGGATTACCTCTGGAAAGAGAGGTGCAGATTGAGATTGATGTTATGCCCGGTGTGGACCCAATCTCCATAACACCTTATAGAATGGCACCTGCTGAATTGAAAGAGTTAAAGGTGCAGTTGCAAGAATTGCTTGACAAGGGCTTTATTTGCCTTAGTGTGTCACCTTGGGGAGCGCCAGTGTTATTTGTTAAGAAGAAAGATGGCATTCTCCATTTATGTATTGACTATAGACAGTTGAATAAGGTGACAATAAAGAATAGATATCCATTACACAGCATTGATGACCTATTTGATTAACTAAAGGGTGCAGTTGTGTTCTCCAAAATTGACTTAAGATCGGGCTACTATCAGTTGAAGGTGCAAGAGCAGAGTATTCCTAAAACTACTTTTAGAACTCGATATAGCCATTATGAGTTCCTAGTCATGCCATTTGGGTTAACTAATGCTCCTGCTGCTTTTATGAATCTGATGAACATTATCTTCAGACCATACCTCAAGCAGTTTGTGGTGGTATTTATTGATGATATATTGGTCTATTCGAGGAGTGCAGAGGAGCATGATAGACATCTATGAATTGCACTACAGACTTTGAGGGAGAAACAACTATATGCCAAATTGACGAAATGTGAAATTTGGCTGAAAGAAATTTCTTTCTTAGGGCATATAGTATCAGCAGAGGGCATCAAGGTAGATCTTAGTAAAATTGAAGCTATCCTTAATTGGAAGCCACCCAGGAATATCACAGAAATTCGCAGTTTTTTGGGTTTAGTTGGATACTACCACTGATTTGTGAAGGGATTCTCTATGTTGGCTTCTCCACTGACCAAGCTACTTTGAAAAGATGTGAAATTTCAGTGGATGGATAAATGCCAGCAGAGTTTTGATGACTTGAAGAGATGTTTGATTGAAGCTCCAGTCCTGACTTTACCTACCTCGGGTAAAGAGTATACAATTTATAGTGATGCTTCTCACAATGGGTTAGGCTATGTACTAATGCAAGATCGGAATGTCATTGCATATGCATCATGCCAGTTGAAACCACATGAGAGAAACTACCCAACACATGACTTGGAGCTTGTTGCCATTGTATTTGCTCTGAAGATCTGGCGACATTATCTGTATGGGGAGAAGTGTTATATCTACACAGATTACAACAGCTTGAAGTACTTGGGCACCTAGAAGGAATTGAATTTGAGACAAAAGAGATGGTTAGAGTTAATAAAAGACTATGATTGTTTAATAGACTATCAGCCAGGGAAAGCAAATGTGGTGGCTGATGCCTTAAGTCGAAAGACTATGCCAAGTCTAAGAGTTTCTCCTTTGTCCATGTTACATGAGTTGAAAGCACTACATGCCAGTTTGGAAATTAATGATAAGGGACAGACAGTAGTTGCATGGCATGTACAGCCAGTGTTGACATATCAGATTAAAATGGCTGCACATAATGATGAGAAATATCAGAAGCTAATGGAAGAAGTTCGATAGGGCAAGAAACCTAAATTCTCTGTGAAAGATGATGGCTTATTGCTACACCAGGGCAGGATGTGCATTCCTAATGATGTTAACTTGAGACAAATCATTATGAAGGAAATACATGAGTCTCCTTTTGCTATGCACCCTGGTGGCACTAAGATGTACAAAGGGCTAAAAGAGCATTACTGGTGGATGGGTATGAAAAGCGATGTAGCTGATTTTGTCTCCAAATGCCTAACTTGTCAGCAAGTGAAGGTAGAACATCAAGTCCCAGCTGGTTTACTACATCCATTGCCAGTGCCTGAGTGAAAATGGAAAAGGATAACAATGGATTTTGTGGTGGGACATCCGAAAACACAGACGAGCCATGATGTAGTATGGGTTATAGTGGACAGATTAACCAAGTCTGCTCATTTTCTGTCAGTTCGGATGGACTACAGTCTAGAGAGATTGGCTAAACTATACATTGATGAGATAGTGAGACTGCATGGAGTGCCAGTATCGATTGTGTCAGACAGAGATCTTAGGTTCACTTCTAGATTCTAGGGTAATCTTCAGAGAGCCCTAGGAACTAGATTGAACTTCAGTACGGCATTCCAACCACAGATAGATGGCCAGTTAGAGAGGGTAATTCAGATATTGGAGGATATTGTAACACCCCCGTTGTATAGCCTGGTATATTTCACTGTTCTGGTGACCGGTGTCGGTCCAGAAAATTAATGGGATTAGGGTCACACTTAAGACAATTTGAGAAGCCATAAACACAAATAATTAGTAATGTTTAATTAGTTAACTATAAATAAGAAAAACAGAACATAAGAGGTTAAGCGAGAGTCACGGCGATGAGTGACCTCCTCGAGCAGCTATGAAGTCGTTTTAAACTCAAATTTCGAACCGTAAAAGTGACGCTGCGGTCCTTAGGACCCTTATGAACACGATGGAAAAGAGGAATCACGAAAAAGCGTTAAGTCGGTCAAATAATTAGGTCGAGCGGAAGAAATATTGGATTATTTGCAAGCGGGATGAGCCGGCGAGGGGCAATTTGGTCAATTGACCGAGAGTGACTCTGACCTAATCGTCAAATAAAATCGGAGAAAAGAAAATTTTGTAATCGAGAATTATATTTAAGAACTAATAGAAAAAAATAAATAGAAAAAAAGATGGAAAAGTCAAAGTGATGACATCATGAATGATGTCATAAAGGCTAATTAATTAATTAATTTATTTGGGATTTTTGTGGTC